>NC_090937.1:1672283222-1672588770 GCF_040938575.1 Ambystoma mexicanum | reverse complement strand
ACACGATATCCTCTTCTCTCTCACTGCTCCCTCGCCCTCTTTACTCCTCCTCCTCTTCTCTTCTTCTTCTCTTCTTCTGTCATATCGCCGTTTCTCTTCTTGCCATGTCTTCCTCAGTTTTCCCCTCCACTACCTCTCCCTCCTCTTCTCTTTCTGTTTCCTCCTTCTTTTCCTCTGATCACCTTCTTACCTTCTCTTTCATTCCCTCTTCTCTCCTGCTCCCTCCCCTCTTTACTCCTCCTCTTCTTCTTCTTCTTCTTTTCTGTCATTCGCCGTTTCTCTCTTGCCTGTCTTCTCATTTTCCCCCACTACCTCTCCCTCCTCTTCTCTTTCTGTTTCCTCCTTCTTTTCCTCTGATCACCTTCTTACCTTCTCTTTCATTCCCTCTTCTCTCCTGCTCCCTCCCCTCTTTACTCCTCCTCTTCTTCTTCTTCTTCTTTTCTGTCATTCGCCGTTTCTCTCTTGCCTGTCTTCTCATTTTCCCCACTACCTCTCCCTCCTCTTCTCTTTCTGTTTCCTCCTTCTTTTCCTCTGATCACCTTCTTACCTTCTCTTTCATTCCCTCTTCTCTCCTGCTCCCTCCCCTCTTTACTCCTCCTCTTCTTCTTCTTCTTTCTGTCATTCGCCGTTTCTCTCTTGCCTGTCTTCTCATTTTCCCCACTACCTCTCCCTCCTCTTCTCTTTCTGTTTCCTCCTTCTTTTCCTCTGATCATCTTCTTACCTTCTCTTTCATTCCCTCTTCTCTCCTGCTCCCTCCCCTCTTTACTCCTCCTCTCTTCTTTCTTCTTCTCTTTTCTGTCATTCGCCGTTTCTCTCTTGCCTGTCTTCTCATTTTCCCCACTACCTCTCCCTCCTCTTCTCTTTCTGTTTCCTCCTTCTTTTCCTCTGATCACCTTCTTACCTTCTCTTTCATTCCCTCTTCTCTCCTGCTCCCTCCCCTCTTTACTCCTCCTCTTCTTCTTCTTCTTCTTTTCTGTCATTCGCCATTTCTCTCTTGCCTGTCTTCTCATTTTCCCCACTACCTCTCCCTCCTCTTCTCTTTCTGTTTCCTCCTTCTTTTCCTCTGATCACCTTTTTACCTTCTCTTTCATTCCCTCTTCTCTCCTGCTCCCTCCCCTCTTTACTCCTCCTCTTCTTCTTCTTCTTCTTTTCTGTCATTCGCCGTTTCTCTCTTGCCTGTCTTCTCATTTTCCCCACTACCTCTCCCCTCCTCTTCTCTTTCTGTTTCCTCCTTCTTTTCCTCTGATCACCTTCTTACCTTCTCTTTCATTCCCTCTTCTCTCCTGCTCCCTCCCCTCTTTACTCCTCCTCTTCTTCTTCTTCTTCTTTTCTGTCATTCGCCGTTTCTCTCTTGCCTGTCTTCTCATTTTCCCCACTACCTCTCCCTCCTCTTCTCTTTCTGTTTCCTCCTTCTTTTCCTCTGATCACCTTCTTACCTTCTCTTTCATTCCCTCTTCTCTCCTGCTCCCTCCCCTCTTTACTCCTCCTCTTCTTCTTCTTCTTCTTTTCTGTCATTCGCCGTTTCTCTCTTGCCTGTCTTCTCATTTTCCCCACTACCTCTCCCTCCTCTTCTCTTTCTGTTTCCTCCTTCTTTTCCTCTGATCACCTTCTTACCTTCTCTTTCATTCCCTCTTCTCTCCTGCTCCCTCCCCTCTTTACTCCTCCTCCTCTCTTCTTCTTCTTCTTTTCTGTCATTCGCCGTTTCTCTCTTGCCTGTCTTCTCATTTTCCCCACTACCTCTCCCTCCTCTTCTCTTTCTGTTTCCTCCTTCTTTTCCTCTGATCACCTTCTTACCTTCTCTTTCATTCCCTCTTCTCTCCTGCTCCCTCCCCTCTTTACTCCCTCCTCTTCTTCTTCTTCTTCTTTTCTGTCATTCGCTGTTTCTCTCTTGCCTGTCTTCTCATTTTCCCCACTACCTCTCCCTCCTCTTCTCTTTCTGTTTCCTCCTTCTTTTCCTCTGATCACCTTCTTACCTTCTCTTTCATTCCCTCTTCTCTCCTGCTCCCTCCCCTCTTTACTCCTCCTCTTCTTCTTCTTCTTCTTTTCTGTCATTCGCCGTTTCTCTCTTGCCTGTCTTCTCATTTTCCCCACTACCTCTCCCTCCTCTTCTCTTTCTGTTTCCTCCTTCTTTTCCTCTGATCACCTTCTTACCTTCTCTTTCATTCCCTCTTCTCTCCTGCTCCCTCCCCTCTTTACTCCTCCTCCTTCTTCTTCTTCTTCTTTTCTGTCATTCGCCGTTTCTCTCTTGCCTGTCTTCTCATTTTCCCCACTACCTCTCCCTCCTCTTCTCTTTCTGTTTCCTCCTTCTTTTCCTCTGATCACCTTCTTACCTTCTCTTTCATTCCCTCTTCTCTCCTGCTCCCTCCCCTCTTTACTCCTCCTCTTCTTCTTCTTCTTCTTTTCTGTCATTCGCCGTTTCTCTCTTGCCTGTCTTCTCATTTTCCCCACTACCTCTCCCTCCTCTTCTCTTTCTGTTTCCTCCTTCTTTTCCTCTGATCATCTTCTTACCTCTCTTTCATTCCCTCTTCTCTCCTGCTCCCTCCCCTCTTTACTCCTCCTCTTCTTCTTCTTCTTCTTTTCTGTCATTCGCCGTTTCTCTCTTGCCTGTCTTCTCATTTTCCCCACTACCTCTCCCTCCTCTTCTCTTTCTGTTTCCTCCTTCTTTTCCTCTGATCACCTTCTTACCTTCTCTTTCATTCCCTCTTCTCTCCTGCTCCCTCCCCTCTTTACTCCTCCTCTTCTTCTTCTTCTTCTTTTCTGTCATTCGCCGTTTCTCTCTTGCCTGTCTTCTCATTTTCCCCACTACCTCTCCCTCCTCTTCTCTTTCTGTTTCCTCCTTCTTTTCCTCTGATCACCTTCTTACCTTCTCTTTCATTCCCTCTTCTCTCCTGCTCCCTCCCCTCTTTACTCCTCCTCTTCTTCTTCTTCTTCTTTTCTGTCATTCGCCGTTTCTCTCTTGCCTGTCTTCTCATTTTCCCCACTACCTCTCCCTCCTCTTCTCTTTCTGTTTCCTCCTTCTTTTCCTCTGATCACCTTCTTACCTTCTCTTTCATTCCCTCTTCTCTCCTGCTCCCTCCCCTCTTTACTCCTCTTCCTCTTCTTCTTCTTCTTCTTTTCTGTCATTCGCCGTTTCTCTCTTGCCTGTCTTCTCATTTTCCCCACTACCTCTCCCTCCTCTTCTCTTTCTGTTTCCTCCTTCTTTTCCTCTGATCACCTTCTTACCTTCTCTTTCATTCCCTCTTCTCTCCTGCTCCCTCCCCTCTTTACTCCTCTTCCTCTTCTTCTTCTTCTTCTTTTCTGTCATTCGCCGTTTCTCTCTTGCCTGTCTTCTCATTTTCCCCACTACCTCTCCCTCCTCTTCTCTTTCTGTTTCCTCCTTCTTTTCCTCTGATCACCTTCTTACCTTCTCTTTCATTCCCTCTTCTCTCCTGCTCCCTCCCCTCTTTACTCCTCTTCCTCTTCTTCTTCTTCTTCTTTTCTGTCATTCGCCGTTTCTCTCTTGCCTGTCTTCTCATTTTCCCCACTACCTCTCCCTCCTCTTCTCTTTCTGTTTCCTCCTTCTTTTCCTCTGATCACCTTCTTACCTTCTCTTTCATTCCCTCTTCTCTCCTGCTCCCTCCCCTCTTTACTCCTCCTCCTCTTCTTCTTCTTCTTTTCTGTCATTCGCCGTTTCTCTCTTGCCTGTCTTCTCATTTTCCCCACTACCTCTCCCTCCTCTTCTCTTTCTGTTTCCTCCTTCTTTTCCTCTGATCACCTTCTTACCTTCTCTTTCATTCCCTCTTCTCTCCTGCTCCCTCCCCTCTTTACTCCTCCTCTTCTTCTTCTTCTTCTTTTCTGTCATTCGCCGTTTCTCTCTTGCCTGTCTTCTCATTTTCCCCACTACCTCTCCCTCCTCTTCTCTTTCTGTTTCCTCCTTCTTTTCCTCTGATCACCTTCTTACCTTCTCTTTCATTCCCTCTTCTCTCCTGCTCCATCCCCTCTTTACTCCTCCTCCTCTTCTTCTTCTTCTTCTTTTCTGTCATTCGCCGTTTCTCTCTTGCCTGTCTTCTCATTTTCCCCACTACCTCTCCCTCCTCTTCTCTTTCTGTTTCCTCCTTCTTTTCCTCTGATCACCTTCTTACCTTCTCTTTCATTCCCTCTTCTCTCCTGCTCCCTCCCCTCTTTACTCCTCCTCTTCTTCTTCTTCTTCTTTTCTGTCATTCGCCGTTTCTCTCTTGCCTGTCTTCTCATTTTCCCCACTACCTCTCCCTCCTCTTCTCTTTCTGTTTCCTCCTTCTTTTCCTCTGATCATCTTCTTACCTTCTCTTTCATTCCCTCTTCTCTCCTGCTCCCTCCCCTCTTTACTCCTCCTCTTCTTCTTCTTCTTCTTTTCTGTCATTCGCCGTTTCTCTCTTGCCTGTCTTCTCATTTTCCCCACTACCTCTCCCTCCTCTTCTCTTTCTGTTTCCTCCTTCTTTTCCTCTGATCACCTTCTTACCTTCTCTTTCATTCCCTCTTCTCTCCTGCTCCCTCCCCTCTTTACTCCTCCTCTTCTTCTTCTTCTTCTTTTCTGTCATTCGCCGTTTCTCTCTTGCCTGTCTTCTCATTTTCCCCACTACCTCTCCCTCCTCTTCTCTTTCTGTTTCCTCCTTCTTTTCCTCTGATCACCTTCTTACCTTCTCTTTCATTCCCTCTTCTCTCCTGCTCCCTCCCCTCTTTACTCCTCCTCTTCTTCTTCTTCTTCTTTTCTGTCATTCGCCGTTTCTCTCTTGCCTGTCTTCTCATTTTCCCACTACCTCTCCCTCCTCTTCTCTTTCTGTTTCCTCCTTCTTTTCCTCTGATCACCTTCTTACCTTCTCTTTCATTCCCTCTTCTCTCCTGCTCCCTCCCCTCTTTACTCCTCCTCTTCTTCTTCTTCTTCTTTTCTGTCATTCGCCGTTTCTCTCTTGCCTGTTTTCTCATTTTCCCCACTACCTCTCCCTCCTCTTCTCTTTCTGTTTCCTCCTTCTTTTCCTCTGATCATCTTCTTACCTTCTCTTTCATTCCCTCTTCTCTCCTGCTCCCTCCCCTCTTTACTCCTCCTCTTCTTCTTCTTCTTCTTTTCTGTCATTCGCCGTTTCTCTCTTGCCTGTCTTCTCATTTTCCCCACTACCTCTCCCTCCTCTTCTCTTTCTGTTTCCTCCTTATTTTCCTCTGATCACCTTCTTACCTTCTCTTTCATTCCCTCTTCTCTCCTGCTCCCTCCCCTCTTTACTCCTCCTCTTCTTCTTCTTCTTCTTTTCTGTCATTCGCCGTTTCTCTCTTGCCTGTCTTCTCATTTTCCCCACTACCTCTCCCTCCTCTTCTCTTTCTGTTTCCTCCTTCTTTTCCTCTGATCACCTTCTTACCTTCTCTTTCATTCCCTCTTCTCTCCTGCTCCCTCCCCTCTTTACTACTCCTCTTCTTCTTCTTCTTCTTTTCTGTCATTCGCCGTTTCTCTCTTGCCTGTCTTCTCATTTTCCCCACTACCTCTCCCTCCTCTTCTCTTTCTGTTTCCTCCTTCTTTTCCTCTGATCACCTTCTTACCTTCTCTTTCATTCCCTCTTCTCTCCTGCTCCCTCCCCTCTTTACTCCTCCTCTTCTTCTTCTTCTTCTTTTCTGTCATTCGCCGTTTCTCTCTTGCCTGTCTTCTCATTTTCCCCACTACCTCTCCCTCCTCTTCTCTTTCTGTTTCCTCCTTCTTTTCCTCTGATCACCTTCTTACCTTCTCTTTCATTCCCTCTTCTCTCCTGCTCCCTCCCCTCTTTACTCCTCATCTTCTTCTTCTTCTTCTTTTCTGTCATTCGCCGTTTCTCTCTTGCCTGTCTTCTCATTTTCCCCACTACCTCTCCCTCCTCTTCTCTTTCTGTTTCCTCCTTCTTTTCCTCTGATCACCTTCTTACCTTCTCTTTCATTCCCTCTTCTCTCCTGCTCCCTCCCCTCTTTACTCCTCCTCTCTTCTTCTTCTTCTTCTTTTCTGTCATTCGCCGTTTCTCTCTTGCCTGTCTTCTCATTTTCCCCACTACCTCTCCCTCCTCTTCTCTTTCTGTTTCCTCCTTCTTTTCCTCTGATCACCTTCTTACCTTCTCTTTCATTCCCTCTTCTCTCCTGCTCCCTCCCCTCTTTACTCCTCCTCTTCTTCTTCTTCTTTTCTGTCATTCGCCGTTTCTCTCTTGCCTGTCTTCTCATTTTCCCCACTACCTCTCCCTCCTCTTCTCTTTCTGTTTCCTCCTTCTTTTCCTCTGATCACCTTCTTACCTTCTCTTTCATTCCCTCTTCTCTCCTGCTCCCTCCCCTCTTTACTCCTCCTCCTCTTCTTCTTCTTCTTCTTTTCTGTCATTCGCCGTTTCTCTCTTGCCTGTCTTCTCATTTTCCCCACTACCTCTCCCTCCTCTTCTCTTTCTGTTTCCTCCTTCTTTTCCTCTGATCACCTTCTTACCTTCTCTTTCATTCCCTCTTCTCTCCTGCTCCCTCCCCTCTTTACTCCTCCTCTTCTTCTTCTTCTTCTTTTCTGTCATTCGCCGTTTCTCTCTTGCCTGTCTTCTCATTTTCCCCACTACCTCTCCCTCCTCTTCTCTTTCTGTTTCCTCCTTCTTTTCCTCTGATCATCTTCTTACCTTCTCTTTCATTCCCTCTTCTCTCCTGCTCCCTCCCCTCTTTACTCCTCCTCTTCTTCTTCTTCTTCTTTTCTGTCATTCGCCGTTTCTCTCTTGCCTGTCTTCTCATTTTCCCCACTACCTCTCCCTCCTCTTCTCTTTCTGTTTCCTCCTTCTTTTCCTCTGATCACCTTCTTACCTTCTCTTTCATTCCCTCTTCTCTCCTGCTCCCTCCCCTCTTTACTCCTCCTCTTCTTCTACTTCTTCTTTTCTGTCATTCGCCGTTTCTCTCTTGCCTGTCTTCTCATTTTCCCCACTACCTCTCCCTCCTCTTCTCTTTCTGTTTCCTCCTTCTTTTCCTCTGATCACCTTCTTACCTTCTCTTTCATTCCCTCTTCTCTCCTGCTCCCTCCCCTCTTTACTCCTCCTCTTCTTCTTCTTCTTCTTTTCTGTCATTTGCCGTTTCTCTCTTGCCTGTCTTCTCATTTTCCCCACTACCTCTCCCTCCTCTTCTCTTTCTGTTTCCTCCTTCTTTTCCTCTGATCACCTTCTTACCTTCTCTTTCATTCCCTCTTCTCTCCTGCTCCCTCCCCTCTTTACTCCTCCTCTTCTTCTTCTTCTTCTTTTCTGTCATTCGCCGTTTCTCTCTTGCCTGTCTTCTCATTTTCCCCACTACCTCTCCCTCCTCTTCTCTTTCTGTTTCCTCCTTCTTTTCCTCTGATCATCTTCTTACCTTCTCTTTCATTCCCTCTTCTCTCCTGCTCCCTCCCCTCTTTACTCCTCCTCTTCTTCTTCTTCTTTTCTGTCATTCGCCATTTCTCTCTTGCCTGTCTTCTCATTTTCCCCACTACCTCTCCCTCCTCTTCTCTTTCTGTTTCCTCCTTCTTTTCCTCTGATCACCTTCTTACCTTCTCTTTCATTCCCTCTTCTCTCCTGCTCCCTCCCCTCTTTACTCCTCCTCTTCTTCTTCTTCTTCTTTTCTGTCATTCGCCGTTTCTCTCTTGCCTGTCTTCTCATTTTCCCCACTACCTCTCCCTCCTCTTCTCTTTCTGTTTCCTCCTTCTTTTCCTCTGATCACCTTCTTACCTTCTCTTTCATTCCCTCTTCTCTCCTGCTCCCTCCCCTCTTTACTCCTCCTCCTCTTCTTCTTCTTCTTCTTTTCTGTCATTCGCCGTTTCTCTCTTGCCTGTCTTCTCATTTTCCCCACTACCTCTCCCTCCTCTTCTCTTTCTGTTTCCTCCTTCTTTTCCTCTGATCACCTTCTTACCTTCTCTTTCATTCCCTCTTCTCTCCTGCTCCCTCCCCTCTTTACTCCTCCTCTTCTTCTTCTTCTTCTTTTCTGTCATTCGCCGTTTCTCTCTTGCCTGTCTTCTCATTTTCCCCACTACCTCTCCCTCCTCTTCTCTTTCTGTTTCCTCCTTCTTTTCCTCTGATCATCTTCTTACCTTCTCTTTCATTCCCTCTTCTCTCCTGCTCCCTCCCCTCTTTACTCCTCCTCTTCTTCTTCTTCTTCTTTTCTGTCATTCGCCGTTTCTCTCTTGCCTGTCTTCTCATTTTCCCCACTACCTCTCCCTCCTCTTCTCTTTCTGTTTCCTCCTTCTTTTCCTCTGATCACCTTCTTACCTTCTCTTTCATTCCCTCTTCTCTCCTGCTCCCTCCCCTCTTTACTCCTCCTCTTCTTCTTCTTCTTCTTTTCTGTCATTCGCCGTTTCTCTCTTGCCTGTCTTCTCATTTTCCCCACTACCTCTCCCTCCTCTTCTCTTTCTGTTTCCTCCTTCTTTTCCTCTGATCACCTTCTTACCTTCTCTTTCATTCCCTCTTCTCTCCTGCTCCCTCCCCTCTTTACTCCTCCTCTTCTTCTTCTTCTTCTTTTCTGTCATTCGCCGTTTCTCTCTTGCCTGTCTTCTCATTTTCCCCACTACCTCTCCCTCCTCTTCTCTTTCTGTTTCCTCCTTCTTTTCCTCTGATCACCTTCTTACCTTCTCTTTCATTCCCTCTTCTCTCCTGCTCCCTCCCCTCTTTACTCCTCCTCTTCTTCTTCTTCTTCTTTTCTGTCATTCGCCGTTTCTCTCTTGCCTGTCTTCTCATTTTCCCCACTACCTCTCCCTCCTCTTCTCTTTCTGTTTCCTCCTTCTTTTCCTCTGATCATCTTCTTACCTTCTCTTTCATTCCCTCTTCTCTCCTGCTCCCTCCCCTCTTTACTCCTCCTCTTCTTCTTCTTCTTCTTTTCTGTCATTCGCCGTTTCTCTCTTGCCTGTCTTCTCATTTTCCCCACTACCTCTCCCTCCTCTTCTCTTTCTGTTTCCTCCTTCTTTTCCTCTGATCACCTTCTTACCTTCTCTTTCATTCCCTCTTCTCTCCTGCTCCCTCCCCTCTTTACTCCTCCTCTTCTTCTTCTTCTTCTTTTCTGTCATTCGCCGTTTCTCTCTTGCCTGTCTTCTCATTTTCCCCACTACCTCTCCCTCCTCTTCTCTTTCTGTTTCCTCCTTCTTTTCCTCTGATCACCTTCTTACCTTCTCTTTCATTCCCTCTTCTCTCCTGCTCCCTCCCCTCTTTACTCCTCCTCTTCTTCTTCTTCTTCTTTTCTGTCATTCGCCGTTTCTCTCTTGCCTGTCTTCTCATTTTCCCCACTACCTCTCCCTCCTCTTCTCTTTCTGTTTCCTCCTTCTTTTCCTCTGATCACCTTCTTACCTTCTCTTTCATTCCCTCTTCTCTCCTGCTCCCTCCCCTCTTTACTCCTCCTCCTCTTCTTCTTCTTCTTCTTTTCTGTCATTCGCCGTTTCTCTCTTGCCTGTCTTCTCATTTTCCCCACTACCTCTCCCTCCTCTTCTCTTTCTGTTTCCTCCTTCTTTTACTCTGATCACCTTCTTACCTTCTTTCATTCCCTCTCCTCTCCTGCTCCCTCCCCTCTTTACTCCTCCTCTTCTTCCTCTTCTTCTCTGTCATTCGCAGTGATTTCGACTCTCATGCTTTTCTCTCTTGCCTGTCTTCTCATTTACCCCCACCGCTTCCTCCTTTTCCCTCTTTTTATGCTGATGCAGCTGTAATGTGTCTTAAATCCTCTATGGCATCCTCTTCCACTCTCTTCATTTACACCATCTCGTGAAACTCCACATGCACGGCTCTTACCCCAACCTGGCTCTCTGTGTTCCTCTCTCAGATGGGCAGAACCTTGCTGGAGGAATTTCCATGCTATCACTCATCCCAACCTTCTCTCTTCTGGCTATTCTTCTTCTGATGCTGCACTTCTGGACACTAAAAAACACAATTTCTCTGATTGTATTCAGGCCTACTCCCCTCATCCCTGTTAACCTTTCCAACTTAAGGATGTCTTCTTTCCTTGCCTCTGATCCTGCTCTTTCATCTTCGCTCTCTTCCTCTGATCTTGCTGACTACTTCGCCAACAAAGTCGCACCACTTGGTTCCTCCTTCTCTTCCACCTCTATTTCTTCTCCTCCCATATCTTTTCATCCTTTCATACTGACACTTTTCTTAATCACGCTCATCCGGCTCCTTCTCCTAATGCTCCTCTGTATTCTACTCTTACTCCTAAAATGTGTTCTTCACTCATTGTGCATCGTACATCGCTTTTAAATCCTTCCCTTTCTATGATCCCTTCTGAACTGATGCAGCTGTTAGTCCAATTCTAAAGAAATCCACCTTCGATCCTCCTCTTTCTTCTATCGGCCGTTCTTGCTCCTTCCCTTTTCGATCAAAACAACTTGAGCATATTGCCTATTCCCAAGTCTTCCATTTTCTTCATATTCGCTCTCTGCTTCCTTTATATCAATCCGGCTTTCGACCTACGCATTCTGCTGAGACAGCAATTCTCTGTTCGTGTTCTTCTTGATCTCGCTGCGGCGTTTGATATTGTAGATCAGCTTTCTTCAGCTCTTGGGTGAATGGGCGCTAGAACAAGAATGTTCATGTTCTGAAACACTTGTGTATGAGCGCGATACAAATAAAATATCAATGTGAATATCGATAGAACAAGCAGGGGAACGAGCATAGCAAGACAATCACACTATGACATCCAGAAAGATAAAACTAGAGAGGCAAAGCAGCATAACAACGCATGAAGGCAAGACCAAAAACAAAACACTCTACCAGCTTACTGAAGTTGTCCTGTCCCTCCCTCCTAGTGCTTCCATCTCTGCTGCTTTCCACTCCTTATCTTGGCTTTGATTCGAATCTCGACTTCTTGTTCACTTTCTCTCTCTGGTGTTTAAATGTCTTCATTGTCTAGCTCTGCCGTCTCTCTCTTCACTTATTCCCCGTCTTGATCTCTCCGCTCTCAATCTCTTTTTCTTCTTTCCAAGCCCAGCTACCTCGTGCAGTCATGCGTTCTGTCATTGTCCCTTCTTGCTCCTAAATACTGGAATCCCTTCCCTTTTCTCCCCATTTGTTACTCTCTCTGTTCCAACCCATTTAAAATCTCACTTACTTTCCTCCCCTGCGTAATATTAATCTTTGATTTTACCAATTCACTGATTGTTGTACCATTTATTGTCTCATTGTAAGCGCTTCGTAAATAAAAATACACATCTTCAACCCATTGCAAAATCAAAGCCTTGATCCCACCCTAGGACCTCCGGACTGTACTGCAGGTAATTGTGGTCTTGCCCACATTGATGGGGAAAACAGACGGGGCTCCTAGCTGCCCACCTGGCTTCCTTAAAAGCAATCTACAACTCTGCAGCAGGGAGCGTGGAAAGGTGACTTAATCACTCCACCCACGTAAACTTAACTGGCTTCCTCTCCAGGTCTATATACTGTCCAAGACTGCATGTATAATCTACAAAGCAGTCATGAGTAGCACACCAGCGTACCTGATAGTTAAGTTCCACATATCTGGCGGCACATGCTCTCCACACCGCGAATCAAGCAAACTACTTGAATCACAACTCGTCCCACAGAAGGCCCACAAACAATCCTTCTCTTGTCACACTTGTATCTGCTCTGACTGTCAGCACAGTTCTCCAATTTCATAAAGCTCTTAAAATATAGCTATTTTAACAATACCCACCAAGGACTAATCCTGATGGATGCACATACGGACGCACAAACAGACCCCAACTCACAGTACTGCATTTCTTTTAAAAGTCCCCAGCCCAAACACTTTGCCCACACCCTGCACAGCGCTCACATGCTCTTGAACTATGCTAGCACTTTAAACAATAAAATGAAAATAAAATTGTAGAACATTGGAGGTTGGTGGTGCCCTAGAGGGTGAGGCCGTTTATACTACACTAGGCCTATGACCTCTGTCAGGTCACTGAGGGGTAAAAAGAAGACAAGGGAAAGGTTGAAGCTTTTTTTGTACAGGCCCAAGATGGGTGTTCTTGTACAATGCCACTTGGAAAGCTGTACTGCTTTGCGAGATGTCAGATCAAAGTTGTGTACAAATCCAGGCACCACTGGTGACTCCCACAGAAGTTCCATTCAAAAAGGTAGCGATTGATATTGTTGGTCCCCTTGATCATCAGAAAACACATTTATACTTGTGAAAGTTGACCTTGCCACTAGGTACTATAATTGCCATGTTAGATGCTAAAATGCTAAAACTCTTCTGAGTATTTTATCTGTATTGCATTTGCTAAGAAGGTTGGGAGGACCAACTTTATGTCCAACTATATAAAAGCCATATGGAAGTGTACAATAACATATAAGGTCCCCCTGGCTTACCACCCTCAGTCCAATGATTTGGTGGAAAGGGTTAACTGAATATGAGTGGCGCTTTTTAGAAGAATCTGTGTGAAGGAAGTGGGATAGCCTTCTAGCATGTATTCTGTTTGTGTGAAACGAATTTCCACAAGGGGGTTTTGATTTGCCCTTATGAATTCATCTTTAGTCATTCACTCAGAAGCCCTTGCCTTGCCTACTTTTCCCAACTTACATTTTGTGGCTTGTGTTCGGCCTCAGGAGGATGGAGAAGGAGGGTGATCATTATGATGGATCTGCCTCCTCCAGCTTTTCTCACAAAATAGTGACTGTTTAAGGGCTTGCTATTACACCAGGCTCAGAGGAAGGCCCCACGTCGTGTGATCAGCTCTGCCTCTTCCAGCCCACCAGCCAGTCAGGAGCCAATGCTTTTCCTTATATCACATCAGCCATATTTGCACACTCAACAAACCTCTGACACCCATCACATCATGACCTCATAATGTATCGTCTCTGGGTCTCCTGTCACCAAAGTCATGCATTGTTTCATGTCTTTGCTCACCCACCTCTTCCGTTTTGTTGATGCTCCTAGAAACATAGAGTGCCTCCCTATCTGCAAGGGCAGTTCTCTATTACATGGTGTTATTCCATTGATGCTCCTCACTGTACCTCCTCCTGCTCTCACTGCATTTTTAAACACTTGAATTATTTTCATTGAACTCAACAACTTCGCGTTGGCTTTCTCCACTTGGCTCCCCACTTACTTCTCACAAAATCTACAACATTTAAATCCATTTCAGGCTTTTTGTTTAGTCCAGAGTGACAAAATGTTTAGGTCCTATAACTAGTCCTATTTCTTGTACATTCTCAGCTGCAGCCACTGTGGGGGGCCTTTTGGAACCGGCATTTGCACCTCTCATTGGCTTGAGTGGAGAGGTGCTTGTGTAGAATTGCTCATGCTGCACATGGCCTTCGTTGATGCAGAGAGTCGTGCAGAATAGGGATGGAAATGAGCATGTGCAAGAAAGGAAGTGGGTCAGATGGGCACATGACACTGAAGGAGTGCAAGGCAAGAGTAAGAATGGCTGGTCTGTCAGCAACTCGAGTACAGGAGCCACAGGGAAGTAGGGGGACAAGTGGACAATGCATCATTAAAAGCCACTTCCCTCCCGCCACATGTCTAGAGTATACCCTCAGTATTGTGGAGTGAAGTGGCACTGGCTGCGTGCCATATCACCCACCTGGCAGGCCGGGCTGCCTGCGTGTGGGCGATTTGGACTTCTTTCACAGCCCCTACACCTTTGTGCACACATCTGGAAAGAGCAAAAGGCCACTCTAAACATGCATTCTGTAGACAGTGTTTATTACACTTTGAAGCCCTCACTACATTGATGGCAAAGGGACAACATTTCAGCCATTATCTCTTGCGCGATGCATTTCCGTGTGAGCTGCGTGGAGCTGCTGCCCTACTTCTGGACTGGAGTGGGCTCCTGCGGCAGGACCATCTCTTGAGGGGCAGGGGCTTCCGCTTTCTGCCCAGAATCTTCCTCCATGGAGGAGTCATATTCAGAAGACATTTCTTCACTATAATATTCTGCAAACAGAAAAAATTATATCAAAAGAGTGAAACAATCTGAAGACGCCATGCAGTGACCCATGTACCCTGCGGTCAGCGTGGCATGAAACCACATGATCAGAAGAGTGATCCACAGGCAAGGTACACTCCAGCACGCAGGGACGCGTGGCATGAAACCACATGATCAGAAGAGTGATCCCCAGGCAAGGTACACACCAGCACACAGGCGCCGCGTGGCATGCAACCACGTGGGCAGCGGAGTGATCCACAGGCAAGGTACACACCAGCACACAGGCGCCGCGTGGCATGCAACCACGTGGGCAGCGGAGTGATCCACAGGCAAGGTACACTCCAGCACGCAGGGCCTCGTGGCATGAAACCACATGATCAGAAGAGTGATCCACAGGCAAGGTACACACCAGCACACAGGCGCCGCGTGGCATGAAACCACATGGTCAGCTGAGTTATCCACAGGCAAGGTACACACCAGCACGCAGGGCCGCATGGCATGAAAAACACATGGTCAGTGGAGTGATCCAAAGGCAAGGTACACCCCAGCACGCAGGGCCACGTGGCATGAAACCACATGGTCAGCAGAGTGATCCACAGGTAAGGTACACACAGAGGTGTAGGCAGGGTAGGGCCTGAGGGGCAAGGCCCACCCAAAATCTGTAAATGCCCACTCAGCAGCTCTGTGTGGGCATTTACAGATATTTTTGTCAGTGCAGTGGGCCCAAATACATTAGCTTCAAGCCCCATTTGTTAGACAATCCTGGCTACGCCTCTGGGTACACACCAGCACATAGGGCCACGTGGCATGAAACCACATGGTCAGAACAGTGATCCACAGGGAAGGTACACCACAGCCCGCAGGGCCGTGTGGCATGAAACCACATGGTCAGCGGAGTGATCCACAGGGAAGGTACACCACAGCCCGCAGGGCCGTGTGGCATGAAACCACATGGTCAGCGGAGTGATCCACAGGGAAGGTACACCACAGCCCGCAGGGCCGTGTGGCATGAAACCACATGGTCAGAACAGTGATCCACAGGGAAGGTACACCACAGCCCGCAGGGCCGTGTGGCATGAAACCACATGGTCAGCGGAGTGATCCACAGGCAAGGTGCACCCCAGCACGCAGGGCCACGTGGCATGAAACCACATGGTCAGTGGAGTGATCCACAGACAAGGACGACACCAACACAAAGTGCTGTGCCGCGTAAAGCCAACCCCTACCCACACATTTGGCGCATTCCTATTTCGGCTACAGGCGTAACTTTGGTATTACAAGTGGAGCCAGAAGGCCTACCAAGTGTGCTGCCCTTTGTGCCAGAAGAGGCGGAGTTCAGTGGTGTGAATGAATGAATGAATGAATGAATGAATGAATGAATGAATAGCTATAAATATGAACATGTATCGGGTGCCTTCTAATAGAGATCCCTTCCTCCCTCCTTCTGCAGCCACCATCGGCTTCACCCAGTCAATGCTTGGCCAGTGATTCATGTGGGCATTTCATTTTGAGAAAAACTTAGGGGCATGAAGCCACCAAGGTGGAGTATTAGCAGAGCCGCAGTGGTTTTTAGCAAGAGAAATTACAAGCCAGTGAGGGCCTTCTTCATAGCTGGACAGAGACTCACTGGGCCTCATTACGCGGTAGGTGGTAAGGGATTACTGGCACCCGTAAGGTCACCGGTGCTGGTAATCCCTTACCACCCCATTCCGAGGTCCCTTAGCAGGTCCCTTCCTCAATGCCTGGTTTAATCAGGCGTTATGGATGGGACCCGTTAAGGGACTTCAGAGCTAATAACGGTACCGCAAATTGCGGTACCGTTATTAACTCCATCCCCATTCCCATTGAGCCCTATAGGGGCTCGAATGGGAATGGGGAATGGTTTTCGGAATGGGGACTTACCGGGTCCTCCAAGGTTGGAATGACCTGGTAAGTCCCTATTTCAGGAACCCAGACCCTGAATGCGGTAAGGGGGTAGCCATGGTGCTAAGAGCACCATGGCTACCTCCTACCGCGTAATGAGGCCCAATGTCTATAAAGAGGGGTGCAAAGTGTTTTTTTTTTTGCATTCCTTTAAGTTAATGGCAACTGGCCCGAACACACGTATTTTGCCACGGCCCATGAAACTTTTCTATGGGATGATCTGCTCTCAGGTGGGCCTACAGTCACATCTTAGCTCCCCGTGACCTCGCTCAGAAGAGTGATCCCTTTGAATAGCAGCCTGGCTCCCGCCCCAGGAGCAGTGCAGCACTGCCATGGCAGGCTGCTCCTTTCTGAAATAATGTACACAGCTCCTTATCCTCAATACAGCCTGGCTGTGTCTGTTTCATAATTAGAATTATTTATAACGTGTTTATACCCAGAGGCTTGTTAGCGCAGACCCGGGATCGAAGCTGTGTTGCTTTGTGTCATCTTTCTTCCAAGCGAGTGCATTGTTCCTGAGCTATCCTCCTCCCGATGCAGAGATCAAAGGGTGCCATCTGGAGTTCCCTGACTAGGTAAGGGTGACTAGCATTTTAGGTGCTAGGCACCCCATGATATCAGTCTCCTGGCTGGCCAACATTCCATAGAGCAGATTTTGGGAGTACATATCTGGAGTGATTTTCAGAGGAAAATTGCTTATTTTGGAAATGGATTGTTCTTGAGGACGGTATATGCAAATGGCATTTTGTTTTATTATTTATTTGATGCTGGGTAGCAGCGGAGTGGTCTTCATCAGCAGGGGTCGCCGGCCGGCACAATATAGCATGCATAGAACTAGAAACCACTTATGGGTGAGGGTGGAGACTGGGCGTGAGGGGTGTATCCTTGGAGTGTGCATAAGGCACTCCGCCAACACGGGGCGGTTGCATGAAGGTGGAGAGGAGTCTGGTGGTGTTGCGAATGAGGTTCCGAAGCCTTGGGGTATAGACGAAGAATGCCTGACGGCTGCTTCCCTCTTTTTTGAATAATTCCTGCTGCTCTATTCTGGCCAGGGCAATGTGCTGCCCACCAAACATGGGAGGTGGGACTGAACGTGCAGCTGGCATTGAGGTGGATGTCTGATGAGTTCGGGGTTAGTAGCGGAGACCTCAGGCGTAAAGGGCAGAGGCGGCACAATACCTTTCATAGTTGCTAGACCGCTGGTGAGCAGGCCAATGAGCAGGGCCTGTATGCTGGATGTAGAACTGGTGTCTGACAGTAGGATTCTGTGCAGAAGGGTAGTTGGTTCCATGTTGTAGGACTTTTCTTTAGTTGTGTGATTTGAGGGCTGTTCACATGGGGTCATTGAGAATTGGTGCAGGTTCCAGTTGCAGGGTGAACCCCTTGATGTTCTTGTTGACCCCCAGGTCTGGATGTGGGAGCATTTGTTGTTTATGGTGTGGAACAGGACGCGGCTGGTCTTGAGCTGGTGCGCGTCTTAGATGGATGCTACAGTCAAGTAGGATTGTGTATCGTCTGCATTCTGTTGAATGGAGATGTGTGTCTGGTGAGCGGGTTCGCAGGGGCTGCGCTTAGAGGCTGAAGATAATGAGTGAGAGGATGAAACCTTGGGGGACCCCACAAGAGGCTGCTGGAGGTGGGGATCTGGCAGCCTCCATCTGAGATGAACCAGATGAGGAGGGTCTTGCTGAGGCCCATCTGCTTGTGCAGTGTGTTCATGAGGACTTCATTGTCCACCATGTTGAACACGGCCGAGAGATCGTGGAGGATTCTCCAAGAGGCAGTCATGCTCATTGTTGAGGATGAAGGGTGCACATTCTGCCAGGCGGATGGCGACTGCCTCTGTGATGCATCTAGGTCTGATGCCTGATTTACAGGTGTGTAGGAGAATCAGGCACGGCAGAGTGAGTGAACACCTGAGTGTAGACGCTCCGGAGTGGACACCATCCTACAGAGCCGGTTATTCTCAGCGCAGCGACTCCCTGAAGCGCATGCCAGCCGGTTCTTGGGAGAGTGCACGCTGATATTAAGAGAAGCCACACTATGAATACTCAGAGAGACCGAGTCCATTTCACCACCGGGTACACGGGCTGCTTTCTTAAAATCCAGTCTATTTCTCATTATACAGGCATTTGTCAGGTACTATCGGATGCCCGGCGCTTGCACCATTTTCCAGCTGTTTCCATCTTATATCGGGTTGTACCATTATCAGGCGTGCAACACAATTGGGCTAATCAGGCTTCACCCTCCCTCCACCCAAAATGTGAACTGAGCGGAGAGGATGAAGCCCGATTAGCTCAATGGTGTTGCACGAAATAGTTTTTTGTTAGAGAGGGAACGAAGCTGTTCCTGAAACTGGTGACTTGAAGTGTTACTGTGTTCGTCCAGCTAAATGTCTTTGCACAAACACTGCAAAACTTTGAAGCTGCTAGTTTTAAGAAAGGCTTCCCTCACCTCTCTGGGAAACAAAAATCAAATGCACAGATCAGCCCCCGCCCCACGAGCGAACGTTCTTGCACAGCTGAGGCAAAAGGGCTAATGTGCACACTTGCTTTTTGTTTGGCAGAGACGTGAGATAAGCCTTTTCTGAAAGTAGCAGTGTTAAAGGGTGTTGTGTTTTATCTCGTAAAGTGTGCATGTGTGCAAGGAGCGTGGATGTAATGTATGTGTGAATGAACGTCTGTGAATGAGAGCATGATGATCCTCTCTGCGTCCAGGTCTAACGGTTCCAGAAGGGGTATAGCCCTGATCTTCCCCCGAGTGGATTCCTGCCTCTGTCATTCCTACACAGGCCTACTCCTCTTTCGAATGCCTCGTCTGAAGCCATTCCCTCACTGTGGCTACTATCTATTGGCCACCTGGTCAGATCTCCTCCTTCCTCTCTGAGTGGGCAGACCTCTCCTCTTCCCTCCTAATCTCGACCACTCAACTCCTCCTCCTTGGTGACTTCAACATCCACCTGGAGGTTTCCTGTCCTTTCACTGGATTCTTTCGTGACGTTTGTGACTCTCTGTCACTCTATATTATCCCCTCTGGTCCGACTCACTCTGCAGGGCATACTCTCAATGTTCTGATCTCCTCAGACCTTCCCCTTTCTATCCCTCTCACCACTCCTCTCTCCTGGAGTGATCACTTTCTCCTTTCTTCCCATCTCACCCTCTCTACCCCACAGGCCAAGCTAACTCCAGCACTGCCACCTACCTTATCGGTTATCCGACCCATGAAGCGCGTGTCAGTTGAGGCTTTAGGCGCCACTTTCTTACCCCCTCCTCCCTTTGGCTGACTCACACCCTGACACAGCCCTCTCCATGCTTCACTCTGCTATATCTGATACTCTCGATCTTCTTGCCCCCGTCATGAGGATCCACCTGAAGCCCAAAGCCAAGTGCAACTCCTGGTATGACTCAGACCTTGTAACCCTCAAATGTAATGCATGATGGCTGAGAGGAAATGGCGCGCTTCATGTACATCCTCTGACAAACTGGCCAACCGCCTACTCCAAAGGCAATACCGCTCTCTGTCCTCACCAAGTAGAGAGCTCACATCTAAGCCCAAATCTCTCCGGCATCCAACAACTCGGCTGAACTCTTTAAAATCTGCAAGGACCTGGCCAATCCTGCTGCAGCCTCTACCTCTCCTATCCCTTCCCAGGCCCTCTGCACGGTACTGGCTTCTCATTTCATCTCTAAAACTCAGGATATCCTGTCCTCTCTCTCCTCCTCTCCCCTTTCCCCCTCTACTACCTGGTCTTCCTCTGGTCCTTCTTGGGCCCCCTCTCCTCCCTCCTTCTCTGCCTTTCCCCTGTTCTCCCCAAACAAGGTTTCTAGACAAGTCCGGGGTCTATGAAAGTCTAGTTAAAACAGGTTCATCCCTGTTCCTCCAAAACCATCAAGGACCACATTGACTCCCTGGCTCCTGCTCTGGCCGCCTTCTGCAACCACGCCTTCGCCACTGGAGTCTTCCCTTCCCCCCTGAAGCACTCTCTTGTGCACCCTCTTCTTAAGAAACCCTCTGCCGACCCGTCCTGCTTGGCTAACTATCACCCATTCTTCATCACTCCTTTCCTGGGCAAACTTTTGGAAAAGCTGGCCATCTCCCAGCTCAATCTTCACACTGATTCTGTTGGTTCTCTCCATGATCATCAGTCTGGCTTCAGAGCTGCCAGAAGCACGGAAACTGCTCTCCTGAACATCCATGAAGACCTGCTCTCCAACCTTGATTCCAACACCCCCTGTGTGCTCATCTTACTTGATCTTTCTTCTGCCTTTGACACAGTCAACCATGCCATCCTGCTCAACCATCTCCGAGATAACCTGGGGATCACTGGTCAGGCCCTGGCGTGGCTGACTTTTTTCCTCTCTGATCGACCCTCCCAGGTTTAACGTGGGTCCTTCCTCTCCTCTATCTCTACCTGTGGTGTTCCTCAGGAGTCTAACCTCTCTCCCTGGCTGTTCAACCAATACCTGTCACTTCTTGCCCACCGCACTGCCGCGCTCTGCCCCAACTTCCAGTGCTATGCGGATGACACTCAGCTCATTTTCAGGCTACCCTCAGCCACCTCCTCTCCCTCTTTCATCTCTGTCCGCCATCTTAATGCCAGTAAGTCCGAGATTCTCCTCATCGGCACACCCGCTCCCTCCTTTCCTGTCACTCTCTGGCTGGCCTTTCTTGGCCCTCTTCCTGTTCCCACCTGTGAGGCTAAAAACCTTGGGGTCATCTTCGACTCCACACTCTCCTTCTCTCCTCACATCTCTGACGTCTCTAAGACGTCACACTACCCGCTGCACCTCCTCAGAGGTATTCTTCCTTTCCTCTACTTCCCCCAGTAGCTCACTGTCTCTAGAGCCCTGGTTCTCTCGAAGCTGGAATACTGTAACAGCCTCTATCTAAATCTGCCTGCCTCTACTCTCCGCCCTTTGCAACTTATCCAGAACAGGACTGCGAGACTTGTCCTTGGCCTCAAGCCCAGGGACCGTAACTCTCCAGGACTGAAATCACTACACTGGCTCCCAGTGGCTGCGAGGATTAAGTTCAAGACCCTCTGCATTGTCCACAAGGCCTGCTTGGGCCCTTTGGCCTCAATACCTTCAACTCTCTCTTACTAAATATCTTCCTTCTCAAGCTCTTTGCTCATCCACCTCCAACTTCATCAGGGTCAGTCGATTCTCCAAGCAACGAGTTGGTGGTAGACCTCTTTCTTCTGCTGGGGCCTCTCTCTGGAACAGCCTCCCTGCCTCCCTGAAACTTGAGGAGAATCATCTCTGGTTCTGGAAGCACCTCAAAACCTCAATGTGCCATTGTGTGTGCGCCCATGAGTAATGCTGCGCCGCTTCCATTTGATCCTTGGGCCCCACGCCCGACATCCCTTGGGGTAGAACAGAGGCGCGGAGCCGCCAGGTTTGACACGCCCAGTTTAGATAAGGGCCCCTCCCATCACCAGTTAGCCCCTCCAAAAATGAAGGTTTCGTTGCACCCCTGACCATTATGGCAGTACCTGGCAAATGCCTATGCCATGACTACTCAAAAGCCAGAACTGTTGACTTTGCCAATCCATGTGCCCTTTTGTGAATGCAGATGCTATGTGGCTGCAATGCTTAGAAGGTTTGCATGGGGACTCGATCCCTCTTCTTGCAGGCGGTCCCTTCTGTGGCCTCTGAGCGACGCAGTGACAGTGTTCTCTGTTCGTGCTGTTATTTGTGACACTAAGGCAAATACTCTCCTTTTGTCTCGAGGCTAGCAGTGATCTTGGTGTGCATTCTGGCATCGGTATGAACATGAGCACGAGCCACTTCTCAGGCGTCCCTGCCACGCTTCTGCACAGTGACCTCCATAGGGTGCAGAGCACCTTGCAGCCCCCTCCCCCCCCATCAGAATGCAGTGAAGGAAACGAATGATGAGCCATCAGTCACTGCATTCTGATGGGAGGGGATGTGCAGTGGGGTGTGGGCCTCTCTGCAGGAGTGCTTGTGATGTCACACATTACCTTTCATAAGCGCCCCCCCTATTTTTGTCTTTGGCCCCCTCTGTGCCCCCTCCTAAATGTGATTGCTGGCGACGCCACTGGAGCGACGGAATGCAGACAGCTGGCCACTTGAGCCCCTCTCCTGCTGTGCACGCGGCCTGTGCTCATCCTAGGCTGCAAATGACTAAAGCAGCCTTTTCAGGGCTTGCACCCCTCTAGCCCACCCTGAGCTGCCTGGAGCCCTGAGAGTGCTGCTGGCTCCGAGCCCCCCCTCCCCGCAGCACGCCAGAGCCACCTTACCCGTTAAGTGCTCCGTGCACCTGATCTCCGAGAATCCGGACACCAGGTCGCTCTCCTCCGTGATCTGGGGCGGGTTCGGGAGGCCCATCACGTTCTTCAGGTAGCATGTACCGCTGGGGGTGGGGGGGGGGGGGGGGGGGAGAGAGAAACGTGCCGTTAGGCCATAGCGCCTTTTTATCATATACATTTATTTATTATTAATTTCACTATTGTGCTTTGGCTACAGAAAGAGACCTTACACAATATACATGCAACATACCAATTCATGGAGTACCAACATGTGTCCCAAATGCAAATACCTCGCACAATTCACTTCAAAATGAATCGCATGAAGCGCCCCCGGACCTTCCGAAAGGATCTATCAAACATTTATTCAGATCCGTCAGTTTCCCATTAAACTCTGCAAACTCCTGGCCATGAGCAAAATCTCCCCCAGAACCCCTGAAAGGCGGGGGGTGCTACAGGTGGTTGAAGTCAGACAAACTCCTGGTAATGAGCGAAATCCCCCCACGACCCCCTAAAAGTTTGGGGAGCTACAGGTGTTGGAAGTCAGGCAAACTTCAGTCATGAGCGAAATCTCCCCAGTCCCCCTAAAAGACTGGGGGAGCTACAGACTGTGGAAGTCAGGCAAACTCCTGGTCATGAGCGTAGTCCCTCCCCCAGAACCCCTGAAAGGCTGGAGAGCTACAGGTGATGGAAGTCAGGCAAACTCCTGGTCATGAGCAACATCCCCCCAGAACTCCTAAAAGGCTAAGGAGCTACAAACCGTGGAAGTCAGGGAAACTCCAGGTCATGAGCGAAATCGCCCCCAAGACCCACTAAAAAGTTGGGGGAGCTACAGGTGGTGGAAGTCAGGCAAACTCCTGGTCATGAGCATAATCCCCTCCAGACCCCCTAAAAGACAGGGGAGCTACAGACCATGGAAGTTAGGCAAACTCCAGGTCATGAGCGAAATACCCCCCGAACCTCCTAAAAGGCAGGGGGAGCTACAGGTGGTGGAAGTCAGGCAAACTCCTGGTCATTAACAAAATCTCCCCCAGAACCCCTGAAAGGCTGGGGGAGCTACAGACCATGGAAGTCAGGCAAACTCCTGATCATGAGCGATATCCCCCCCCAGACTCCTTAAAAGGCTGGGAGAGTTACAGGTTGTGGAAGTCAGGCAAAATCCTGGTCATGAGCGAAATCTCCCCCAGAACCCCTGAAAGGATGAGGGAGCTAAAGGTGGTGGAAGTCAGGCAAACTTCCCCAGGCACCCTAAAAGGCTGGGGGAGCTACAGACCGTGGAAGTCAGGCAAACTCCTGGTAATGAGCAAAATCCACCCACGACCCCATAAAAGTCTGGGGAGCTCTATGTGGTGGAAGTCAAGCAAACTTCAGGTCATGAGCGAAATCTCCCCCAGGCCACCTAAAATGCTGGGGGAGCTACAGACTGTGGAAGTCAGGCAAACTCCAGGTCCTGAGCGAAATCCCCCTCAGAACCCCTGAAAAGCTGGGAGAGCCACAGAGCGTGGAAGTCAGGCAAACTCCTGTAATGAGTGAACTCTCCCCCCCACCCCCTAAATGGCTGGGGGAGCTACAGACCATGAAAGTCAGGCAAACTCCTGGTCAAGAGCAAAATCTCCCCCAGACACCCTAAAAGGCTGGGGGAGCTACAGCCCGTGGAAGTCAGGCAAACTCCTGGTCATGAGAGAAAACTCCCCCAGACCCCCTGAAAGACTGGGGCAGCTACAGGTGGTGGAAGTAAGGCAGACTCCTGGTCATGAGCAAAATCCCCCAGACCCCATAAAAGGTTGGGGGACCTACAGACCGTAGAAATCAGGCAAACTACTGGTCATGAGCGAAATCCCCCCCAAACGCATTAAAAGGCTGGGGAGCTACAGGTGGTGGAAGTAAGGCAAACTCCTGGTCATGAGCGAAATCCCCCAAACCCCCTAAAAGGCTGGGGAGCTACAGACCGTGGAAGTCAGGCAAACTCCTGGTCATGAGCGTAGTCCCCCCCAGAGTCCCTAAAAGGATGGGGGAGCTACAGGTCGTGGAAGTCATGCAAACTCCTGGTCATGAGCGAAATCCCCCCCAGACTCCCCTAAAAGGCTAGGGAGCTACAGGTGATGGAAGTCAGGCAAACTCCTGGTCATCCGCAAAATTCACCCATACCCCTAAAAGGCTGGGGAGCTACAGACCGTGGAAGTCAGGCAAAGTTCAGATCATGAGCGAAATCCCCCATAAGATCCCCTAAAAGGCTGGGGGAGCTACAGGTGGTGAAAGTCAGGAAAACTCCTGGTCATGAGCAAAATTTCCCCAAGACCCCCTGAAAGGCTGGGAGAGCTACAGAGCTTGGAAGTCAGGCAAACTCCTGGTCATGAGCGAAATCTCCCCCACATCCCCTAAAAGGCTGGGGGTGCTACAGGTGGTTGAAGTCAGACAAACTCCTGGTCATGAGCGAAATCTCCCCCAGAACCCCTGAAAGGATGGGGGAGCTACAGGTGGTGGAAGTCAGGCGAACTCCTGGACATGAGCGAAATCCCCCCCCGGCACCCTGAAAGGCTGAGGAGCTACAGACCGTGGAAGTCAGGCAAACTCCTGGTAATGAGCGAAATCCCCCCACGACCCCCTAAAGGTTTGGGGAGCTACAGGTGGTGGAAGTCAGGCAAACTTCGGTCATGAGCGAAATCTCCCCCAGGCCCCCTAAAAGACAGGGGGAGCTACAGACTGTGGAAGTCAGGCAAACTCCTGGTCATGAGCATAGTCCCCCCCACCCCAGAACCCCTGAAAGGCTGGGTGAGCTACAGACAGTGGAAGTCAGGCAAACTCCTGGTCATGAGCATAATCCCCTCCAGACCCCCTAAAAGACATTTAGCTACAGACCATGGAAGTCAGGCAAACTCCTGGTCATGAGCAAAATCCCCCCCCAGGCCCCCCAAAAGGCTGGGGGAGCTACAGGTGGTGGAAGTCAGGCAAACTCCAGGTCATGAGCGAAATACCCCCCAAACCCCCTAAAAGGCAGGGGGAGCTACAGATGGTGGAAGTCAGGCAAACTCCTGGTCATTAACAAAATCTCCCCAGAACCCCTGAAAGGCTGGGGGAGCTACAGACCATGGAAGTCAAGCAAACTCCGGATAATGAGCGATATCCCCTCCAGACCCCTTAAAAGGCTGGGAGAGTTACAGGTTGTGGAAGTCAGGCAAAATCCTGGTCATGAGCGAAATCTCCCTCAGAACCCCTGAAAGGATGAGGGAGCTAAAGGTGGTGGAAGTCAGGCAAACTCCCCCAGGCACCCTAAAAGGCTGGGGGAGCTACAGACCGTGGAAGTCAGGCAAACTCCTGGTAATGAGCAAAATCCACCCACGACCCCATAAAAGTCTGGGGAACTCTATGTGGTGGAAGTGAACCAAACTTCAGGTCATGAGCGAAATCTCCCCCAGGCCACCTAAAAGGCTGGGGGAGCTACAGACTGTGGAAGTCAGGCAAACTCCAGGTCATGAGCGAAATCCCCCTCAGAACCCCTGAAAAGCTGGGAGAGCCACAGAGCGTGGAAGTCAGGCAAACTCCTGTAATGAGTGAACTCTCCCCCCCACCCCCTAAATGGCTGGGGGAGCTACAGACCATGAAAGTCAGGCAAACTCCTGGTCAAGAGCAAAATCTCCCCCAGACCCCCTAAAAGGCTGGGGGAGCTACAGCCCGTGGAAGTCAGGCAAACTCCTGGTCATGAGAGAAAACTCCCCCGGACCCCCTGAAAGACTGGGGCAGCTACAGGTGGTGGAAGTAAGGCAGACTCCTGGTCATGAGCAAAATCCCCCCAGACCCCATAAAAGGTTGGGGGACCTACAGACCGTAGAAATCAGGCAAACTATTGGTCATGAGCGAAATCCCCCCCAAATGCATTAAAAGGCTGGAGAGCTACAGGTGGTGGAAGTAAGGCAAACTCCTGGTCATGAGCGAAATCCCCCCAAACCCCATAAAAGGCTGGGGAGCTACAGACCATGGAAGTCAGGCAAACTCCTGGGCATGAACGAAATCGCCCCCAGACCCCCTAAAAGGCTGGGGGAGATACAGGTGGTGGAGGTAAGGCAGACTCCTGGTCATGAGCGAAATCCTCCCCAGACCCCATAAAAGGTTGGGGGACCTACAGACCGTAGAAGTGAGGCAAACTCCTGGTCATGAGCGAAATCCCCCTAAGAACCCCTGTAAAGCTGGGAGAGGTGCAGAGCATGGAAGTCAAGCAAACTCCTCTAATGAGTGGACACTCCCCCCCACCCCCTAAATTGCTGGGGGAGCTACAGACCATGGAAGTCAGGCAAACTCCTGGTCATGAACGAAATCCCCCCCAGGCCTCCTGAAAGGCTGGGGGAACTATAGGTGGTGGAAGTCAGGCAAACTCCTAGTTATGCGCGAATCTCCCCCAGACCCCCTGAAAGACTGGGGCAGCTACAGGTGGTGGAAGGCAGACTCCTGGTCATGAGCGAAATCCCCCCCAGATCCCATAAAAGGTTGGGGGAGCTACAGACCGTGGACGTCAGGCAAACTCCTGGTCATGAGCAAATCCCCCCATACGCCCTAAAAGGCTGGGGAGCTACAGGTGGTGGAAGTAAGGTGAACTCCTGGTCATGAGCGAAATCCCCCCCCCAGATCCCCTAAAAGGCTGGGGGAGCTACACACCGTAGAAGTCAGGCGAACTCCTGGACATGAGCGAAATCTCCCCCAGACCCACTAAAAGGCTGGGGGTGCTACAGGTGGTGGAAGTCAGGCAAACTCCTGGTCATGAGCGAAATCTCCCCCAGAACCCCTGAAATGCTGGGGGAGCTACAGACCGTGGAAGTCAGGCAAACTCCTGGTATTGAGCGAAATCCCCCCATGACCCCCTAAAAGTTGGGGGAGCTACAGGTGGTGGAAGTCAGGCAAACTTCTGGTCATGAGCGAAATCTCCCCCAGGCCCCCTAAAAGACTGGGGGAGCTACAGACTGTGGAAGTCAGGCAAACTCCTGGTCATGAGCGTAGTCCCTCCCCCAGAACCCCTGAAAGGCTGGGTGAGCTACAGACAGTGGAAGCCAGGCAAACTACTGGTCATGAGCAAAATCCCCCCACAGATCCCCTAAAAGGCTGGAGAGCTACAGGTGATGGAAGTCAGGCAAACTCCTGGTCATGAGCAACATCCCCCCAGAACCCCTAAAAGGCTGAGGAGCTACAAACCGTGGAAGTCAGACAAACTCCAGGTCATGAGCAAAGTCGCCCCCAAGACCCACTAAAAAGTTGGGGGACCTACAGGTGGTGGAAGTCAGGCAAACTCCTGGTCATGAGCAAAATCCCCCCCAAACGCCCTAAAAGGCTGGGGAGCTACAGGTGGTGGAAGTCAGGCAAACTCCAGGTCATGAGAGAAATCCCCTCCAGACCCCCTAAAAGACAGGGGAGCAACAGATCATGGAAGTCAGACAAACTCGTGGTCATGAGCGAAATCCCCCCCCAGGCCCCCCAAAAGCCTGGGGGAGCTACAGGTGGTGGAAGTCAGGCAAACTCCTGGTCATGAGCGAAATCTCCCCCAGAACCCCTGAAAGGCTGGGGGAGCTACAGACCATGGAAGTCAGGCAAACTCCTGGTCATGAGCGATATCCCCCCCAGACCCGTTAAAAGGCTGGGAGAGTTACAGGTCGTGGAAGTGAGGCAAAATCCTGGTCATGAGCAAAATCTCCCCCAGACCCCTTAAAAGCCTGGGGGTGCTACAGTTGATTGAAGTCAGGCAAACTCCTGGTCATGAGCAAAATCTCCCCCAGAACCCCTAAAAGGATGGTGGAGCACAAGGTGGTGGAAGTCAGGCAAACTCCCCCAGGCACCCTAAAAGGCTGGGGGAGCTACAGACCGTGGAAGTCAGGCAAATTCCTGGTAATTAGCGAAATTCACCCACAACCCCATAAATGTCTAGGGAGCGCTAGGTCGTGGAAGTCAAGAAAACTTCAGGTCATGAGCGAAATCTCCCCCAGGCCCCCTAAAAGGCTGGGGGAGCTACAGACAGTGGAAGTCAGGCAAACTCCAGGTCATGAGCGAAATCCCTCAGAACCCCTGAAAAGCTGGGAGAGCCACAGAGCATGGAAGTCAGGCAAACTCCTGTAATGAGTGAACTCTCCCACCACCCACTAAATGGCTGGGGGAGCTACAGACCGTGAAAGTCAAGCAAACTCCTGGTCATGAGCAAAATCTCCCCCAGGTCCCCTAAAAGGCTGGGGGAGCTACAGCCAGTGAAAGTCAGGCAAACTCCTGGTCATGAGAGAAAACTCCCCCAGACCCCCTGAAAGACTGGGGCAGCCACAGGTGGTGGAAGTAAGGCAGACTCCTGGTCATGAGCGAAATCCCTCACAGACCCCATAAGAGGTTGGGGGACCTACAGACCGTAGAAGTCAGGCAAACTCCTGGTCATGAGCAAAATACCCCCAAACGCCCTAAAAGGCTGGGGAGCTACAGGTGGTGGAAGTAAGGTAAACTCCTGGTCATGGGCGAAATCCCCCCAGACCCCCTAAAAGGCTGGGGAGCTACAGACCATGGAAGTCCGGCAAACTCCTGGTCATGAGCGTAGTCCCCCCCAGAATCCCTTAAAGGCTGGGGTTGCTACAGGTGGTAGAAGTCAGGCAAACTCCTGGTCGTGAGCAAAATCTCCCCCAGAACCCCTGACAGGATGGGGGAGCTACAGGTGGTGGAAGTCAGTCAAACTCCTGGTCATGAGAGAAATCCCCCCCCGACCCCCTAAAAGTCTGGGGAGCTACAGGTGGTGGAAGGCAGACTCCTGGTCATGAGCGAAATCCCCCTCAGACCCCCTGAAAGACTGGGGCAGCTACAGTTGGTGGTAGGCAGACTCCCAGTCATGAGCGAAATCCCCCGCATACTCCCGGAAAGACTGGGGCAGCTACAGGTGGTGAAAGTCAGGAAAATTCCTGGTCATGAGCGAAATGTCCCCAAGACCCCCTGAAAGGCTGGGAGAGCTACAGAGCATGGAAGTCAGGCAAACTCCAGGTCATGAGTGAAATCCCCCTCAGAACCACAAAAAAGCTGGGAGAGCTACAGAGTGTGGAAGTCAGGCAAACTCCTGTAATGAGTGAACTCTCCCCCCACCCCCTAAATGGCTGGAGGAGCTACAGACCATGAAAGTCAGGCAAACTAATGGTCATGAGCAAAATCCCCCCAGGTCCCATAAAAGGTTGGGGAGCTACAGACCGTGGAAGTCAGGCAAACTCCTGGTCATGAGCGAAAACCCCCCATACGCCCTAAAAGGCTGGGGAGCTACACACCATGGAAGTCAGGCGAACTCCTGGTCATGAGCGAAATCAACCCCAGACCCCCTAAAAGGCTGGGGGTGCTACAGTTAGTGGAGGTCAGGCAAACCCCTGGTAATGAGCGAAATCCCCCCACAACCCCCTAAAAATCTGTGGAGCTACAGGTGGTGGAAGTCAGGCAAACTCCTGGTCATGAGCGAAATGCCCCCAGACCCCCTAAAAGGCTGGGGGAACTATAGGTGGTGGAAGTCAGGAAAACTCCTGGTCATCATAGAAAACTCCCCCAGGCCCTCTGAAAGACTGTGGGCCTCATTACGAGTTTGGCGGTAGCCATGCCGCTATTGGCGGCATGGCTGCCGCCGAAATCGCGTCTGTGTCCGGGTCCTCGGAATGAGGATTTACCCGGCCATTCCTCCAAGGAGCCAGACACGGTCCTTCCCCATTCCCATTTCAGCCCCCATAGGGCTGAATGGGAATGGGAAAGGGAGCAAACAACGGGCCATTACGAGATGGCCCGTTGTTTGCTCCCTCTTCCCCTCGCAGGACCCGCTCTGCACGTCTGGTAAAACCAGACGTGCAGAACGGGTCCCGCGAGGGGAACTCGTAATCGGGCGGTACGGGGTTGACGCCACAGTACCGCCCGACTCGTAATGAGGGCCTGGGGCAGCTACAGGTGGGGGAAGTAAGGCAGACTCCTGGTCATGAGCGAAAGACCCCATAAAAGGTTGGGGGAGCTACAGACCAGAGACCTCAGGCAAACTCCTGGTCATTAGCGAAATCCCCCCCAAACGCCCTAAAAGGCTGGGGAGCTACAGACCATGGAAGTCAGGCAAACTCCTGGACATGAGCGAAATCACCCCCAGACCCACAAAAAGGCTGGGGGAGCTACAGGTGGTGGAAATCAGGCAAACTCCTGGCCATGAGCAAAATCTCCCCCAGAACCCCTGAAAGGATGGGGGAGCTACAGACCGTGGAAGTCAGGCAACTCCTGGTAATGAGTGAAATACCCCCACGACCCCCTAAAAGTTTGGGGAGCTACAGGTGGTGGAAGTCAGGCAAACTTCGGTCATGAGCGAAATCTCCTCAGTCCCCCTAAAAGACTGGGGGAGCTACAGACTGTGGAAGTCAGGCAAACTCCTGGTCATGAGCATAGTCCCCCCCACCCCAGACCCCCTGAAAGGCTGTGTGAGCTACAGACAGTGGAAGTCAGGCAAACTCCTGGTCATGAGCAAAATCCCCCCCCCCCCCCCAAATCCCCTAAAAGGATGGAGAGCTGCAGGTGATGGAAGTCAGGCAAACTCCTGGTCATGAGCAACATCCCCCCAGAACTCCTAAAAGGCTAAGGAGCTACAAACCGTGGAAGTCAGGCAAACTCCAGGTCATGAGCGAAATCGCCCCCAAGACCCACTAAAAAGTTGGGGGAGCTACAGGTGGTGGAAGTCAGGCAAACTCCTGGTCATGAGCATAATCCCCTCCAGACCCCCTAAAAGACAGGGGAGCTACAGACCATGGAAGTTAGGCAAACTCCTGGTCATGAGCGAAATTCCCCCCCCCCAAGGCCCCCCAAAAGGCTGGGGGAGCTACAGGTGGTGGAAGTCAGGCAAACTCCAGGTCATGAGCGAAATACCCCCCAAGCCCCCTAAAAGGCAGGGGGAGCTACAGGTGGTGGAAGTCAGGCAAACTCCTGGTAATTAACAAAATCTCCCCCAGACCCCCTGAAAGGCTGGGGGAGCTACAGACCATGGAAGTCAGGCAAACTCCTGATCATGAGCGATATCCCCCCAAGACCCCTTAAAAGGCTGGGAGAGTTACAGGTTGTGGAAGTCAGGCAAAATCCTGGTCATGAGCGAAATCTCCCCCATAACCCCTGAAAGGATGAGGGAGCTAAAGGTGGTGGAAGTCAGGCAAACTCCCCAGGCACCCTAAAAGGCTGGGGGAGCTACAGACCGTGGAAGTCAGGCAAACTCCTGGTAATGAGCAAAATCCACCCACGACCCCATAAAAGTCTGGGGAGCTCTATGTGGTGGAAGTCAAGCAAACTTCAGGTCATGAGCGAAATCTCCCCCAGGCCACCTAAAAGGCTGGGGGAGCTACAGACTGTGGAAGTCAGGCAAACTCCAGGTCATGAGCGAAATCCCCCTCAGCGCCCCTGAAAAGCTGGGAGAGCCACAGAGCGTGGAAGTCAGGCAAACTCCTGTAATGAGTGAACTCCCCTCCCCACCCCCTAAATGGCTGGGGGAGCTACAGACCATGAAAGTCAGGCAAACTCCTGGTCAAGAGCAAAATCTCCCCCAGACCCCCTAAAAGGCTGGGGGAGCTACAGCCCGTGGAAGTCAGGCAAACTCCTGGTCATGAGAGAAAACTCCCCCAGACCCCCTGAAAGACTGGGACAGCTACAGGTGGTGGAAGTAATGCAGACTCCTGGTCATGAGCAAAATCCCCCCAGACCCCATAAAAGGTTGGAGGACCTACAGACCGTAGAAATCAGGCAAACTACTGGTCATGAGCGAAATCCCCCCCAAACGCATTAAAAGGCTGGGGAGCTACAGGTGGTGGAAGTAAGGCAAACTCCTGGTCATGAGCGAAATCCCCCCAAACCCCCTAAAAGGCTGGGGAGCTACAGACCGTGGAAGTCAGGCAAACTCCTGGTCATGAGCGTAGTCCCCCCCAGAGTCCCTAAAGGATGGGGGAGCTACAGGTCGTGGAAGTCAGGCAAACTCCTGGTCATCAGCGAAATTCCCCCCAGACTCCCCTAAAAGGCTAGGGAGCTACAGGTGATGGAAGTCAGGCAAACTCCTGGTCATGCGCAAAATTCACCCAGACCCCTAAAAGGCTGGGGAGCTACAGACCGTGGAAGTCAGGCAAAGTTCAGATCATGAGTGAAATCCCCCATAAGACCCCCTAAAAGGCTGGGGGAGCTACAGGTGGTGAAAGTCAGGAAAACTCCTGGTCATGAGCGAAATTTTCCCAAGACCCCCTGAAAGGTTGGGAGAGCTACAGAGCTTGGAAGTCAGGCAAACTCCTGGTCATGAGCAAAATCACCCCCACATCCCCTAAAAGGCTGGGGGAGCTACACACCGTGGAAGTCAGGCAAACTCCTGGTCACAAGCGAAATCTCCCCCAGACCCCTAAAAGGCTGGGGGTGCTACAGGTGGTTGAAGTCAGACAAACTCCTGGTCATGAGCGAAACCTCCCCCTGAACCCCTGAAAGGCTGAGGAGCTACAGACCGTGGAAATCAGGCAAACTCCTGGTAATGAGCGAAATCCCCCCACAACCCCCTAAAAGGCTGAGGAGCTACAAACCGTGGAAGTCAGACAAACTCCAGGTCATGAGCAAAGTCGCCCCCAAGACCCACTAAAAAGTTGGGGGAGCTACAGGTGGTGGAAGTCAGGCAAACTCCTGGTCATGAGCAAAATCCCCCCAAACGCCCTAAAAGGCTGGGGAGCTACAGGTGGTGGAAGTCAGGCAAACTCCAGGTCATGAGAGAAATCCCCTCCAGACCCCCTAAAAGACAGGGGAGCAACAGATCATGGAAGTCAGACAAACTCCTGGTCATGAGCGAAATCCCCCCCCAGGCCCCCCAAAAGGCTGGGGGAGCTACAGGTGGTGGAAGTCAGGCAAACTCCTGGTCATGAGCGAAATCTCCCACAGAACCCCTGAAAGGCTGGGGTAGCTACAGACCATGGAAGTCAGGCAAACTCCTGGTCATGAGCGATATCCCCCCCAGACCCGCTAAAAGGCTGGGAGAGTTACTGGTCGTGGAAGTCGGGCAAAATCCTGGTCATGAGCAAAATCTCCCCCAGACCCCTTAAAAGCCTGGGGGTGCTACAGGTGGTTGAAGTCAGGCAAACTCCTGGTCATGAGCAAGATCTCCCCCAGAACCCCTAAAAGGATGGTGGAGCACAAGGTGGTGGAAGTCAGGCAAACTCCTGTAATGAGTGAACCCCCCCCCACCCCCTAAATGGCTGGGGGAGCTACAGACCATGAAAGTCAGGCAAACTCCTGGTCAAGAGCAAAATCTCCCCCAGACCCCCTAAAAGGCTGGGGGAGCTACAGCCGTGGAAGTCAGGCAAACTCCTGGTCATGAGAGAAAACTCCCCCAGACCCCCTGAAAGACTGGGACAGCTACAGGTGGTGGAAGTAAGGCAGACTCCTGGTCATGAGCAAAATCCCCCCAGACCCCATAAAAGGTTGGGGGACCTACAGACCGTAGAAATCAGGCAAACTACTGGTCATGAGCGAAATCCCCCCCAAACGCATTAAAAGGCTGGGGAACTACAGGTGGTGGAAGTAAGGCAAACTCCTGGTCATGAGCGAAATCCCCCCAAACCCCCTAAAAGGCTGGGGAGCTACAGACCGTGGAAGTCAGGCAAACTCCTGGTCATGAGCGTAGTCCCCCCCAGAGTCCCTAAAGGATGGGGGAGCTACAGGTCGTGGAAGTCAGGCAAACTCCTGGTCATGCGCAAAATTCACCCAGACCCCTAAAAGGCTGGGGAGCTACAGACCGTGAAAGTCAGGCAAAGTTCAGATCATGAGTGAAATCCCCCATAAGACCCCCTAAAAGGCTGGTGGAGCTACAGGTGGTGAAAGTCAGGAAAACTCCTGGTCATGAGCGAAATTTTCCCAAGACCCCCTGAAAGGCTGGGAGAGCTACAGAGCTTGGAAGTCAGGCAAACTCCTGGTCATGAGCAAAATCACCCCCACATCCCCTAAAAGGCTGGGGGAGCTACACACCGTGGAAGTCAAGCAAACTCCTGGTCACAAGCGAAATCTCCCCCAGACCCCTAAAAGGCTGGGGGTGCTACAGGTGGTTGAAGTCAGACAAACTCCTGGTCATGAGCGAAACCTCCCCCTGAACCCCTGAAAGGCTGAGGAGCTACAGACCGTGGAAATCAGGCAAACTCCTGGTAATGAGCGAAATCCCCCCACAACCCCCTAAAAGGCTGAGGAGCTACAAACCGTGGAAGTCAGACAAACTCCAGGTCATGAGCAAAGTCGCCCCCAAGACCCACTAAAAAGTTGGGGGAGCTACAGGTGGTGGAAGTCAGGCAAACTCCTGGTCATGAGCAAAATCCCCCCAAACGCCCTAAAAGGCTGGGGAGCTACAGGTGGTGGAAGTCAGGCAAACTCCAGGTCATGAGAGAAATCCCCTCCAGACCCCCTAAAAGACAGGGGACCAACAGATTATGGAAGTCAGACAAACTCCTGGTCATGAGCGAAATCCCCCCCCAGGCCCTCCAAAAGGCTGGGGGAGCTACAGGTGGTGGAAGTCAGGCAAACTCCTGGTCATGAGCGAAATCTCCCACAGAACCCCTGAAAGGCTGGGGTAGCTACAGACCATGGAAGTCAGGCAAACTCCTGGTCATGAGCGATATCCCCCCCAGACCCGCTAAAAGGCTGGGAGAGTTACCGGTCGTGGAAGTCGGGCAAAATCCTGGTCATGAGCAAAATCTCCCCCAGACCCCTTAAAAGCCTGGGGGTGCTACAGGTGGTTGAAGTCAGGCAAACTCCTGGTCATGAGCAAGATCTCCCCCAGAACCCCTAAAAGGATGGTGGAGCACAAGGTGGTGGAAGTCAGGCAAACTCCCCCAGGCACCCTAAAAGGCTGGGGGAGCTACAGACCGTGGAAGTCAGGCAAATTCCTGGTAATGAGCGAAATTCACCCACAACCCCATAAATGTCTAGGGAGCGCTAGGTCGTGGAAGTCAAGAAAACTTCAGGTCATGAGCGAAATCTCCCCCAGGCCCCCTAAAAGACTGGGGGAGCTACAGACAGTGGAAATCAGGCAAACTCCAGGTCATGAGCGAAATCCCCCTCAGAACCCCTGAAAAGCTGGGAGAGCCACAGAGCATGGAAGTCAGGCAAACCCCTGTAATGAGTGAACTCTCCCACCACCCACTAAATGGCTGGGGGAGCTACAGACCATGAAAGTCAAGCAAACTCCTGGTCATGAGCAAAATCTCCCCCAGGTCCCCTAAAAGGCTGGGGGAGCTACAGCCAGTGAAAGTCAGGCAAATTCCTGGTCATGAGAGAAAACTCCCCCAGACCCCCTGAAAGACTGGGGCAGCCACAGGTGGTGGGAGTAAGGCAGACTCCTGGTCATGAGCGAAATCCCTCACAGACCCCATAAGAGGTTGGGGGACCTACAGACCGTAGAAGTCAGGCAAACTCCTGGTCATGAGCAAAATCCCCCCCAAACGCCCTAAAAGGCTGGGGAGCTACAGGTGGTGGAAGTAAGGTAAACTCCTGGTCATGGGCGAAATCCCCCCAGACCCCCTAAAAGGCTGGGGAGCTACAGACCATGGAAGTCCGGCAAACTCCTGGTCATGAGCGTAGTCCCCCCCCAGAATCCCTGAAAGGCTGGGGTTGCTACAGGTGGTAGAAGTCAGGCAAACTCCTGGTCGTGAGCAAAATCTCCCCCAGAACCCCTGACAGGATGGGGGAGCTACAGGTGGTGGAAGTCAGTCAAACTCCTGGTCATGAGTGAAATCCCCCCCGACCCCCTAAAAGTCTGGGGAGCTACAGGTGGTGGAAGGCAGACTCCTGGTCATGAGCGAAATCCCCCTCAGACCCCCTGAAAGACTGGAGCAGCTACAGGTGGTGGTAGGCAGACTCCCGGTCATGAGCGAAATCCCCCCCAGACTCCCTGAAAGACTGGGGCAGCTACAGGTGGTGAAAGTCAGGAAAATTCCTGGTCATGAGCGAAATGTCCCCAAGACCCCCTGAAAGGCTGGGAGAGCTACAGAGCATGGAAGTCAGGCATACTCCTGGTCATGGGCGAAATCTTCCCCAGGCCCCCTAAAAGGCTGGGAGAGCTACAGACTGTGGAAGTCAGGCAAACTCCAGGTCATGAGTGAAATCCCCCTCAGAACCACAAAAAAGCTGGGAGAGCTACAGAGTGTGGAAGTCAGGCAAACTCCTGTAATGAGTGAACTCTCCCCCCACCCCCTAAATGGCTGGAGGAGCTACAGACCGTGAAAGTCAGGCAAACTAATGGTCATGAGCGAAATCCCCCCAGGTCCCATAAAAGGTTGGGGAGCTACAGACCGTGGAAGTCAGGCAAACTCCTGGTCATGAGCGAAAACCCCCCATACGCCCTAAAAGGCTGGGGAGCTACACACCATGGAAGTCAGGCGAACTCCTGGTCATGAGCGAAATCAACCCCAGACCCCCTAAAAGGCTGGGGGTGCTACAGGTAGTGGAGGTCAGGCAAACCCCTGGTAATGAGCGAAATCCCCCCACAACCCCCTAAAAATCTGTGGAGCTACAGGTGGTGGAAGTCAGGCAAACTCCTGGTCATGAGCGAAATCCCCCCAGACCCCCTAAAAGGCTGGGGGAACTATAGGTGGTGGAAGTCAGGCAAACTTCTGGTCATCATAGAAAACTCCCCCAGGCCCTCTGAAAGACTGTGGGCCTCATTACGAGTTCGGCGGTAGCCATGCCGCTATTGGCGGCATGGCTGCCGCCGAAATCGCGTCTGTGTCCGGGTCCTCGGAATGAGGACTTACCCGGCCATTCCAAATTCGGAAGGCCCGGTAATTCCTCCCTCCAAGGAGCCAGACACGGTCCTTCCCCATTCCCATTTCAGCCCCCATAGGGCTGAATGGGAATGGGAAAGGGAGCAAACAACGGGCCATTACGAGATGGCCCATTGTTTGCTCCCTCTTCCCCTCGCGGGACCCGCTCTGCACGTCTGGTAAAACCAAACGTGCAGAACGGGTCCCGCGAGGGGAACTCGTAATCGGGCGGTACGGGGTTGACGCCACCGTACCGCCCGACTCGTAATGAGGGCCTGGGGCAGCTACAGGTGGGGGAAGTAAGGCAGACTCCTGGTCATGAGCGAAAGACCCCATAAAAGGTTGGGGGAGCTACAGACCATAGACCTCAGGCAAACTCCTGGTCATTAGCGAAATCCCCCCCAAACGCCCTAAAAGGCTGGGGGAGCTACAGGTGGTGGAAATCAGGCAAACTCCTGGCCATGAGCAAAATCTCCCCCAGAACCCCTGAAAGGCAGGGGGTGCTACAGGTGGTTGAAGTCAGACAAACTCCTGGTCATGAGCGAAATCACCCCCAGACCCACAAAAAGGCTGGGGGAGCTACAGGTGGTGGAAATCAGGCAAACTCCTGGCCATGAGCAAAATCTCCCCCAGAACCCCTGAAAGGCAGGGGGTGCTACAGGTGGTTGAAGTCAGACAAACTCCTGGTCATGAGCGAAATCTCCCCCAGAACCCCTGAAAGGATGGGGGAGCTACAGACCGTGAAAGTCAGGCAACTCCTGGTAATGAGTGAAATCCCCCCACGACCCCCTAAAAGTTTGGGGAGCTACAGGTGATGGAAGTCAGGCAAACTCCTGGTCATGCGCAAAATTCACCCAGACCCCTAAAAGGCTGGGGAGCTACAGACCGTGGAAGTCAGGCAAAGTTCAGATCATGAGTGAAATCCCCCATAAGACCCCCTAAAAGGCTGGGGGAGCTACAGGTGGTGAAAGTCAGGAAAACTCCTGGTCATGAGCGAAATTTTCCCAAGACCCCCTGAAAGGCTGGGAGAGCTACAGAGCTTGGAAGTCAGGCAAACTCCTGGTCATGAGCAAAATCACCCCCACATCCCCTAAAAGGCTGGGGGAGCTACACACCGTGGAAGTCAGGCAAACTCCTGGTCACAAGCGAAATCTCCCCCAGACCCCTAAAAGGCTGGGGGTGCTACAGGTGGTTGAAGTCAGACAAACTCCTGGTCATGAGCGAAACCTCCCCCTGAACCCCTGAAAGGCTGAGGAGCTACAGACCGTGGAAATCAGGCAAACTCCTGGTAATGAGCGAAATCCCCCCACAACCCCCTAAAAGGCTGAGGAGCTACAAACCGTGGAAGTCAGACAAACTCCGGGTCATGAGCAAAGTCGCCCCCAAGACCCACTAAAAAGTTGGGGGAGCTACAGGTGGTGGAAGTCAGGCAAACTCCTGGTCATGAGCAAAATCCCCCCAAACGCCCTAAAAGGCTGGGGAGCTACAGGTGGTGGAAGTCAGGCAAACTCCAGGTCATGAGAGAAATCCCCTCCAGACCCCCTAAAAGACAGGGGAGCAACAGATCATGGAAGTCAGACAAACTCCTGGTCATGAGCGAAATCCCCCCCCAGGCCCCCCAAAAGGCTGGGGGAGCTACAGGTGGTGGAAGTCAGGCAAACTCCTGGTCATGAGCGAAATCTCCCACAGAACCCCTGAAAGGCTGGGGTAGCTACAGACCATGGAAGTCAGGCAAACTCCTGGTCATGAGCGATATCCCCCCCAGACCCGCTAAAAGGCTGGGAGAGTTACCGGTCGTGGAAGTCGGGCAAAATCCTGGTCATGAGCAAAATCTCCCCCAGACCCCTTAAAAGCCTGGGGGTGCTACAGGTGGTTGAAGTCAGGCAAACTCCTGGTCATGAGCAAGATCTCCCCCAGAACCCCTAAAAGGATGGTGGAGCACAAGGTGGTGGAAGTCAGGCAAACTCCCCCAGGCACCCTAAAAGGCTGGGGGAGCTACAGACCGTGGAAGTCAGGCAAATTCCTGGTAATGAGCGAAATTCACCCACAACCCCATAAATGTCTAGGGAGCGCTAGGTCGTGGAAGTCAAGAAAACTTCAGGTCATGAGCGAAATCTCCCCCAGGCCCCCTAAAAGACTGGGGGAGCTACAGACAGTGGAAATCAGGCAAACTCCAGGTCATGAGCGAAATCCCCCTCAGAACCCCTGAAAAGCTGGGAGAGCCACAGAGCATGGAAGTCAGGCAAACTCCTGTAATGAGTGAACTCTCCCACCACCCACTAAATGGCTGGGGGAGCTACAGACCATGAAAGTCAAGCAAACTCCTGGTCATGAGCAAAATCTCCCCCAGGTCCCCTAAAAGGCTGGGGGAGCTACAGCCAGTGAAAGTCAGGCAAACTCCTGGTCATGAGAGAAAACTCCCCCAGACCCCCTGAAAGACTGGGGCAGCCACAGGTGGTGGAAGTAAGGCAGACTCCTGGTCATGAGCGAAATCCCTCACAGACCCCATAAGAGGTTGGGGGACCTACAGACCGTAGAAGTCAGGCAAACTCCTGGTCATGAGCAAAATCCCCCCCAAACGCCCTAAAAGGCTGGGGAGCTACAGGTGGTGGAAGTAAGGTAAACTCCTGGTCATGGGTGAAATCCCCCCAGACCCCCTAAAAGGCTGGGGAGCTACAGACCATGGAAGTCCGGCAAACTCCTGGTCATGAGCGTAGTCCCCCCCCAGAATCCCTGAAAGGCTGGGGGTGCTACAGGTGGTAGAAGTCAGTCAAACTCCTGGTCATGAGTGAAATCCCCCCCCCGACCCCCTAAAAGTCTGGGGAGCTACAGCTGGTGGAAGGCAGACTCCTGGTCATGAGCGAAATCCCCCTCAGACCCCCTGAAAGACTGGGGCAGCTACAGGTGGTGGTAGGCAGACTCCTGGTCATGAGCGAAATCCCCCCCAGACTCCCTGAAAGACTGGGAGAGCTACAGAGCGTGGAAGTCAGGCATACTCCTGGTCATGGGCGAAATCTTCCCCAGGCCCCCTAAAAGGCTGGGAGAGCTACAGACTGTGGAAGTCAGGCAAACTTCAGGTCATGAGTGAAATCCCCCTCAGAACCCCCTAAATGGCTGGAGGAGCTACAGACCGTGAAAGTCAGGCAAACTAATGGTCATGAGCGAAATCCCCCCAGGCCCCATAAAAGGTTGGGGAGCTACAGACCGTGGAAGTCAGGCAAACTCCTGGTCAAGAGCGAAAACCCCCCATACGCCCTAAAAGGCTGGGGAGGTACACACCATGGAAGTCAGGCGAACTCCTGGTCATGAGTGAAATCAACCCCAGACCCCCTAAAAGGCTGGGGGTGCACAGGTAGTGGAGGTCAGGCAAACCCCTGGTAATGAGCGAAATCCCCCCACAACCCCCTAAAAATCTGTGGAGCTACAGGTGGTGGAAGTCAGGCAAACTCCTGGTCATGAGCGAAATGCCCCCAGACCCCCTAAAAGGCTGGGGGAACTATAGGTGGTGGAAGTCAGGCAAACTCCTGGTCATCATAGAAAACTCCCCCAGGCCCTCTGAAAGACTGTGGGCCTCATTACGAGTTCGGCGGTAGCCATGCCGCTATTGGCGGCATGGCTGCCGCCGAAATCGCGTCTGTGTCCGGGTCCTCGGAATGAGGACTTACCGGGCCATTCCAAGTTCGGAAGGCCCGGTAATTCCTCCCTCCAAGGAGCCAGACACGGTCCTTCCCCATTCCCATTTCAGCCCCCATAGGGCTGAATGGGAATGGGAAAGGGAGCAAACAACGGGCCATTACGAGATGGCCCGTTGTTTGCTCCCTCTTCCCCTCGCGGGACCCGCTCTGCACGTCTGGTGAAACCAGACGTGCAGAACGGGTCCCGCGAGGGGAACTCGTAATCGGGCAGTACGGGGTTGACGGCACCGTACCGCCCGACTCGTAATGAGGGCCTGGGGCAGCTACAGGAGGGGGAAGTAAGGCAGACTCCTGGTCATGAGCGAAAGACCCCATAAAAGGTTGGGGGAGCTACAGAACATAGACCTCAGGCAAACTCCTGGTCATTAGCGAAATCCCCCCCAAACGCCCTAAAAGGCTGCGGCGCTACAGGTGGTGGAAGTAAGGTAAACTCCTGGTCATGAGCGAAATCACCCCAGACCCTCTAAAAGGCTGGGGAGCTACAGACCATGGAAGTCAGGCAAACTCCTGGGCATGAGCGAAATCACCCCCAGACCCACAAAAAGGCTGGGGGAGCTACAGGTGGTGGAAATCAGGCAAACTCCTGGCCATGAGCAAAATCTCCCCCAGAACCCCTGAAAGACAGGGGTGCTACAGGTGGTTGAAGTCAGACAAACTCCTGGTCATGAGCGAAATCTCCCCCAGAACCCCTGAAAGGATGGGGGAGCTACAGACCGTGGAAGTCAGGCAAACTCCTGGTAATGAGCGAAAACCCCACACGACCCCCTAAAAGTTTGGGGAGCTACAGGTGGTGGAAGTCAGGCAAACTTCGGTCATGAGCTAAAAGACTGGGGGAGCTACAGACTGTGGAAGTCAGGCAAACTCCTGGTCATGAGCATAGTCCCCCCCACCCCAGAACCCCTGAAAGGCTGGGTGAGCTACAGACAGTGGAAGTCAGGCAAACTCCTGGTCATGAGCAAAATCCCCCCCCCCCCCAATCCCCTAAAAGGCTGGAGAGCTACAGGTGATGGAAGTCAGGCAAACTCCTGGTCATGAACAACATCCCCCCAGAACTCCTAAAAGGCTAAGGAGCTACAAACCGTGGAAGTCAGGCAAACTCCAGGTCATGAGCGAAATCGCCCCCAAGACCCACTAAAAAGTTGGGGGAGCTACATGTGGTGGAAGTCAGGCAAACTCCTGGTCATGAGCATAATCCCCTCCAGACCCCCTAAGAGACAGGGGAGCTACAGACCATGGAAGTTAGGCAAACTCCTGGTCATGAGCGAAATTCCCCCCCCCAAGGCCCCCCAAAAGGCTGGGGGAGCTACTGGTGGTGGAAGTCAGGTAAACTCCAGGTCATGAGCGAAATACCCCCCAAACCCCCTAAAAGGCAGGGGGAACTACAGGTGGTGGAAGTCAGGCAAACTCCTGGTCATTAACAAAATCTCCCCCAGAACCCCTGAAAGGCTAGGGGAGCTACAGACCATGGAAGTCAGGCAAACTCCTAATCATGAGCGATATCCCCCCAGACCCCATAAAAGGTTGGGGGACCTACAGACCGTAGAAATCAGGCAAACTACTGGTCATGAGCGAAATCCCCCCCAAACGCATTAAAAGGCTGGGGAGCTACAGGTGGTGGAAGTAAGGCAAACTCCTGGTCATGAGCGAAATCCCCCCAAACCCCCTAAAAGGCTGGGGAGCTACAGACCGTGGAAGTCAGGCAAACTCCTGGTCATGAGAGTAGCCCCCCCAGAGTCCCTAAAAGGATGGGGGAGCTACAGGTCGTGGAAGTCAGGCAAACTCCTGGTCATGAGCGAAATCCCCCCCAGACGCTCCTAAAAGGCTAGGGAGCTACAGGTGATGGAAGTCAGGCAAACTCCTGGTCATGCGCAAAATTCACCCAGACCCCTAAAAGGCTGGGGAGCTACAGACCGTGGAAGTCAGGCAAAGTTCAGATCATGAGCGAAATCCCCCATAAGACCCCTAAAAGGCTGGGGGAGCTACAGGTGGTGAAAGTCAGGAAAACTCCTGGTCATGAGCGAAATTTCCCCAAGACCCCCTGTAAGGCTGGGAGAGCTACAGAGCTTGGAAGTCAGGCACACTCCGGTCATGAGCAAAATCACCCCCACATCCCCTAAAAGGCTGGGGGAGCTATACACCGTGGAAGTCAGGCAAACTCCTGGTCACGAGCGAAATCTCCGCCAGACCCCTAAAAGGCTGGGGGTGCTACAGGTGGTTGAAGTCAGACAAACTCCTGGTCATGAGCGAAATCTCCCCCAGAACCCCTGAAAGGATGGGGGAGCTACAGGTGGTGGAAGTCAGGCGAACTCCTGGTCATGAGCGAAATCCCCCCCGGCACCCTGAAAGGCTGAGGAGCTACAGACCGTGGAAGTTAGGAAAACTCCTGGTAATGAGCGAAATCCCCCCACAAACCCCTAAAAGTTTGGGGAGCTACAGGTGGTGGATGGCAGGCAAACTTCGGTCATGAGCGAAATCTCCCCCAGGCCCCCTAAAAGACTGGGGGAGCTACAGACTGTGGAAGTCAGGCAAACTCCTGGTCATGAACATAGTCCCCCCCACCCCAGAACCCCTGAAAGGCTGGGTGAGCTACAGACCATGGAAGTCAGGCAAACTCCTGATCATGAGCGATATCCCCCCCAGACCCCTTAAAAGGCTGGGAGAGTTACAGGTTGTGGAAGTCAGGAAAATCCTGGCCATAAGCGAAATCTCCCCCAGAACCCCTGAAAGGATGAGGGAGCTAAAGGTGGTGGAAGTCAGGCAAACTCCCCCAGGCACCCTAAAAGGCTGGGGGAGCTACAGACCGTGGAAGTCAGGCAAACTCCTGGTAATGAGCAAAATCCACCCATGACCCCATAAAATTCTGGGGAGCTCTATGTGGTGGAAGTGAAGCAAACTTCAGGTCATGAGCGAAATCTCCCCCAGGCCACCTAAAAGGCTGGGGGAGCTACACACTGTGGAAGTCAGGCAAACTTCAGGTCATGAGCGAAATCCCCCTCAGAACCCCTGAAAGGCTGGGTGAGCTACAGACCATGGAAGTCAGGCAAACTCCTGATCATGAGCGATATCCCCCATAAGACCCCTAAAAGGCTGGGGGAGCTACAGGTGGTGAAAGTCAGGAAAACTCCTGGTCATGAGCGAAATTTCCCCAAGACCCCCTGAAAGGCTGTGGGAGCTACAGAGCTTGGAAGTCAGGCACACTCCTGGTCATGAGCAAAATCACCCCCACATCCCCTAAAAGGCTGGGGGAGCTACAGGTGGTGAAAGTCAGGCAAACTCCTGGTCACGAGCGAAATCTCCGCCAGACCCCTAAAAGGCTGGGGGTGCTACAGGTGGTTGAAGTCAGACAAACTCCTGGTCATGAGCGAAATCTCCCCCAGAACCCCTGAAAGGATGGGGGAGCTACAGGTGGTGGAAGTCAGGCGAACTCCTGGTCATGAGCGAAATCCCCCCCGGCACCCTGAAAGGCTGAGGAGCTACAGACCGTGGAAGTCAGGCAAACTCCTGGTAATGAGCGAAATCCCCCCACAACCCCCTAAAAGTTTGGGGAGCTACAGGTGGTGGATGGCAGGCAAACTTCGGTCATGAGCGAAATCTCCCCCAGGCCCCCTAAAAGACTGGGGGAGCTACAGACTGTGGAAGTCAGGCAAACTCCTGGTCATGAACATAGTCCCCCCCACCCCAGAGCCCCTGAAAGGCTGGGTGAGCTATAGACCATGGAAGTCAGGCAAACTCCTGATCATGAGCGATATCCCCCCCAGGCCCCTTAAAAGGCTGGGAGAGTTACAGGTTGCGGAAGTCAGGCAAAATCCTGGCCATAAGCGAAATCTCCCCCAGAACCCCTGAAAGGATGAGGGAGCTAAAGGTGGTGGAAGTCAGGCAAACTCCCCCAGGCACCCTAAAAGGCTGGGGGAGCTACAGACCGTGGAAGTCAGGCAAACTCCTGGTAATGAGCAAAATCCACCCATGACCCCATAAAAATCTGGGGAGCTCTATGTGGTGGAAGTGAAGCAAACTTCAGGTCATGAGCGAAATCTCCCCCAGGCCACCTAAATGGCTGGGGGAGCTACAGACTGTGGAAGTCAGGCAAACTTCAGGTCATGAGCGAAATCCCCCTCAGAACCCCTGAAAGGCTGGGTGAGCTACAGACCATGGAAGTCAGGCAAACTCCTGATCATGAGCGATATCCCCCCCAGACCCCTTAAAAGGCTGGGAGAGTTACAGGTTGTGGAAGTCAGGCAAAATCCTGGTCATGAGCGAAATCTCCCCCAGAACCCCTGAAAGGATGAGGGAGCTAAAGGTGGTGGAAGTCAGGCAAACTCCCCCAGGCACCCTAAAAGGCTGGGGGTGCTACAGACCGTGGAAGTCAGGCAAACTCCTGGTAATGAGCAAAATCTACCCACGACCCCATAAAAGTCTGGGGAGCTCTATGTGGTGTAAGTGAAGCAAACTTCAGGTCATGAGCGAAATCTCCCCAAGGCCACCTAAAAGGATGGGGGAGCTACAGACTGTGGAAGTCAGGCAAACTCCAGGTCATGAGCGAAATCCCCCTCAGAACCCTGAAAAGCTGGGAGAGCCACAGAGCGTGGAAGTCAGGCAAACTCCTGTAATGAGTGAACTCTCCCCCCCACCCCCTAAATGGCTGGGGGAGCTACAGACCATGAAAGTCAGGCAAACTCCTGGTCAAGAGCAAAATCTCCCCCAGACCCCCTAAAAGGCTGGGGGAGCTACAGCCCGTGGAAGTCAGGTAAACTCCTGGTCATGAGCGAAATCACCCCAGACCCTCTAAAAGGCTGGGGAGCTACAGACCATTGAAGTCAGGCAAACTCCTGGGCATGAGCGAAATCACCCCCAGATCCACAAAAAGGCTGGGGGAGCTACAGGTGGTGGAAATCAGGCAAACACCTGGCCATGAGCAAAATCTCCCCCAGAACCCCTGAAAGGCGGGGGGTGCTACAGGTGGTTGAAGTCAGGCAAACTCCTGGTCAAGAGCAAAATCTCCCCCAGAACCCCCTAAAAGGCTGGGGAGCTACAGCCCGTGGAAGTCAGGCAAACTCCTGGTCATGAGAGAAAACTCCCCCAGACCCTCTGAAAGACTGGGGCAGCTACAGGTGGTGGAAGTAAGGCAGACTCCTGGTCATGAGCAAAATCCCCCCAGACCCCATAAAAGGTTGGGGGACCTACAGACCGTAGAAATCAGGCAAACTACTGGTCATGAGGGAAATCCCCACCAAACGCATTAAAAGGCTGGGGAGCTACAGGTGGTGGAAGTAAGGCAAACTCCTGGTCATGAGCGAAATCCCCCCAAACCCCCTAAAAGGCTGGGGAGCTACAGACCATGGAAGTCAGGCAAACTCCTGGGCATGAACGAAATCGTCCCCAGACCCTCTAAAAGGCTGGGGGAGATACAGGTAGTGGAAGTAAGGCAGACTACTGGTCATGAGCGAAATCCCCCCCCCATACACCCTAAAAGGCTGGGGAGCTACAGGTGGTGGAAGTAAGGTGAACTCCTGGTCATGAGCGAAATCTCCCCCAGACCCCCTGAAAGGGTGGGAGAGCTACAGAGCTTGGAAGTCAGGCAGACTCCTGGTCATGAGCGAAATCCCCCCCAGATCCCCTAAAAGGCTGGGGGAGCTACACACCGTAGAAGTCAGGCGAACTCCTGGTCATTAGCAAAATCTCCCCCAGACCCCCTAAAAGGCTGGGGGTGCTACAGGTGGTGGAAGTCAGGCAAACTCCTGGTCATGAGCGAAATCTTCCCCAGAACCCCTGAAATGCTGGAGTAGCTACAGACCGTGGAAGTCAGGCAAACTCCTGGTATTGAGCGAAATCCCCCCATGACCCCCTAAAAGTTGGGGGAGCTACAGGTGGTGGAAGTCAGGCAAACTTCTGGTCATGAGCGAAATTCCCCCAGGCCCCCTAAAAGACTGGGGGAGCTACAGACTGTGGAAGTCAGGCAAACTTCTGGTCATGAGCGTAGTCCCTCCCCCAGAACCCCTGAAAGGCTGGGTGAGCTAAAGACAGTGGAAGCCAGGCAAACTACTGGTCATGAGCAAACCCCCCCCCCCCCAGATCCCCTAAAATGCTGGAGAGCTACAGGTGATGGAAGTCAGGCAAACTCCTGGTCATGAGCAACATCCCCCCAGAACCCCTAAAAGGCTGAGGAGCTACAAACCGGGGAAGTCAGACAATCTCCAGGTCATGAGCAAAGTCGCCCCCAAGACCCACTAAAAAGTTGGGGGAGCTACAGGTGGTGGAAGTCAGGCAAACTCCTGGTCATGAGCAAAATCCCCCCCAAATGCCCTAAAAGGCTGGGGAGCTACAGGTGGTGGAAGTCAGGCAAACTCCAGGTCATGAGAGAAATCCCCTCCAGACCCCCTAAAAGACAGGGGAGCTACAGATCATGGAAGTCAGACAAACTCGTGGTCATGAGCGAAATCCACCCCCAGGCCCCCCAAAAGGCTGGGGGAGCTACAGGTGGTGGAAGTCAGGCAAACTCCAGGTCATGAGTGAAATACCCCCCAAAGCCCCCTAAAAGGCAGGGGGAGCTACAGGTGGTGGAAGTCAGGCAAACTCCTGGTCATGAGCGAAATCTCCCCCAGAACCCCTGAAAGGCTGGGGGAGCTACAGACCATGGAAGTCAGGCAAACTACTGGTCATGAGCGATATCCCCCCCAGACCCGTTAATAGGCTGGGAGAGATACAGGTCGTGGAAGTCAGGCAAAATCCTGGTCATGAGCAAAATCTCCCCGAGACCCCTTAAAAGCCTGGGGGTGCTACAGGTGGTTGAAGTCAGGCAAACTCCTGGTCATGAGCAAAATCTCCCCCAGAACCCCTAAAAGGATGGTGGAGCACAAGGTGGTGGAAGTCAGGCAAACTCCCCCAGGCACCCTAAAAGGCTGGGGGAGCTACAGACCATGGAAGTCAGGCAAATTCCTGGTAATGAGCAAAATTCACCCACAACCCCATAAATGTCTAGGGAGCGCTAGGTCGTGGAAGTCAAGAAAACTTCAGGTCATGAACGAAATCTCCCCCAGGCCCCCTAAAAGGCTGGGGGAGCTACAGACAGTGGAAGTCAGGCAAACTCCAGGTCATGAGCGAAATCCCCCTCAGAACCCCTGAAAAGCTGGGAGAGCCACAGAGCATGGAAGTCAGGCAAACTCCTGTAATGAGTGAACTCTCCAACCACCCACTAAATGGCTGGGGGAGCTACAGACCGTGAAAGTCAAGCAAACTCCTGGTCATGAGCAAAATCTCCCCCAGGTCCCCTAAAAGGCTGGGGGAGCTACAGCCTGTGAAAGTCAGGCAAACTCCTGGTCATGAGAGAAAACTCCCCCAGACCCCCTGAAAGACTGGGGCAGCCACAGGTGGTGGAAGTAAGGCAGACTCCTGGTCATGAGCGAAATCCCTCACAGACCCCATAAGAGGTTGGGGGACCTACAGACCGTAGAAGTCAGGCAAACTCCTGGTCATGAGCAAAATCCCCCCAGACCCCCTAAAAGGCTGGGAAGCTACAGACCATGGAAGTCCGGAAAACTTCTGGTCATGAGCGTAGTCCCCCCCCAGAATCTCTGAAAGGCTGGGGGTGCTACAGGTGGTAGAAGTCAGGCAAACTCCTGGTCGTGAGCAAAATCTCCCCCAGAACCCCTGACAGGATGGGGGAGCTACAGGTGGTGGAAGTCAGTCAAACTCCTGGTCATGAGTGAAATCCCCCCCTGACCCCCTAAAAGTCTGGGGAGCTACAGGTGGTGGAAGGCAGACTCCTGGTCATGAGCGAAATCCCCCTCAGACCCCCTGAAAGACTGGGGCAGCTACAGGTGGTGGTAGGCAGACTCCTGGTCATGAGCGAAATCCCCCCCAGACTCCCTGAAAGACTGGGGCAGCTACAGGTGGTGAAAGTCAGGAAAATTCCTGGTCATGAGCGAAATTTCCCCAAGACCCCCTGAAAGGCTGGGAGAGCTACAGAGCGTGGAAGTCAGGCATACTCCTGGTCATGGGCGAAATCTTCCCCAGGCCCCCTAAAAGGCTGGGAGAGCTACAGACTGTGGAAGTCAGGCAAACTCCAGGTCATGAGTGAAATCCCCCTAAGAACCCCAGAAAAGCTGGGAGAGCTACAGAGTGTGGAAGTCAGGCAAACTCCTGTAATGAGTGAACTCTCCCCCCACCCCCTAAATGGCTGGAGGAGCTACAGACCGTGAAAGTCAGGCAAACTAATGGTCATGAGCGAAATCCCCCCAGGCCCCATAAAAGGTTGGGGAGCTACAGACCGTGGAAGTCAGGCAAACTCCTGGTCATGAGCGAAAACCCCCCATACGCCCTAAAGGCTGGGGAGCTACACACCATGAAAGTCAGGCGAACTCCTGGTCATGAGCGAAATCAACCCCAGACCCCCTAAAAGGCTGGGGGTGCTACAGATAGTGGAGGTCAGGCAAACACCTGGTAATGAGCGAAATCCCCCCACAACCCCCTAAAAATCTGTGGAGCTACAGGTGGTGGAAGTCAGGCAAACTCCTGGTCACGAGCGAAATGCCCCCAGACCCCCTAAAAGGCTGGGGGAACTATAGGTGGTGGAAGTCAGGCAAACTCCTGGTCATCATAGAAAACTCCCCCAGGCCCTCTGAAAGACTGTGGGCCTCATTACGAGTTCGGCGGTAGCCATGCCGCTATTGGCGGCATGGCTGCCGCCGAAATCGCGTCTGTGTCCGGGTCCTCGGAATGAGGACTTACCGGGCCATTCCAAGTTCGGAAGGCCCGGTAATTCCTCCCTCCAAGGAGCCAGACACGGTCCTTCCCCATTCCCATTTCAGCCCCCATAGGGCTGAATGGGAATGGGAAAGGGAGCAAACGACGGGCCATTACGAGATGGCCCGTTGTTTGCTCCCTCTTCCCCTCGCGGGACCCGCTCTGCACGTCTGGTAAAACCAGACGTGCAGAACGGGTCCCGCGAGGGGAACTCGTAATCGGGCGATATGGGGTTGACGGCACCGTACCGCCCGACTCGTAATGAGGGCCTGGGGCAGCTACAGGTGGGGGAAGTAAGGCAGACTCCTGGTCATGAGCGAAAGACCCCATAAAAGGTTGGGGGAGCTACAGACCATAGACCTCAGGCAAACTCCTGGTCATTAGCGAAATCCCCCCCAAACGCCCTAAAAGGCTGCGGCGCTACAGGTGGTGGAAGTAAGGTAAACTCCTGGTCATGAGCGAAATCACCCCAGACCCTCTAAAAGGCTGGGGAGCTACAGACCATGGAAGTCAGGCAAACTCCTGGGCATGAGCGAAATCACGCCCAGACCCACAAAAAGGCTGGGGGAGCTACAGGTGGTGGAAATCAGGCAAACTCCTGGTCATGAGTGAAATCTCCCCCAAAACCCCTGAAAGGCTGGGGGAGCTACAGACCATGGAAGTCCAGCAAACTCCTGGTCATGAGGATAGTCCCCCCCAGAATCCCTGAAAGGCTGGGTGAGCTACAGACCGTGGAAGTCTGGCAAACTCCTGGTCATGAGCGATATCCCCCCCAGGCCTCCTAAAAGTCTGGGGATGCTACAGGTGGTGGAAGTCAGGCAAACTCCTGGTCATGAGTGAAATCTCCCCCAGAACCCCTGACAGGATGGGGGAGCTACAGTTGGTGGAAGTCAGGCAAACTCCTGGTCATGAGCAAAATCCCCCCTCCAGGCCCCCTAAAAGGCTGGGGAGCTACAGGTGGTGGAAGTCAAGCAAACTTCTGGTCATGAGCGAAATCTTGCCCAGGCCCCCTAAAAGGCTGCGGGTGCTACAGACTGTGGAAGTGAGGCAAACTCCTGGTCATGAGCGAAATCCACCCCAGACCCCCTGAAAGGCTGGGGGAACTATAGGTGGTGGAAGTCAGGCAAACTCCTGGTCATGAGTGAAATCTCACCCAGACCCCCTGAAAGACTGGGGCAGCTACAGGTGGTGGAAGGCAGACTCCTGGTCATGGGCAAAATCCCCCCAGACTCCCTAAAAGGCTGGGGGAGCTACAGACCGTGGAAGTCAGGCAAACTCCTGGTCATGAGTGAAATCCCCCCCATACGCCCTAAAAGGCTGGGGAGCTACAGGTGGTGGAAGTAAGGCAAACTCCTGGTCATGAGTGAAATCTCCCCAAGAACCCCTGAAAGGCTGGGAGAGCTACAGAGGGTGGAAGTCAGGCAAACTCCTGGTCATGAGCGAAATCTCCCCCAGACTCCCTAAAAGGCTGGGGGGGCTACAGACCATGGAAGTCAGGCAAATTTCTGGTCATGAGCGAAATCTTCCCGGGAACCCCTAAAAGACTGGGGATCTACAGACCATGGAAGTCAGGTAAACTCCAGGTAATGATCGAAATCCCCCTCAGATCCCCTAAAAGGCTGGGAGAGCTACAGACCGTGGAAGTCAGGCAAACTCCTGGTCATGAGAGTAGTCCCCCCCCAGATCCCCTAAAAGGCTGGGGGAGCTACAGACCGTGGAAGTCAGGCAAACGCCTGGTCATGAGAAAAATCCCCCCAGACCCCCTAAAAGGCTAGGGAGCTACAGGTCGTGGATGTCAGGCAAACTTCTGGTCATGAGCAAAATCTCCCCCAGACGACCTAAAAGGCTAGGGAGCTACAGCTGATGGAAGTCAGGCAAACTCCTGATCATGAGCGAAATCTCCTCCTGAACCCCTAAAAGACTGGGAGGGTTACAGACCGTGGAAGCCAGGCAAACTCCTGGTCATGAGCAAAATCCCCCCCAGATCCCCTAAAGGGCTGGGGAGCTACAGGTGATGGAAGTCAGGCAAACTCCTGTTCATGAGCGAAATCTCCTCAGACCCCCTGAAAGACTGGGGGAGCCACAGACCGTGGAAGTCAGGCAAACTCCTGGTCATGAGCGAAATCCCCCCAGACCTCCTAAAAGGCTGGGGGAGCTACAGTTCGTGGAAGTCAGGCAAACTCCTGGTCATGAGGGAAATCTCCACCAGGCCCTCTAAAAGGTTGGAGAAGCTACAGGTGGTGGAAGTCAGGCAAACTCCTCGTCATGAGCATAATCTCCCCCAGAACCCCTGAAAGGCTGGGGGCGCTACAGGTGGTGGAAGTCAGGCAAACTCCTGGTCATGAGCGAAATCCCCCCCAGGACCCCTAAAAGGCTGGGGGCGCTACAGGTGGTGGAAGTCAGGCAAACTCCTGGTCATGAGCGAAATCCCCCCCAGAACCCCTAAAAGTCTGGGGAGCTACAGGTGGTGGAAGTCAGGCAAACTACTAGTTATGAGCAAAATCCCCGCCCCCCAGGCCCCCTAAAAGGCTGGGAGAGCTAAAGACCATGGAAGTCAGGAAAACTCCTGTCATGAGCGAAATCCCCCCCCAGACCAGCTAAAAGGCTGGGGAGCTACAGGTGATGAGAGTCGGGCAAACTCCTGATCATGAGCAAAATTTCCCCAGACCCCCTGAAAGACTGGAGGAGCCACAGACCGTGGAAGTCAGGAAAACTCCTGGTCATGAGCATAATCTCCCACAGACCCCCTAAAAGGCTGGGGGAGCTAAAGACTGTGGAAGTCCGGCAAACTCCTGGGCATGAGAGAAATCCCCCCCATACCCCCTAAAAATCTGGGGAGCTTAAGGTCATGGAAGTCAGGAAAACTCCTAGTCATGAGCGAAATCTCCCCCAGGCCCCCTAAAAGTCTGGCAGCTACAGGTCGTGGAAGTCAAGCAAAATGCTGGTCATGAGCAACGTCTCCCCAAGACCCCCTGAAAGGCTGGGAGAGCTACAGAGCGTAGAAATAAGGCACACTCCTGGTCATGAGGGAAATCTCCCCCAGACCCCCTAAAAGGTTGGGGGTGATTCAGGTGGTGGAAGTCAGGCAAACTCCTGGTCAAAAGCGAAATCCCCACCCCCAGGACCCCTAAATGGCTTGGGAGGTACAGGTGGTGGAAGTCAGGCAAACTCCTGGTCATGAGAGATATCTCCTCCAGACCCCCTGAAAGACTGGGGGAGCTACAGGTGATGGAAGTCAGGCAAACTCCTGGTCATGAGCAAAATCTCCCCCAGTCCCCCTAATAGGATGGGTAAATTACAGGTCATTGATGTCAGGCAAACTCCTGGTCATGAGCAGAATCTCCCCCAGACCACCTAAAAGGCTGGGGAGCTAAAGGTGATGGAAGTCAAGCAATGTCCTGGTCATGAGTGAAATCCCCCCCCCCCCAAATCTCCTAAAAGGCTGGGGAGCTACAGGTGGTGGAAGTAAGGTGAACTCCTGGTCATGAGCGAAATCTCCCCCAGACCCGCTGAAAGACTGGGGCAGCTACAGGTGGTGAAAGTCAGGAAAACTCCTGGTCATGAGAGAAAACTCCCCCAGACCCCCTGAAAGACTGGGGCAGCTACAGGTGGTGAAAGTCAGGAAAACTCCTGGTCATGAGGGAAATCTCCCCCAGACCCTCTAAAAGGTTGGGGTGCTTCAGGTGGTGGAAGTCAGGCAAACTCCTGGTCATGAACGAAATCTCCCCCAGAACCACTGAAAGGCTGGGGGAGCTACAGGTGGTGGAAGTCAGGCAAACTCCTGGTCAAAAGCAAAATCCCCCCCCAGGACCCCTAAAAGGCTGGGGAGCTACAGGTGGTGGAAGTCAGGCAAACTCCTGGTCATGAGAGAAATCTCCTCCAGACCCACTGAAAGACTGGGGGAGCTACAGGTGATGGAAGTCAGGCAAACTCCTGGCCATGAGCAAAATCTCCCCGAGACCCCCTAAAAGGATGGGGGAGCTACAGGTCATGGACGTCAGGCAAACTCCTGGTCATGAGCAACATCTCCCTCAGACCACCTAAAAGGCTGGGGAGCTACAGGTGATGGAAGTCAGGCAAACTCCTGGTCATGAGTGAAATCTGCCCCAGAACCCCTGAAAGGATGGGGGAGCTACAGGTGGTGGAAGTCAGGCGAACTCCTGGTCATGAGCAAAATCGCCCCCCCAGGCACCCTGAAAGGCTAGGGGAGCTACAGTCCATGGAAGTCAGGCAAACTCCTGGTAATGAGCGAAATCCCCCCACGACCCCCAAAAAATTTGGGGAGCTACAGGTGGTGGAAGTCAGGCAAACTTCTGGTCATGAGCGAAAAATCCCCCAGGCCCCCTAAAAGACTGGGGGAGCTACAGACTATGGAAATCAGGCAATCTCCTGGTCATGAGCAAATCCCCCCCCCCCATATCCCCTAAAAGGCTGCAGAGCTACAGGTGATGGAAGTCAGGCAAACTCCTGGTCATGAGCAAAATCCCCCCCAGACCCCCTAAAGGGCTGGGGAGCTACAGGTGATGGAAGTCAGGCAAACTCCTGTTCATGAGCGAAATCTCCTCAGACCCCCTGAAAGACTGGGGGAGCCACAGACCGTGGAAGTCAGGCAAACTCCTGGTCATGAGCGAAATCCCCCCAGACCTCCTAAAAGGCTGGGGGAGCTACAGTTCGTGGAAGTCAGGCAAACTCCTGGTCATGAGGGAAATCTCCCCCAGGCCCCCTAAAAGGTTGGAGAAGCTACAGGTGGTGGAAGTCAGGCAAACTCCTGGTCATGAGCATAATCTCCCCCAGAACCCCTGAAAGGCTGGGGGTGCTACAGGTGGTGGAAGTCAGGCAAACTCCTGGTCATGAGCGAAATCCCCCCCAGGACCCCTAAAAGGCTGGGGGCGCTACAGGTGGTGGAAGTCAGGCAAACTCCTGGTCATGAGCGAAATCCCCCCCAGAACCCCTAAAAGTCTGGGGAGCTACAGGTGGTGGAAGTCGGGCAAACTACTAGTTATGAGCAAAATCCCCGCCCCCCAGGCCCCCTAAAAGGCTGGGAGAGCTAAAGACCATGGAAGTCAGGAAAACTCCTGTCATGAGCGAAATCCCCCCCCAGACCAGCTAAAAGGCTGGGGAGCTACAGGTGATGAGAGTCGGGCAAACTCCTGATCATGAGCAAAATTTCCCCAGACCCCCTGAAAGACTGGAGGAGCCACAGACCGTGGAAGTCCGGCAAACTCCTGGGCATGAGAGAAATCCCCCCCATACCCCCTAAAAATCTGGGGAGCTTAAGGTCATGGAAGTCAGGAAAACTCCTAGTCATGAGCGAAATCTCCCCCAGGCCCCCTAAAAGTCTGGCAACTACAGGTCGTGGAAGTCAAGCAACATGCTGGTCATGAGCAACGTCTCCCCAAGACCCCCTGAAAGGCTGGGAGAGCTACAGAGCGTAGAAATAAGGCACACTCCTGGTCATGAGCGATATCCCCCCCAGACCTCCTAAAAGTCTGGGGATGCTACAGGTGGTGGAAGTCAGGCAAACTCCTGGTCATGAGTGAAATCTCCCCCAGAATCCCTGACAGGATGGGGGAGCTACAGGTGGTGGAAGTCAGGCAAACTCCTGGTCATGAGCAAAATCCCCCCTCCAGGCCCCCTAAAAGGCTGGGGAGCTACAGGTGGTGGAAGTCAAGCAAACTTCTGGTCATGAGCGAAATCTTGCCCAGGCCCCCTAAAAGGCTGGGGGAGCTACAGACTGTGGAAGTGAGGCAAACTCCTGGTCATGAGCGAAATCCACCCCAGACCCCCTAAAAGGCTGGGGGAACTATAGGTGGTGGAAGTCAGGCAAACTCCTGGTCATGAGTGAAATCTCACCCAGACCCCCTGAAAGACTGGGGCAGCTACAGGTGGTGGAAGGCAGACTCCTAGTCATGGGCAAAATCCCCCCCAGGCCCCATAAAAGGTTGGGGGAGCTACAGACCGTGGAAGTCAGGCAAACTCCTGGTCATGAGTGAAATCCCCCCCATACGCCCTAAAAGGCTGGGGAGCTACAGGTGGTGGAAGTGAGGCAAACTCCTGGTCATGAGTGAAATCTCCCCAAGAACCCCTGAAAGGCTGGGAGAGCTACAGAGGGTGGAAGTTAGGCAAACTCCTGGTCATGAGCGAAATCTCCCCCAGACTCCCTAAAAGGCTGGGGGGGCTACAGACCATGGAAGTCAGGCAAATTCCTGGTCATGAGCGAAATCTTCCCGGGAACCCCTAAAAGACTGGGGATCTACAGACCATGGAAGTCAGGTAAACTCCAGGTAATGATCGAAATCCCCCTCAGATCCCCTAAAAGGCTGGGAGAGCTACAGACCGTGGAAGTCAGGAAAACTCCTGGTCATGAGAGTAGTCCCCCCCCAGATCCCCTAAAAGGCTGGGGGAGCTACAGACCGTGGAAGTCAGGCAAACTCCTGGTCATGAGAAAAATCCCCCCAGACCCCCTAAAAGGCTTGGGAGCTAAGGGTAGTGGATGTCAGGCAAACTTCTGGTCATGAGCAAAATCTCCCCCAGACGACCTAAAAGGCTAGGGAGCTACAGCTGATGGAAGTCAGGCAAACTCCTGATCATGAGCGAAATCTCCTCCAGAACCCCTAAAAGACTGGGAGGGCTACAGACCGTGGAAGCCAGGCAAACTCCTGGTCATGAGCAAAATCCCCCCCAGCCCCCCTAAAGGGCTGGGGAGCTACAGGTGATGGAAGTCAGGCAAACTCCTGTTCATGAGCGAAATCTCCTCAGACCCCCTGAAAGACTGGGGGAGCCACAGACCGTGTAAGTCAGGCAAACTCCTGGTCATGAGCGAAATCCCCCCAGACCTCCTAAAAGGCTGGGGGAGCTACAGTTCGTGGAAGTCAGGCAAACTCCTGGTCATGAGGGAAATCTCCCCCAGGCCCCCTAAAAGGTTGGAGGTGCTACAGGTGGTGGAAGTCAGGCAAACTCCTGGTCATGAGCATAATCTCCCCCAGACCACCTAAAAGGCTGGGGAGCTACAGGTGATGGAGGTCAGGCAAACGCCTGGTCATGAGCGAAATCTGCCCCAGAACCCATGAAAGGATGGGGAGCTACAGGTGGTGGAAGGCAGGCAAACTCCTGGTTATGAGCAAAATCGCCCCCCCCCCCAGGCAACCTGAAAGGCTAGGGGAGCTACAGTCCATGGAAGTCAGGCAAACTCCTGGTAATGAGCGAAATCCCCCCACAACCCCCTAAAAGTTTGAGGAGCTACAGGTGGTGGAAGTAAGGCAAACTTCTGGTCATGAGCGAAAAATCCCCCAGGCCCCCTAAAAGACTGGGGGAGCTACAGACTATGGAAATTAGGCAAACTCCTGGTCATGAGCGCAGTCCTCCCCCCCCCAGAACCCCTGAAAGGCTGGATGAGCTACAGACAGTGAAGTCAGGCAAACTCCTGGTCATGAGCAAAATCCCCCCCCCCAGATCCCCTAAAAGGCTGCAGAGCTACAGGTGATGGAAGTCAGGCAAACTCCTGGTCATGAGCAACATCCCCCCAGAACCCCTAAAGGGCTGAGGAGCTACAAGTGTTGGAAGTCAGGCAAACTCCAGGTCATGAGCGAAATCCCCTCCAGACCCCCTAAAAGACAGGGGAGCTACAGACCATGGAAGTCAGGCAAACTCCTGGTCATGAGCGAAATCCCCCCCCTAGGATCCCCAAAAGGCTGGGGGAGCTACAGGTGGTGGAAGTCAGGCAAACTCCAGGTCATGAGCGAAATACCCCTCAAAACCCCCTAAAAGGCAGTGGGAGAGTTACAGGTCGTGGAAGTCAGGAAAAATCCTGGTCATGTGCAAAATCTCCCCCAGACTCCCTAAAAGGCTGGGGGTGCTACAGGTGGTTGAAGTCAGGCAAACTCCTGGTCATGAGCGAAATCTCCCCCAGAACCCCTGAAAGGATGGGGGAGCTAAAGGTGGCGGAAGTCAGGCAAACTCCCCCAGGCACCCTAAAAGGCTGGGGGAGCTACAGACCGTGAAAGTCAGGAAAACTCCTGGTAATGAGCGAAATCCACCCACGACCCCATAAAAGTCTGGGGAGCTCTAGGTGGTGAAGTCAAGCAAACTTCAGGTCATGAGCGAAATCTCCCCCAGGCCCCCTAAAAGGCTGGTGGAGCTACAGACTGTGGAAGTCAGGCAAACTCCAGGACATGAGCAAAATCCCCCTCAGAACACCTGAAAAGCTGGGAGAGCCACAGAGCGTGGAAGTCAGGCAAACTCATGCAATGAGTGCACTCTCCCCCCACCCCCTAAATGGCTGGGGGAGCTACAGACCGTGAAAGTCAGGCAAACTCCTGGTCATGAGCAAAATCTCCCCCAGACCTCCTAAAAGGCTGGGGGAGCTACAGCTCTTAGAAGTCAGGAAAACTCCCGGTCATGAGAGAAAACTCCCCCAGACCCCCTGAAAGACTGGGGCAGCTACAGGTGGTGGAAGTAAGGCAGAATTCTGGTCATGAGCGAAATCCACCCCAGACCCCATAAAAGGTTGGGGGACCTACAGACCGTAGAAGTCAGGCAAACTCCTTGTCATGAGCGAATTCCCCCCCAAACGCCCTAAAAGTCTGGGGAGCTACAGATGGTGGAAGTAAGGTAAACTCCTGGTCATGAACGAAATCGCCCCCAGACCCCCTAAAAGGCTGGGGGAGCTACAGGTGGTGGATGTAAGGCAGACTCCTGGTCATGAGCGAAATCCTCCCCAGACCCCATAAAAGGTTGAGGGACCTACAGACCCTAGAAGTCAGGCAAACTCCTGGTCATGAGTGAAAGCCCCCCCAAACGCCCTAAAAGTCTGGGGAGCTACAGATGGTGGAAGTAAGGTAAACTCCTGGTCATGAGTGAAATCCCCCCAGAACCCCTAAAAGGCTGGGGAGCTACAGACCATGGAAGTCAGGCAAACTCCTGGGCATGAACGAAATCGCCCCCAGACCCCCTAAAAGGCTGGGGGAGCTACAGGTGGTGGATGTAAGGCAGACTCCTGGTCATGAGCGAAATCCTCCCCAGACCCCATAAAAGGTTGAGGGACCTACAGACCCTAGAAGTCAGGCAAACTCCTGGTCATGAGTGAAAGCCCCCCCAAACGCCCTAAAAGGTTGGGGAGTACAGGTGGTGAAAGTAAGGTAAACTCCTGGTCATGAGCGAAATCCCCCAGACCCCCTAAAAGGCTTTTGAGCTACAGACCATGGAAGTCAGGCAAACTCCTGGGCATGAACGAAATCGCCCCCAGAACCCCTAAAAGGCTGGGGGAGCTACAGACCGTGGAAGTCATGCAAACTCCAGGTCATGAGCGAAATCGCCCCCAAGACCCACTAAAAAGTTGGGGGACCTACAGGTGGTGGAAGTCAGGCAAACTCCTGGTCATGAGCGAAATCCCCCCCCCAGACACCCTAAAAGGCTGGGGCAGCTACAGAGCATGGAAGTCAGGCAAACTCCTGGTCATGAGCGAAATCCCCCCATACGCCCTAAAAGGCTGGGGAGCTACAGGTGGTGGAAGTCAGGAAAATTCATGGTCATGAGCGAAATTTCCCCAAGACCCCCTGAAAGGCTGGGAGAGCTACAGAACGTGGAAGTCAGGCAAACTCCTAGTTCTGAGCGAAATCTCCCCCAGATCCCCTAAAAGGCTGGGGGAGCTACAGACTGTGGAAGTCAGGCAAACTCCAGGTCATGAGCGAAATCCCCCTCAGAACCCCTGAAAAGCTGGGAGAGCTACAGAGTGTGGAAGTCAGGCAAACTCCTGTAATGAGTGAACTCTCCCCCCCCACCCCCTAAATGGCTGGAGGAGCTACAGACCGTGAAAGTCAGGCAAACTCCTGGTCATGAGCGAAATCCCCCCAGACCCCATAAAGGTTGGGGGAGCTACAGACCGTGGAAGTCAGGCAAACTCCTGGTCATGAGCGAAATCCCCCCATACGCCCTAAAAGGCTGGGGAGCTACACACCGTGGAGGTCAGGCAAACTCCTGGTCATGAGCGAAATCATCTCCCCCAGACCCCCTAAAAGGCTAGGGGAGCTACAGACCGTGGAAGTCAGGCAAACTCCTGGTCATGAGCGAAATCCCCCCAGACCCCATAAAGGTTGGGGGAGCTACAGACCGTGGAAGTCAGGCAAACTCCTGGTCATGAGAAAATCCCCCCATACGCCCTAAAAGGCTGGGGAGCTACACACCGTGGAAGTCAGGTGAACTCCTGGTCATTAGCGAAATCTCCCCCAGACTCCCTAAAAGGCTCGGGGTGCTACAGGTAGTGGAGGTCGGGCAAACTCCTGGTCATGAGCGAAATCTCCCCCAGAACCCCTGAAAGGAAGGGGGAGCTATAGGTGGTGGAAGTCAGGCAAACTCCTGGTCATGAGCAAAATCCCCCCCCAGGCACCCTGAAAGGCTGGGGGAGCTACAGACCATGGAAGTCAGGCAAACTCCTGGTAATGAGCGAAATACCCCCCAGACCCACTAAAAGGCTGGGCGAGCTACAACTGTGGAAGTCAGGCAAACTCCTGGTCATGAGTGAAATCCCCCCCAGAACCCCTAAAAGGCTGGGGGAGGTACAGGTCATGGAAGTCAGGCAAACTCCTGGTCATGAGCAAAATCTCCCCCACAACCCCTAAAAGGTTGGGGGAGCTACAGGTCGTGGAAGTCAGGCAAACTCCTGGCCATGAGCAAAATCTCTCCCACAACCCCTAAAAGGTTGGGAGAGCTACAAGTCGTGGAAGTCTGGCAAACTCCTGGTCATGAGTGAATCCTCCCCGAGAAGACCTGAAAGGCTGGGGGAGCTACAGTCCATGGAAGTCAGGAAAACTCCTAGTCATGAGCGAAATCTCCCCCAGAACCCCTAAAAGGCTCGGGGTGCTACAGGTAGTGGAGGTCAGGCAAACTCCTGGTCATGAGCGAAATCTCCCCCAGAACCCCTGAAAGGATGGGGGAGCTATAGGTGGTGGAAGTCAGGCAAACTCCTGGTCATGAGCAAAATCCCCCCCCCCCAGGCACCCTGAAAGGCTGGGGGAGCTACAGACCGTGTAAGTCAGGCAAACTCCTGGTAATGAGTGAAATACCCCCACAACCCCCTAAATGTCTGGGGAGCTACAGGTGGTGGAAGTCAGGCAAACCTCTGGTCATGAGCAAAATCATCTCCCCCAGCCTCCCTAAAAGGCTGGGGGAACTATAGGTGGTGGAAGTCAGGCAAACTCCTAGTCATGAGAGAAAACTCCCCCAGGCCCCCTGCAAGACTGGGGCAGCTACAGGTGGGGGAAGTAAGGCAGACTCCTGGTCATGAGCAAAGACCCCATAAAAGGTTGGGGGAGCTACAGACCATAGACCTCAGGCAAACTCCTGGTCATGAGCGAAATCCCCCCCAAACACCCTAAAAGGCTTGGCGCTACAGGTGGTGGAAGTAAGGTAAACTCCTGGTCATGAGCGAAATCACCCCAGACCCCCTAAAAGGCTGGGGAGCTACAGACCATGGAAGTCAGGCAAACTCCTGGGCATGAGCGAAATCACCCCCAGACCCACGAAAAGGCTGGGGGAGCTACAGGTGGTGGAAATCAGGCAAACTCCTGGTCATGTGTGAAATCTCCCCCAAAACCCCTGAAAGGCTGGGGGAGCTACAGACCATGGAAGTCCAGAAAGCTCCTGGTCATGAGCGTAGTCCCCCCCCCAGAATCCCTGAAATGCTGGGTGAGCTACAGACCGCGGAAGTCTGGCAAACTCCTGGTCATGAGCGATTTCCCCCCCCAGACCTCCTAAAAGTTTGGGGGTGCTACAGGTAGTGGAAGTTAGGCAAACTCCTGGTCATGAGCGAAATCTCCCCTAGAACCCCTGACAGGATGGGGGAGCTACAGGTGGTGGAAGTCAGGCAAACTCCTGGTCATGAGCGAAATCCCCTCCGACTCCCTAAAATGTGGGGAGCTACAGGTGGTGGAAGTCAAGCAAACTTCTGATCATGAGCGAAATCTTGCCCAGGCCCCCTAAAAGGCTGGGGGAGCTACAGACCATGGAAGTCAGGCAAACTCCTGGTCATGAGCGAAATCCCCCCTGATCCCCTGAAAGGTGAGGGGAACTATAGGTGGTTTGAAGTCAAGCAAAGGTCTGGTCATGAGCGAAATCTCCCCCAGACCCCCGGAAAGACTGGTGCAGCTACAGGTAGTGGAAGGCAGACTCCTGGTCATGAGCAAAATCTCCGCCAGAACCCCTTAAAGGCTGGGGGAGCAACAGACCATGGAGGTCCGGCAAACTCCTGGTCATGAGCGAAATACACCCCAGACCCCCTAAAAGTCTGGGGGTGCTACAGACTGTGGAAGTCAGGCAAACTCCTGGTCATGACCGAAATCCCACTAAGAACCCCTGAAAAGCTGGGAGAGGTGCAGAGCGTGGAAGTCAGGCAAACTCATGTAATGAGTGGACTCTCCCCCCACCCCCTAAAAGGCTGGGGGAGCTACAGACTGTGGAAGTCAGGCAAACTCCAGGTCATGAGCGAAATCCCCCTCAGAACCCCTGAAAAGCTGGGAGAGCTACAGAGTGTGGAAGTCAGGCAATCTCCTGTAATGAGTGAACTCTCCCCCCCACCCCCTAAATGGCTGGAGGAGCTACAGACTGTGGAAGTCAGGTGAACTCCTGGTCATTAGCGAAATCTCTCCCAGACTCCCTAAAAGGCTCGGGGTGCTACAGGTAGTGGAGGTCAGGCAATATCCTGGTCATGAGCGAAATCTCCCCCAGAACCCCTGAAAGGATGGGGGAGCTATAGGTGGTGGAAGTCAGGCAAACTCCTGGTCATGAGCAAAATACCCCCCCAGGCACCCTGAAAGGCTGGGGGAGCTACAGACCGTGGAAGTCAGGCAAACTCCTGGTAATGAGCGAAATCCCCCCACAACCCCCTAAAAGTCTGGGGAGCTACAGGTGGTGGAAGTCAGGCAAACCTCTGGTCATGAGCAAAATCATCTCCCCCAGACCCCTTAAAAGGCTGGGGGAGCTACAGACCATGGAAGTCAGGCAAACTCCTGGTCATGAGCGAAATCCCCCCCCCCCCAGGCACCCTGAAAGGCTGGGGGAACTATAGGTGGTGGAAGTCAGGCAAACTCCTGGTCATGAGAGAAAACTCCCCCAGGCCCCCTGAAAGACTGGGGCAGGTGTAGGTGGGGGAAGTAAGGCAGACTCCTGGTCATGAGCAAAGACCCCATAAAAGGTTGGGGGAGCTACAGACCATAGACCTCAGGCAAACTCCTGGTCATGAGCGAAATCCCCCCCAAACACCCTAAAAGGCTGGGCGCTACAGGTGGTGGAAGTAAGGTAAACTCCTGGTCATGAGCGAAATCCCCCCATATGCCCTAAAAGGCTGGGGAGCTACACACCGTGGAAGTCAGGTGAACTCCTGGTCATTAGCGAAATCTCCCCCAGACTCCCTAAAAGGCTTGGGGTGCTACAGGTAGTGGAGGTCAGGCAAACTCCTGGTCATGAGCGAAATCTCCCCCAGAACCCCTGAAAGGATTGGGGAGCTACAGGTGGTGGAAGTCAGGCAAACTCCTGGTTATGAGCAAAATCCCCCCCCAGGCACCCTGAAAGGCTGGGGGAGCTACAGACCGTGGAAGTCAGGCAAACTCCTGGTAATGAGCGAAATCCCCCCACAACCTCCTAAAAGTCTGGGGAGCTACAGGTGGTGGAAGTCAGGCAAACCTCTGGTCATGAGCAAAATCATCTCCCCCAGACCCCCTAAAAGGCTGGGGGAGCTACATACCGTGGAAGTCAGGCAAACTCCTGGTCATGAGCGAAATACCCCCAGACCCCCTAAAAGGCTGGGGGAACTATAGGTGGTGCAAGTCAGGCAAACTCCTGGTCATGAGAGAAAACTCCCCCAGGCCCCCTGAAAGACTGGGGCAGCTACAGGTGGGGGAAGTAAGGCAGACTCCTGGTCATGAGCAAAGACCCCATAAAAGGTTGGGGGAGCTACAGACCATAGACCTCAGGCAAACTCCTGGTCATGAGCGAAATCCCCCCCAAACACCCTAAAAGGCTTGGCGCTAAAGGTGGTGGAAGTAAGGTAAACTCCTGGTCATGAGTGAAATCCCCCCAGAACCCCTAAAAGGCTGGGGAGCTACAGACCATGGAAGTCAGGCAAACTCCTGGGCATGAACGAAATCGCCCCCAGACCCCCTAAAAGGCTGGGGGAGCTACAGGTGGTGGATGTAAGGCAGACTCCTGGTCATGAGCGAAATCCTCCCCAGACCCCATAAAAGGTTGAGGGACCTACAGACCCTAGAAGTCAGGCAAACTCCTGGTCATGAGTGAAAGCCCCCCCAAACGCCCTAAAAGGTTGGGGAGTACAGGTGGTGAAAGTAAGGTAAACTCCTGGTCATGAGCGAAATCCCCCAGACCCCCTAAAAGGCTTTTGAGCTACAGACCATGGAAGTCAGGCAAACTCCTGGGCATGAACGAAAACGCCCCCAGAACCCCTAAAAGGCTGAGGGAGCTACAGGTGGTGGAAATCAGGCAAACTCCTGGTCATGAGCGAAATCTCTGCTAGAACCCCTTAAAGGCTGGGGGAGCTACAGACCGTGGAAGTCATGCAAACTCTAGGTCATGAGCGAAATCGCCCCCAAGACCCACTAAAAAGTTGGGGGACCTACAGGTGGTGGAAGTCAGGCAAACTCCTGGTCATGAGCGAAATCCCCCCCCCCCCAGACACCCTAAAAGGCTGGGGCAGCTACAGAGCATGGAAGTCAGGCAAACTCCTGGTCATGAGCGAAATCCCCCCATACGCCCTAAAAGGCTGGGGAGCTACAGGTGGTGGAAGTCAGGAAAATTCATGGTCATGAGCGAAATTTCCCCAAGACCCCCTGAAAGGCTGGGAGAGCTACAGAACGTGGAAGTCAGGCAAACTCCTAGTTCTGAGCGAAATCTCCCCCAGACCCCCTAAAAGGCTGGGGGAGCTACAGACTGTGGAAGTCAGGCAAACTCCAGGTCATGAGCGAAATCCCCCTCAGAACCCCTGAAAAGCTGGGAGAGCTACAGAGTGTGGAAGTCAGGCAAACTCCTGTAATGAGTGAACTCTCCCCCCCCACCCCCTAAATGGCTGGAGGAGCTACAGACCGTGAAAGTCAGGCAAACTCCTGGTCATGAGCGAAATCCCCCCAGATCCCATAAAGGTTGGGGGAGCTACAGACCGTGGAAGTCAGGCAAACTCCTGGTCATGAGCGAAATCCCCCCATACGCCCTAAAAGGCTGGGGAGCTACACACCGTGGAGGTCAGGCAAACTCCTGGTCATGAGCGAAATCATCTCCCCCAGACCCCCTAAAAGGCTAGGGGAGCTACAGACCGTGGAAGTCAGGCAAACTCCTGGTCATGAGCGAAATCCCCCCAGACCCCATAAAGGTTGGGGGAGCTACAGACCGTGGAAGTCAGGCAAACTCCTGGTCATGAGAAAATCCCCCCATACGCCCTAAAAGGCTGGGGAGCTACACACCGTGGAAGTCAGGTGAACTCCTGGTCATTAGCGAAATCTCCCCCAGACTCCCTAAAAGGCTCGGGGTGCTACAGGTAGTGGAGGTCGGGCAAACTCCTGGTCATGAGCGAAATCTCCCCCAGAACCCCTGAAAGGATGGGGGAGCTATAGGTGGTGGAAGTCAGGCAAACTCCTGGTCATGAGCAAAATCCCCCCCCAGGCACCCTGAAAGGCTGGGGGAGCGACAGACCATGGAAGTCAGGCAAACTCCTGGTAATGAGCGAAATACCCCCCAGACCCACTAAAAGGCTGGGCGAGCTACAACTGTGGAAGTCAGGCAAACTCCTGGTCATGAGTGAAATCCCCCCCAGAACCCCTAAAAGGCTGGGGGAGGTACAGGTCATGGAAGTCAGGCAAACTCCTGGTCATGAGCGAAATCTCCCCCACAACCCCTAAAAGGTTGGGGGAGCTACAGGTCGTGGAAGTCAGGCAAACTCCTGGCCATGAGCAAAATCTCTCCCACAATCCCTAAAAGGTTGGGAGAGCTACAAGTCGTGGAAGTCTGGCAAACTCCTGGTCATGAGTAAATCCTCCCCGAGAAGACCTGAAAGGCTGGGGGAGCTACAGTCCATGGAAGTCAGGAAAACTTCTAGTCATGAGCGAAATCTCCCCCAGAACCCCTAAAAGGCTCGGGGTGCTACAGGTAGTGGAGGTCAGGCAAACTCCTGGTCATGAGCGAAATCTCCCCCAGAACCCCTGAAAGGATGGGGGAGCTATAGGTGGTGGAAGTCAGGCAAACTCCTGGTCATGAGCAAAATCCCCCCCCAGGCACCCTGAAAGGCTGGGGGAGCTACAGACCGTGTAAGTCAGGCAAACTCCTGGTAATGAGTGAAATACCCCCACAACCCCCTAAAAGTCTGGGGAGCTACAGGTGGTGGAAGTCAGGCAAACCTCTGGTCATGAGCAAAATCATCTCCCCCAGCCTCCCTAAAAGGCTGGGGGAACTATAGGTGGTGGAAGTCAGGCAAACTCCTAGTCATGAGAGAAAACTCCCCCAGGCCCCTTGCAAGACTGGGGCAGCTACAGGTGGGGGAAGTAAGGCAGACTCCTGGTCATGAGCAAAGACCCCATAAAAGGTTGGGGGAGCTACAGACCATAGACCTCAGGCAAACTCCTGGTCATGAGCGAAATCCCCCCCAAACACCCTAAAAGGCTTGGCGCTACAGGTGGTGGAAGTAAGGTAAACTCCTGGTCATGAGCGAAATCACCCCAGACCCCCTAAAAGGCTGGGGAGCTACAGACCATGGAAGTCAGGCAAACTCCTGGGCATGAGCGAAATCACCCCCAGACCCACGAAAAGGCTGGGGGAGTTACAGGTGGTGGAAATCAGGCAAACTCCTGGTCATGTGTGAAATCTCCCCCAAAACCCCTGAAAGGCTGGGGGAGCTACAGACCATGGAAGTCCAGAAAGCTCCTGGTCATGAGCGTAGTCCCCCCCCCAGAATCCCTGAAATGCTGGGTGAGCTACAGACCGCGGAAGTCTGGCAAACTCCTGGTCATGAGCGATTTCCCCCCCAGACCTCCTAAAAGTTTGGGGGTGCTACAGGTAGTGGAAGTTAGGCAAACTCCTGGTCATGAGCGAAATCTCCCCTAGAACCCCTGACAGGATGGGGGAGCTACAGGTGGTGGAAGTCAGGCAAACTCCTGGTCATGAGCGAAATCCCCTCCGACTCCCTAAAATGTGGGGAGCTACAGGTGGTGGAAGTCAAGCAAACTTCTGATCATGAGCGAAATCTTGCCCAGGCCCCCTAAAAGGCTGGGGGAGCTACAGACCATGGAAGTCAGGCAAACTCCTGGTCATGAGCGAAATCCCCCCTGATCCCCTGAAAGGTGAGGGGAACTATAGGTGGTTTGAAGTCAAGCAAAGGTCTGGTCATGAGCGAAATCTCCCCCAGACCCCCGGAAAGACTGGTGCAGCTACAGGTAGTGGAAGGCAGACTCCTGGTCATGAGCAAAATCTCCGCCAGAACCCCTTAAAGGCTGGGGGAGCAACAGACCATGGAGGTCCGGCAAACTCCTGGTCATGAGCGAAATACACCCCAGACCCCCTAAAAGTCTGGGGGTGCTACAGACTGTGGAAGTCAGGCAAACTCCTGGTCATGACCGAAATCCCACTAAGAACCCCTGAAAAGCTGGGAGAGGTGCAGAGCGTGGAAGTCAGGCAAACTCATGTAATGAGTGGACTCTCCCCCCACCCCCTAAAAGGCTGGGGGAGCTACAGACTGTGGAAGTCAGGCAAACTCCTGGTCATGAGCAAAATCCCCCCCAGGCCTCCTAAAAGGCTGGGGCAGCTACAGGGGGTGGAAGGCAGACTCCTGGTCATGAGAGAAATCCCCCCAACCCCATAAATGTTTGGGGGAGCTACAAACCGTGAAAGTCAGGCAAACTCCTGGTCATGAGCGAAATCCCCCCCATACGCCCTAAAAGGCTGGGGAGCTACAGGTGGTGGAAGTCAGGAAAATTCCTGGTCATGAGCGAAATTTCCCCAAGACCCCCTGAAAGGCTGGGAGAGCTACAGAACGTGGAAGTCAGGCAAACTCCTAGTTCTGAGCGAAATCTCCCCCAGGCCCCCTAAAAGGTTGGGGGAGCTACAGACTGTGGAAGTCAGGCAAACTCCAGGTCATGAGCGAAATCCCCCTCAGAACCCCTGAAAAGCTGGGAGAGCTACAGAGTGTGGAAGTCAGGCAATCTCCTGTAATGAGTGAACTCTCCCCCCCACCCCCTAAATGGCTGGAGGAGCTACAGACTGTGGAAGTCAGGTGAACTCCTGGTCATTAGCGAAATCTCTCCCAGACTCCCTAAAAGGCTCGGGGTGCTACAGGTAGTGGAGGTCAGGCAATATCCTGGTCATGAGCGAAATCTCCCCCAGAACCCCTGAAAGGATGGGGGAGCTATAGGTGGTGGAAGTCAGGCAAACTCCTGGTCATGAGCAAAATCCCCCCCCAGGCACCCTGAAAGGCTGGGGGAGCTACAGACCGTGGAAGTCAGGCAAACTCCTGGTAATGAGCGAAATCCCCCCACAACCCCCTAAAAGTCTGGGGAGCTACAGGTGGTGGAAGTCAGGCAAACCTCTGGTCATGAGCAAAATCATCTCCCCCAGACCCCTTAAAAGGCTGGGGGAGCTACAGACCATGGAAGTCAGGCAAACTCCTGGTCATGAGCGAAATCCCCCCCCCAGGCACCCTGAAAGGCTGGGGGAACTATAGGTGGTGGAAGTCAGGCAAACTCCTGGTCATGAGAGAAAACTCCCCCAGGCCCCCTGAAAGACTGGGGCAGCTGCAGGTGGGGGAAGTAAGGCAGACTCCTGGTCATGAGCAAAGACCCCATAAAAGGTTGGGGGAACTACAGACCATAGACCTCAGGCAAACTCCTGGTCATGAGCGAAATCCCCCCCAAACACCCTAAAAGGCTGGGCGCTACAGGTGGTGGAAGTAAGGTAAACTCCTGGTCATGAGCGAAATCCCCCCATATGCCCTAAAAGGCTGGGGAGCTACACACCGTGGAAGTCAGGTGAACTCCTGGTCATTAGCGAAATCTCCCCCAGACTCCCTAAAAGGCTTGGGGTGCTACAGGTAGTGGAGGTCAGGCAAACTCCTGGTCATGAGCGAAATCTCCCCCAGAACCCCTGAAAGGATTGGGGAGCTACAGGTGGTGGAAGTCAGGCAAACTCCTGGTTATGAGCAAAATCCCCCCCCAGACACCCTGAAAGGCTGGGGGAGCGTGGAAGTCAGGCAAACTCCTGGTAATGAGGGAAATCCCCCCACAACCTCCTAAAAGTCTGGGGAGCTACAGGTGGTGGAAGTCAGGCAAACCTCTGGTCATGAGCAAAATCATCTCCCCCAGACCCCCTAAAAGGCTGGGGGAGCTACATACCGTGGAAGTCAGGCAAACTCCTGGTCATGAGCGAAATACCCCCAGACCCCCTAAAAGGCTGGGGGAACTATAGGTGGTGCAAGTCAGGCAAACTCCTGGTCATGAGAGAAAACTCCCCCAGGCCCCCTGAAAGACTGGGGCAGCTACAGGTGGGGGAAGTAAGGCAGACTCCTGGTCATGAGCAAAGACCCCATAAAAGGTTGGGGGAGCTACAGACCATAGACCTCAGGCAAACTCCTGGTCATGAGCGAAATCCCCCCCAAACACCCTAAAAGGCTTGGCGCTAAAGGTGGTGGAAGTAAGGTAAACTCCTGGTCATGAGCGAAATCACCCCAGACCCCCTAAAAGGCTGGGGAGCTACAGACCATGGAAGTCAGGCAAACTCCTGGGCATGAGCGAAATCACCCCCAGACCTACGAAAAGGCTGGGGGAGCTACAGGTGGTGGAAATCAGGCAAACTCCTGGTCATGTGTGAAATCTCCCCCAAAACCCCTGAAAGGCTGGGGGAGCTACAGACCATGGAAGTCCAGAAAGCTCCTGGTCATGAGCGTAGTCCCCCCCAGAATCCCTGAAAGGCTGGGTGAGCTACAGACCGCGGAAGTCTGGCAAACTCCTGGTCATGAGCGATATCCTCCCCAGACCTCCTAAAAGTCTGGGGGTGCTACAGGTAGTGGAAGTCAGGCAAACTCCTGGTCATGAGCGAAATCTCTCCTAGAACCCCTGACAGGATGGGGGAGCTACAGGTGGTGGAAGTCAGGCAAACTCCTGGTCATGAGCAAAATCCCCCCCGACTCCCTAAAATGTGGGGAGCTACAGGTGGTGGAAGTCAAGCAAACTTCTGATCATGAGCGAAATCTTGCCCAGGCCCCCTAAAAGGCTGGGGGAGCTACAGACAGTGGAAGTCAGGCAAACTCCTGGTCATGAGCGAAATCCCCCCAGATCCCCTAAAAGGCGGGGGGAACTATAGGTGGTTTGAAGTCAAGCAAAGGTCTGGTCATGAGCGAAATCTCCCCCAGACCCCCGGAAAGACTGGGGCAGCTACAAGTGGTGGAAGGCAGACTCCTGGTCATGAGCAAAATCTCCGCCAGAACCCCTTAAAGGCTGGGGGAGCAACAGACCATGGAAGTCCAGCAAACTCCTGGTCATGAGCGAAATCCACCCCAGACCCCCTAAAAGTCTGGGGGAGCTACAGACTGTGGAAGTCAGGCAAACTCCTAGTCATGAGCAAAATCCCACTAAGAACCCCTAATAAGCTGGGAGAGGTGCAGAGCGTGGAAGTCAGGCAAACTCATGTAATGAGTGGACTCTCCCCACACCCTCTAAAAGGCTGGGGGAGCTACAGACCGTGGAAGTCAGGCAAACTCCTGGTCATGAGCGATATCCCCCCTAAACCCCTTAAAAGGCTGTGAGAGTTACAGGTCGTGGAAGTCAGGCAAAATCCTGGTCATGAGCAAAATCTCCCCCAGACTCCCTAAAAGGATGGGGGAGCTAAAGGTGGTGGAAGTCAGGCAAACTCCCCCAGGCACCCTAAAAGGCTGGGGGAGCTCCAGACAGTGGAAGTCAGGAAAACTCCTGGGCTTGAGAGAAATCCCCCCCATACCCCCTAAAAATCTGGGGAGCTTAAGGTCATGGAAGTCAGGAAAACTCCTAGTCATGAGCGAAATCTCCCCCAGGCCCCCTAAAAGTCTGGCAGCTACAGGTCGTGGAAGTCAAGCAAAATGCTGGTCATGAGCAATGTCTCCCCAAGACCCCCTGAAAGGCTGGGAGAGCTACAGAGCGTAGAAATAAGGCACACTCCTGGTCATGAGGGAAATCTCCCCCAGACCCCCTAAAAGGTGGGGGGTGATTCAGGTGGTGGAAGTCAGGAAAACTCCTGGTCATGAGTGAAATCTCCTCAGAACCACTGAAAGGCTGGGGGAGCTACAGGTTGTGGAAGTCAGGCAAACTCCTGGTCAAAAGCGAAATCCCCACCCCCAGGACCCCTAAAAGGCTTGGGAGGTACAGGTGGTGGAAGTCAGGCAAACTCCTGGTCATGAGAGACATCTCCTCCAGACCCCCTGAAAGACTGGGGGAGCTACAGGTGATGGAAGTCAGGCAAACTCCTGGTCATGAGCAAAATCTCCCCCAGTCCCCCTAATAGGATGGGTGAATTACAGGTCATTGATGTCAGGCAAACTCCTGGTCATGAGCAAAATCTCCCCCAGACCACCTAAAAGGCTGGGGAGCTAAAGGTGATGGAAGTCAAGCAATGTCCTGGTCATGAGTGAAATCCCCCCCCCAAATCTCCTAAAAGGCTGGGGAGCTACAGGTGGTGGAAGTAAGGTGAACTCCTGGTCATGAGCGAAATCTCCCCCAGACCCGCTGAAAGACTGGGGCAGCTACAGGTGGTGAAAGTCAGGAAAACTCCTGGTCATGAGAGAAAACTCCCCCAGACCCCCTGAAAGACTGGGGCAGCTACAGGTGGTGAAAGTCAGGAAAACTCCTGGTCATGAGGGAAATCTCCCCCAGACCCTCTAAAAGGTTGGGGTGATTCAGGTGGTGGAAGTCAGGCAAACTCCTGGTCATGAACGAAATCTCCCCCAGAACCACTGAAAGGCTGGGGGAGCTACAGGTGGTGAAAGTCAGGAAAACTCCTGGTCAAAAGCAAAATCCCCCCCCAGGACCCCTAAAAGGCTGGGGAGCTACAGGTGGTGGAAGTCAGGCAAACTCCTGGTCATGAGAGAAATCTCCTCCAGACCCACTGAAAGACTGGGGGAGCTACAGGTGATGGAAGTCAGGCAAACTCCTGGCCATGAGCAAAATCTCCCCCAGACCCCTTAAAAGGATGGGGGAGCTACAGGTCATGGACGTCAGGCAAACTCCTGGTCATGAGCAACATCTCCCCCAGACGACCTAAAAGGCTGGGGAGCTACAGGTGATGGAAGTCAGGCAAACTCCTGGTCATGAGCGAAATCTGCCCCAGAACCCCTGAAAGGATGGGGGAGATACAGGTGGTGGAAGTCAGGCAAACTTCTGGTCATGAGCGAAAAATCCCCCAGGCCCCCTAAAAGACTGGGGCACTACAGACTATGGAAATCAGGCAAACTCCTGGTCATGAGCAAAATCCCCCCAGAACCCCTAAAAGGCTGCAGAGCTACAGGTGATGGAAGTCAGGCAAACTCCTGGTCATGAGCAACATCCCCCCAGAACCCCTAAAAGGCTGAGGTGCTACAGGTGTTGGAAGTCAGGCAAACTCCTGGTCATGAGCGAAACCCCCCCCCAGGACCCCCAAAAGGCTGGCGGTGCTACAGGTGGTGGAAGTCAGGCAAACTCCAGGTCATGAGCGAAATACCCCTCAAAACCCCCTAAAAGGCAGGGGGAGCCACAGGTGGTGGAAGTCAGGCAAACTCATTGTCATGAGCGAAATCTCCCCCAGAACCCCTGAAAGGCTGGGGGAGCTACAGACCATGGAAATCAGGAAAACTCCTGGTCATGAGCGATATCCCCCCTAAACCCCTTAAAAGGCTGTGAAAGTTACAGGTCGTGGAAGTCAGGCAAACTCCTGGTCATGAGCGAAATCTCCCCCAGTACCCCTGAAAGGATGGGGGAGCTAAAGGTGGTGGAAGTCAGGCAAACTCCCCCAGGCACCCTAAAAGGCTGGGGGAGCTCCAGACCGTGGAAGTCAGGAAAACTCCTAGTAATGAGCGAAATCCACCCACGACCCCTTAAAAGTCTGGGGAGCTCTAGGTGGTGAAGTCAAGCAAACTTCAGGTCATGAGTGAAATCTCCCCCAGACCCCCTAAAAGGCTGGTGTAGCTACAGACTGTGGAAGTCAGGCAAACTCCAGGACATGAGCAAAATCCCCCTCAGAACACCTGAAAAGCTGGGAGAGCCACAGAGCATGGAAGCCAGGCAAACTCATGTAATGAGTGGACTCTCCCCCTACCCCCTAAATGGCTGGGGGAGCTACAGACCGTGAAATTCAGGCAAACTCCTGGTCATGAGCAAAATCTCCCCCAGACCCCCTAAAAGGCTGAGGGAGCTACAGCCCGTAGAAGTCAGGCAAACTCCTGGTCATGAGAGAAAACTCCCCCAGACCCCCTGAAAGACTGGGGCAGCTACAGGTGGTGGATGTAAGGCAGACTCCTGGTCATGAGCGAAATCCCCCCCAGACCCCATAAAAGGTTGGGGGACCTACAGACTGTCGAAATCAGGCAAACTCATGGTCATGAGCGAAATCCCCCCCAAACGCATTAAAAGGCTGGGGAGCTACAGGTGGTGGAAGTAAGGCAAACTCCTGGTCATGAGCGAAATGCCCCCAGACCCCCTAAAAGGCTGGGGGAACTATAGGTGGTGGAAGTCAGGCAAACTCCTGGTCATCATAGAAAACTCCCCCAGGCCCTCTGAAAGACTGTGGGCCTCATTACGAGTTCGGCGGTAGCCATGCCGCTATTGGCGGCATGGCTGCCGCCGAAATCGCGTCTGTGTCCGGGTCCTCGGAATGAGGACTTACCGGGCCATTCCAAGTTCGGAAGGCCCGGTAATTCCTCCCTCCAAGGAGCCAGACACAGTCCTTCCCCATTCCCATTTCAGCCCCCATAGGGCTGAATGGGAATGGGAAAGGGAGCAAACAACCGGCCATTACGAGATGGCCCGTTGTTTGCTCCCTCTTCCCCTCGCGGGACCCGCTCTGCATGTCTGGTAAAACCAGACGTGCAGAACGGGTCCCGCGAGTGGAACTCGTAATCGGGCGGTACGGGGTTGACGGCACCGTACCGCCCGACTCGTAATGAGGGCCTGGGGCAGCTACAGGTGGGGGAAGTAAGGCAGACTCCTGGTCATGAGCGAAAGACCCCATAAAAGGTTGGGGGAGCTGCAGACCATAGACCTCAGGCAAACTCCTGGTCATTAGCGAAATCCCCCCCAAACGCCCTAAAAGGCTGCGGCGCTACAGGTGGTGGAAGTAAGGTAAACTCCTGGTCATGAGCGAAATCACCCCAGACCCTCTAAAAGGCTGGGGAGCTACAGACCATGGAAGTGAGGCAAACTCCTGGGCATGAGCGAAATCACGCCCAGACCCACAAAAAGGCTGGGGGAGCGACAGGTGGTGGAAATCAGGCAAACTCCTGGTCATGAGTGAAATCTCCCCCAAAACCCCTGAAAGGCTGGGGGAGCTACAGACCATGGAAGTCCAGCAAACTCCTGGTCATGAGCATAGTCCCCCCCAGAATCCCTGAAAGGCTGGGTGAGCTACAGACCGTGGAAGTCTGGCAAACTCCTGGTCATGAGCGATATTCCCCCCCAGGCCTCCTAAAAGTCTGGGGATGCTACAGGTGGTGGAAGTCAGGCAAACTCCTGGTCATGAGTGAAATCTCCCCCAGAACCCCTGACAGGATGGGGGAGCTACAGGTGGTGGAAGTCAGGCAAACTCCTGGTCATGAGTGAAATCTCCCCTCCAGGCCCCCTAAAAGGCTGGGGAGCTACAGGTGGTGGAAGTCAAGCAAACTTCTGGTCATGAGCGAAATCTTGCCCAGGCCCCCTAAAAGGCTGGGGGAGCTACAGACTGTGGAAGTGAGGCAAACTCCTGGTCATGAGCGAAATCCACCTCAGACCCCCTAAAAGGCTGGGGGAACTATAGGTGGTGGAAGTCAGGCAAACTCCTGGTCATGAGTGAAATCTCACCCAGACCCCCTGAAAGACTGGGGCAGCTACAGGTGGTGGAAGGCAGACTCCTGGTCATGGGCAAAATCCCCCCCAGACCCCATAAAAGGTTGGGGGAGCTACAGACCGTGGAAGTCAGGCAAACTCCTGGTCATGAGTGAAATCCCCCCCATACGCCCTAAAAGGCTGGGGAGCTACAGGTGGTGGAAGTAAGGCAAACTCCTGGTCATGAGTGAAATCTCCCCAAGAACCCCTGAAAGGTTGGGAGAGCTACAGAGGGTGGAAGTCAGGCAAACTCCTGGTCATGAGCGAAATCTCCCCCAGACTCCCTAAAAGGCTGGGGGGGCTACAGACCATGGAAGTCAGGCAAATTCCTGGTCATGAGCGAAATCTTCCCGGGAACCCCTAAAAGACTGGGGATCTACAGACCATGGAAGTCAGGTAAACTCCAGGTAATGATCGAAATCCCCCTCAGATCCCCTAAAAGGCTGGGAGAGCTACAGACCGTGGAAGTCAGGCAAACTCCTGGTCATGAGAGTAGTCCCCCCCCAGATCCCCTAAAAGGCTGGGGGAGCTACAGACCGTGGAAGTCAGGCAAACTCCTGGTCATGAGAAATATCCCCCCAGACCCCCTAAAAGGCTAGGGAGCTACAGGTCGTGGATGTCAGGCAAACTTCTGGTCATGAGCAAAATCTCCCCCAGACGACCTAAAAGGCTAGGGAGCTACAGCTGATGGAAGTCAGGCAAACTCCTGATCATGAGCGAAATCTCCTCCAGAACCCCTAAAAGACTGGGAGGGCTACAGACCGTGGAAGCCAGGCAAACTCCTGGTCATGAGAAAAATCCCCCCAGACCACCTAAAGGGCTGGGGAGCTACAGGTGATGGAAGTCAGGCAAACTCCTGTTCATGAGCGAAATCTCCTCAGACCCCCTGAAAGACTGGGGGAGCCACAGACCGTGGAAGTCAGGCAAACTCCTGGTCATGAGCGAAATCCCCCCAGACCTCCTAAAAGGCTGGGGGAGCTACAGTTCGTGGAAGTCAGGCAAACTCCTGGTCATGAGGGAAATCTCCCCGAGGCCCCCTAAAAGGTTGGAGGTGCTACAGGTGGTGGAAGTCAGGCAAACTCCTGTTCATGAGCGAAATCTCCTCAGACCCCCTGAAAGACTGGGGGAGCCACAGACCGTGGAAGTCAGGCAAACTCCTGGTCATGAGCGAAATCCCCCCAGACCTCCTAAAAGGCTGGGGGAGCTACAGTTCGTGGAAGTCAGGCAAACTCCTGGTCATGAGGGAAATCTCCCCGAGGCCCCCTAAAAGGTTGGAGGTGCTACAGGTGGTGGAAGTCAGGCAAACTCCTGGTCATGAGCATAATCTCCCCCAGAACCCCTGAAAGGCTGGGGGCACTACAGGTGGTGGAAGTCAGGCAAACTCCTGGTCATGAGCGAAATCCCCCCCAGGACCCCTAAAAGGCTGGGGCGCTACAGGTGGTGGAAGTCAGGCAAACTCCTGGTCAATAGCGAAATCCCCCCAGGCCCCCTAAAAGGCTGGGAGAGCTAAAGACCATGGAAGTCAGGAAAACTCCTGTCATGAGCGAAATCCCCCCCCCCAGACCAGCTAAAAGGCTGTGGAGCTACAGGTGATGAGAGTCGGGCAAACTCCTGATCATGAGCAAAATTTCCCCAGACCCCCTGAAAGACTGGAGGAGCCACAGACCGTGGAAGTCAGGAAAACTCCTGGTCATGAGCATAATCTCCCACAGACCCCCTAAAAGGCTGGGGGAGCTAAAGACCGTGGAAGTCCGGCAAACTCCTGGGCATGAGAGAAATCCCCCCCATACCCCCTAAAAATCTGGGGAGCTTAAGGTTATGGAAGTCAGGAAAACTCCTAGTCATGAGCGAAATCTCCCCCAGGCCCACTAAAAGTCTGACAGCTACAGGTCGTGGAAGTCAAGCAAAATGCTGGTCATGAGCAACGTCTCCCCAAGACCCCCTGAAAGGCTGGGAGAGCTACAGAGCGTAGAAATAAGGCACACTCCTGGTCATGAGGGAAATCTCCCCCAGACCCCCTAAAAGGTGGGGGTGATTCAGGTGGTGGAAGTCAGGCAAACTCCTGGTCATGAGCGAAATCTTCTCAGAACCACTGAAAGGCTGGGGGAGCTGCAGGTGGTGGAAGTCAGGCAAACCCCTGGTCAAAAGCGAAATCCCCACCCCCAGGACCCCTAAAAGGCTGGGGAGGTACAGGTGGTGGAAGTCAGGCAAACTCCTGGTCATGAGAGACATCTCCTCCAGACCCCCTGAAAGACTGGGGGAGCTACAGGTGATGGAAGTCAGGCAAACTCCTAGTCATGAGCAAAATCTCCCCCAGTCCCCCTAATAGGATGGGTGAATTACAGGTCATTGACGTCAGGCAATGTCCTGGTCATGAGTGAAATCCCTACCCCCCAGATCTCCTAAAAGGCTGGGGAGCTACAGGTGGTGGAAGTATGGTGAACTCCTGGTCATGAGCGAAATCTCCCCCAGACCCGCTGAAAGACTGGGGCAGCTACAGGTGGTGAAAGTCAGGAAAACTCCTGGTCATGAGAGAAAACTCCCCCAGACCCCCTGAAAGACTGGGGCAGCTACAGGTGGTGAAAGTCAGGAAAACTCCTGGTCATGAGGGAAATCTCCCCCAGACCCCCTAAAAGGTTGGGGTGATTCAGGTGGTGGAAGTCAGGCAAACTCCTGGTCATGAACGAAATCTCCCCCAGAACCACTGAAAGGCTGGGGGAGCTACAGGTGGTGGAAGTCAGGCAAACTCCTGGTCAAAAGCAAAATCCCCCCCCCCCCAGGACCCCTAAAAGGCTGGGGAGCTCAGGTGGTGGAAGTCAGGCAAACTCCTGGTCATGAGAGAAATCTCCTCCAGACCCACTGAAAGACTGGGGGAGCTACAGGTGATGGAAGTCAGGCAAACTCCTGGCCATGAGCAAAATCTCCCCCAAACCCCCTAAAAGGATGGGGGAGCTACAGGTCATGGACGTCAGGCAAACTCCTGGTCATGAGCAACATCTCCCCCAGACCACCTAAAAGGCTGGGGAGCTACAGGTGATGGAAGTCAGGCAAACTCCTGCCCATGAGCGAAATCTGCCCCAGAACCCCTGAAAGGATGGGGGAGCTACAGTCCATGGAAGTCAGGCGAACTCCTGGTCATGACCAAAATCGCCCCACGACCCCCAAAAAATGTGGGGAGCTACAGGTGGTGGAAGTCAGGCAAACTTCTGGTCATGAGCAAAAAATCCCCCAGGCCCCCTAAAAGACTGGGGGAGCTACAGACTATGGAAATCAGGCAAACTCCTGGTCATGAGCAAAATCCCCCCCCCCAAGATCCCCTAAAAGGCTGCAGAGCTACAGGTGATGGAAGTCAGGCAAACTCCTGGTCATGAGCAACATCCCCCCAGAACCCCTAAAAGGCTGAGGAGCTACAGGTGTTGGAAGTCAGGCAAACTCCTGGTCATGAGCAAAACCCCCTCCCAGGACCCCCAAAAGGCTGGCGGAGCTACAGGTGGTGGAAGTCAGGCAAACTCCAGGTCATGAGCGAAATACCCCTCAAAACCCCCTAAAAGGCAGGGGGAGCCACAGGTGGTGGAAGTCAGGCAAACTCATTGTCATGAGCGAAATCTCCCCCAGAACCCCTGAAAGGCTGGGGGAGCTACAGACCATGGAAATCAGGAAAACTCCTGGTCATGAGCGATATACCCCCTAAACCCCTTAAAAGGCTGAGGTGCTACAGGTGGTTGATGTCAGGCAAACTCCTGGTCATGAGCGAAATCTCCCCCAGTACCCCTGAAAGGATGGGGGAGCTAAAGGTGGTGGAAGTCAGGCAAACTCCCCCAGGCACCCTAAAAGGCTGGGGGAGCTCCAGACCGTGGAAGTCAGGAAAACTCCTAGTAATGAGCGAAATCCACCCACGACCCCTTAAAAGTCTGGGGAGCTCTAGGTGGTGAAGTCAAGCAAACTTCAGGTCATGAGTTAAATCTCCCCCAGTCCCCCTAAAAGGCTGGTGTAGCTACAGACTGTGGAAGTCAGGCAAACTCAAGGACATGAGCAAAATCCCCCTCAGAACACCTGAAAAGCTGGGAGAGCCACAGAGCATGGAAGACAGGCAAACTCATGTAATGAGTGGACTCTCCCCCTACCCCCTAAATGGCTGGGGGAGCTACAGACCGTGAAAGTCAGGCAAACTCCTGGTCATGAGCAAAATCTCCCCCAGACCCCCTAAAAGGCTGGGGGAGCTACAGCCCGTAGAAGTCAGGCAAACTCCTGGTCATGAGAGAAAACTCCCCCAGACCCCCTGAAAGACTGGGGCAGCTACAGGTGGTGGATGTAAGGCAGACTCCCGGTCATGAGCGAAATCCCCCCAGACCCCATAAAAGGTTGGGGGACCTACAGACCATCGAAATCAGGCAAACTCCTGGTCATGAGCGAAATCCCCCCCAAACGCATTAAAAGGCTGGGGAGCTACAGGTGGTGGAAGTAAGGCAAACTCCTGGTCATGAGCGAAATCCCCCCAAACCCCCTAAAAGGCTGGGGAGCTACAGACCATGGAAGTCAGGCAAACTCCTGGGCATGAACGAAATCGCCCCCAGACCACCTAAAAGGCTGGGGGAGATACAGGTGGTGGAAGTCAGGCAAACTACTAGTTATGAGCAAAATCCCCGCCCCCCAGACCCCCTAAAAGGCTGGGAGAGCTACAGACCATGGAAGTCAGGAAAACTCCTGTCATGAGCGAAATCCCCCCCAGACCAGCTAAAAGGCTGGGGAGCTACAGGTGATGAGAGTCGGGCAAACTCCTGATCATTAGCAAAATTTCCCCAGACCCCCTGAAAGACTGGAGGAGCCACAGACCGTGTAAGTCAGGAAAACTCCTGGTCATGAGCAAAATCTCCCACAGACCCCCTAAAAGGCTGGGGGAGCTACAGACCGTGGATGTCTGGCAAACTCCTGGTCATGAGAGAAATCCCCCCCATCCCCCCTAAAAATCTGGGGAGCTTAAGGTCGTGGAAGTCAGGCAAACTCCTAGTCATGAGCAAAATCTCCCCCAGGCCCCCTAAAAGTCTGGGAGCTACAGGTCGTGGAAGTCAAGCAAAATGCTGGTCATGAGCAACGTCTCCCCAAGACCCCCTGAAAGGCTGGGAGAGCTACAGAGCGTAGAAATAAGGCACACTCCTGGTCATGAGCGAAATATCCCCCAGAACCACTGAAAGGCTGGGGGAGCTACAGGTGGTGGAAGTCAGGCAAACACCTGGTCAAAAGCGAAATCCCCACCCCCAGGACCCCTAAATGGCTGGGGAGGTACAGGTGGTGGAAGTCAGACAAACTCCTGGTCATGAGCAAAATCTCCCCCAGTCCCCCTAATAGGATGGGTGAATTACAGGTCATTGACGTCAGGCAAACTCCTGGTCATGAGCAAAATCTCCCCCAGACCACCTAAAAGGCTGGGGAGCTAAAGGTGATGGAAGTCAAGCAATGTCCTGGTCATGAGTGAAATCCCCCCCCCCAGACCACCTAAAAGGCTGGGGAGCTACAGGTGATGGAAGTCAGGCAAACGCCTGGTCATGAGCGAAATCTGCCCCAGAACCCATGAAAGGATGGGGGAGCTACAGGTGGTGGAAGTCAGGCAAACTCCTGGTCATGAGCAAAATCGCCCCCCCCCAGGCAACCTGAAAGGCTAGGGGAGCTACAGTCCATGGAAGTCAGGCAAACCCCTGGTAATGAGCGAAATCCCCCCACGACCCCCTAAAAGTTTGGGGAGCTACAGGTGGTGGAAGTAAGGCAAACTTCTGGTCATGAGCGAAAAATCCCCCAGGCCCCCTAAAAGACTGGGGGAGCTACAGACTATGGAAATCAGGCAAACTCCTGGTCATGAGCGCAGTCCCCCCGCCAGAACCCCTGAAAGGCTGGGTGAGCTACAGACAGTGGAAGTCAGGCAAACTCCTGGTCATGAGCAAAACCCCCCCCCCCAGATCCCCTAAAAGGTTGCAGAGCTACAGGTGATGGAAGTCAGGCAAACTCCTGGTCATGAGCAACATCCCCCCAGAACCCCTAAAAGGCTGAGGAGCTACAAGTGTTTGAAGTCAGGCAAACTCCAGGTCATGAGCGAAATCCCCTCCAGACCCCCTAAAAGACAGGGGAGCTACAGACCATGGAAGTTAGGCAAACTCCTGGTCATGAGCGAAATCCCCCCCCTAGGACCCCCAAAAGGCTGGGGGAGCTACAGGTGGTGGAAGTCAGGCAAACTCCAGGTCATGAGCGAAATACCCCTCAAAACCCCCTAAAAGGCAGTGGGAGCCACAGGTGGTGGAAGTCAGGCAAACTCATTGTTATTAGCGAAATCTCCCCCAGAACCCCGGAAAGGCTGGGGGAGCTACAGACCATGGAAATCAGGAAAACTCCTGGTCATGAGCGATATCCCCCCTAGACCCCTTAAAAGGCTGGGAGAGTTACAGGTCGTGGAAGTCAGGCAAAATCCTGGTCATGTGCAAAATCTCCCCCAGACTCCCTAAAAGGCTGGGGGTGCTACAGGTGGTTGAAGTCAGGCAAACTCCTGGTCATGAGCGAAATCTCCCCCAGAACCCCTGAAAGGATGGGGGAGCTAAAGGTGGCGGAAGTCAGGCAAACTCCCCCAGGCACCCTAAAAGGCTGGGGGAGCTACAGACCGTGGAAGTCAGGAAAACTCCTGGTAATGAGCGAAATCCACCCACGACCCCATAAAAGTCTGGGGAGCTCTAGGTGGTGAAGTCAAGCAAACTTCAGGTCATGAGCGAAATCTCCCCCAGGCCCCCTAAAAGGCTGGTGGAGCTACAGACTGTGGAAGTCAGGCAAACTCCAGGACATGAGCAAAATCCCCCTCAGAACACCTGAAAAGCTGGGAGAGCCACAGAGCATGGAAGTCAGGCAAACCCATGTAATGAGTGCACTCTCCCCCCACCCCCTAAATGGCTGGGGGAGCTACAGACCGTGAAAGTCAGGCAAACTCCTGGTCATGAGCAAAATCTCCCCCAGACCTCCTAAAAGGCTGGGGGAGCTACAGCCCGTTGAAGTCAGGCAAACTCCCGGTCATGAGAGAAAACTCCCCCAGACCCCCTGAAAGACTGGGGCAGCTACAGGTGGTGGAAGTAAGGCAGAATCCTAGTCATGAGCGAAATCCCTCACAGACCCCATAAAAGGTTGGGGGACCTACAGACCGTAGAAGTCAGGCAAACTCCTTGTCATGAGCGAATTCCCCCCCAAACGCCCTAAAAGTCTGGGGAGCTACAGGTGGTGGAAGTAAGGTAAACTCCTGGTCATGAGTGAAATCCCCCCAGAACCCCTAAAAGGCTGGGGATTTACAGACCATGGAAGTCAGGCAAAGTCCTGGGCATGAACGAAATCGCCCCCAGACCCCATAAAAGGCTGGGGGAGCTACAGGTGGTCGATGTAAGGCAGACTCCTGGTCATGGGCGAAATCCTCCCCAGACCCCATAAAAGGTTGAGGGACCTACAGACCCTAGAAGTCAGGCAAACTCCTGGTCATGAGTGAAAGCCCCCCAAACGCCCTAAAAGGTTGGGGAGTACAGGTGGTGAAAGTAAGGTAAACTCCTGGTCATTAGCAAAATCCCCCCAGACCCCCTAAAAGGCTTTTGAGCTACAGACCATGGAAGTCAGGCAAACTCCTGGGCATGAACGAAATCGCCCCCAGAACCCCTAAAAGGCTGGGGGAGCTACAGGTGGTGGAAATCAGGCAAACTCCTGGTCATGAGCGAAATCTCTGCTAGAACCCCTTAAAGGCTGGGGGAGCTACAGACCGTGGAAGTCATGCAAACTCCTGGTCATGAGCGATATCCCCCCCAGTGCCCCTAAAAGGCTGGGGGTGCTACAGACCATGGAAGTCAGGCAAACTCCAGGTCATGAGCGAAATCGCCCCCAAGACCCACTAAAAAGTTGGGGGACCTACAGGTGGTGGAAGTCAGGCAAACTCCTGGTAATGAGCGAAATCACCCCCCCCCCAGACACCCTAAAAGGCTGGGGCAGCTACAGAGCATGGAAGTCAGGCAAACTCCTGGTCATGAGCGAAATCCCCCCCATACGCCCTAAAAGGCTGGGGAGCTACAGGTGGTCGAAGTCAAGAAAATTCATGGTCATGAGCGAAATTTCCCCAAGACCCCCTGAAAGGCTGGGAGAGCTACAGAACGTGGAAGTCAGGCAAACTCCTAGTTCTGAGCGAAATCTCCCCCAGGCCCCCTAAAAGGCTGGGGGAGCTACAGACTGTGGAAGTCAGGCAAACTCCAGGTCATGAGCGAAATCCCCCTCAGAACCCCTGAAAAGCTGGGAGAGCTACAGAGTGTGGAAGTCAGGCAAACTCCTGTAATGAGTGAACTCTCCCCCCCACCCCCTAAATGGCTGGAGGAGCTACAGACCGTGAAAGTCAGGCAAACTCCTGGTCATGAGCGAAATCCCCCCAGACCCCATAAAGGTTGGGGGAGCTACAGACCGTGGAAATCAGGAAAACTCCTGGTCATGAGCGAAATCCCCCCATACGCCCTAAAAGGCTGGGGAGCTACACACCGTGGAAGTCAGGTGAACTCCTGGTCATTAGCGAAATCTCCCCCAGACTCCCTAAAAGGCTCGGGGTGCTACAGGTAGTGGAGGTCAGGCAAACTCCTGGTCATGAGCAAAATCATCTCCCCCAGACCCTCTAAAAGGCTAGGGGAGCTACAGACCGTGGAAGTCAGGCAAACTCCTGGTCATGAGCGAAATCCCCCCAGACCCCATAAAGGTTGGGGGAGCTACAGACCGTGGAAGTCAGGCAAACTCCTGGTCATGAGCGAAATCCCCCCATACGCCCTAAAAGGCTGGGGAGCTACACACCGTGGAACTCAGGTGAACTCCTGGTCATTAACGAAATCTCCCCCAGACTCCCTAAAAGGCTCGGGGTGCTACAGGTAGTGGAGGTCAGGCAAACTCCTGGTCATGAGCGAAATCTCCCCCAGAACCGCTGAAAGGATGGGGGAGCTATAGGTGGTGGAAGTCAGGCAAACTCCTGGTCATGAGCAAAATCCCCCCCCAGGCACCCTGAAAGGCTGGGGGAGCTACAGACCGTGGAAGTCAGGCAAACTCCTGGTAATGAGCGAAATACCCCCACAACCCCCTAAAAGTCTGGGGAGCTACAGGTGGTGGAAGTCAGGCAAACCTCTGGTCATGAGCAAAATCATCTCCCCCAGACTCCCTAAAAGTCTGGGGGAACTATAGGTGGTGGAAGTCAGGCAAACTCCTGGTCATGAGAGAAAACTCCCCCAGGCCCCCTGCAAGACTGGGGCAGCTACAGGTGGCGGAAGTAAGGCAGACTCCTGGTCATGAGCAAAGACCCCATAAAAGGTTGGGGGAGCTACAGACCATAGACCTCAGGCAAACTCCTGGTCATGAGCGAAATCCCCCCCAAACACCCTAAAAGGCTTGGCGCTACAGGTGGTGGAAGTAAGGTAAACTCCTGGTCATGAGCGAAATCACCCCAGACCCCCTAAAAGGCTGGGGAGCTACAGACCATGGAAGTCAGGCAAACTCCTGGGCATGAGCGAAATCACCCCCAGACCTACGAAAAGGCTGGGGGAGCTACAGGTGGTGGAAATCAGGCAAACTCCTGGGCATGTGTGAAATCTCCCCCAAAACCCCTGAAAGGCTGGGGGAGCTACAGACCATGGAAGTCCAGAAAGCTCCTGGTCATGAGCGTAGTCCCCCCCCAGAATCCCTGAAATGCTGGGTGAGCTACAGACCGCGGAGGTCTGGCAAACTCCTGGTCATGAGCGATATCCCCCCCAGACCTCCTAAAAGTTTGGGGGTGCTACAGGTAGTGGAAGTCAGGCAAACTCCTGGTCATGAGCGAAATCTCCCCTAGAACCCCTGACAGGATGGGGGAGCTACAGGTGGTGGAAGTCAGGCAAACTCCTGGTCATGAGCGAAATCCCCCCCGACTCCCTAAAATGTGGGGAGCTACAGATGGTGGAAGTCAAGCAAACTTCTGATCATGAGCAAAATCTTGCCCAGGCCCCCTAAAAGGCTGGGGGAGCTACAGACCATGGAAGTCAGGCAAACTCCTGGTCATGAGCGAAATCCCCCCTGATCCCCTGAAAGGCGAGGGGAACTATAGGTGGTTTGAAGTCAAGCAAAGGTCTGGTCATGAGCGAAATCTCCCCCAGAACCCCCGGAAAGACTGGTGCAGCTACAGGTGGTGGAAGGCAGACTCCTGGTCATGAGCAAAATCTCCGCCAGAACCCCTTAAAGGCTGGGGAGCAACAGACCATGGAGGTCCGGCAAACTCCTGGTCATGAGCGAAATCCACCCCAGACCCCCTAAAAGTCTGGGAGTTCTACAGACTGTGGAAGTCAGGCAAACTCCTGGTCATGAGCGAAATCCCACTAAGAACCCCTGAAAAGCTGGGAGAGGTGCAGAGCGTGGAAGTCAGGCAAACTCATGTAATGAGTGGACTCTCCCCCCACCCCCTAAAAGGCTGGGGGAGCTATAGACTGTGGAAGTCAGGCAAACGCCTGGTCATGAGCAAAATCCCCCCCAGGCCTCCTAAAAGGCTGGGGCAGCTACAGGGGGTGGAAGGCAGACTCCTGGTCATGAGAGAAATCCCCCCCAACCCCATAAATGCTTGGGGGAGCTACAAACCGTGGAAGTCAGGCAAACTCCTGGTCATGAGCGAAATCCCCCCCATACGCCCTAAAAGGCTGGGGAGCTCCAGGTGGTGGAAGTCGGGAAAATTCCTGGTCATGAGCGAAATTTCCCCAAGACCCCCTGAAAAGCTGGGAGAGGTGCAGAGCGTGGAAGTCAGGCAAACTCATGTAATGAGTGGACTCTCCCCCCACCCCCTAAAAGGCTGGGGGAGCTACAGACTGTGGAAGTCAGGCAAACGCCTGGTCATGAGCAAAATCCCCCCCAGGCCTCCTAAAAGGCTGGGGCAGCTACAGGGGGTGGAAGGCAGACTCCTGGTCATGAGAGAAATCCCCCCCAACCCCATAAATGTTTGGGGGAGCTACAAACCGTGGAATTCAGGCAAACTCCTGGTCATGAGCGAAATCCCCCCCATACGCCCTAAAAGGCTGGGGAGCTACAGGTGGTGGAAGTCAGGAAAATTCCTGGTCATGAGCGAAATTTCCCCAAGACCCCCTGAAAGGCTGGGAGAGCTACAGAACGTGGAAGTCAGGCAAACTCCTAGTTCTGAGCGAAATCTCCCCCAGTCCCCCTAAAAGGTTGGTGGAGCTACAGACTGTGGAAGTCAGGCAATCTCCTGTAATGAGTGAACTCTCCCCCCCACCCCCTAAATGGCTGGAGGAGCTACAGACCGTGAAAGTCAGGCAAACCCCTGGTCATGAGCGAAATCCCCCCAGACCCCATAAAAGGTTGGGGGAGCTACAGACCGTGGAAGTCAGGCAAACTCCTGGTCATGAGCAAAATCCCCCCATACGCCCTAAAAAAGGCTGGGGAGCTAAACACCGTGGAAGTCAGGTGAACTCCTGGTCATTAGAAAAATCTCTCCCAGACTCCCTAAAAGGCTTGGGGTGCTACAGGTAGTGGAGGTCAGGCAATATCCTGGTCATGAGCGAAATCTCCCCCAGAACCCCTGAAAGGATGGGGGAGCTATAGGTGGTGGAAGTCAGGCAAACTCCTGGTCATGAGCAAAATCATCTCCCCCAGACTCCCTAAAAGGCTGGGGAACTATAGGTGGTGGAAGTCAGGCAAACTCCTGGTCATGAGAGAAAACTCCCTCAGGCCCCCTGCAAGACTGGGGCAGCTACAGGTGGGGGAAGTAAGGCAGACTCCTGGTCATGAGCAAAGACCCCATAAAAGGTTGGGGGAGCTACAGACCATAGACCTCAGGCAAACTCCTGGTCATGAGCGAAATCCCCCCCAAACACCCTAAAAGGCTTGGCGCTACAGGTGGTGGAAGTAAGGTAAACTCCTGGTCGTGAGCGAAATCACCCCAGACCCCCTAAAAGGCTGGGGAGCTACAGACCATGGAAGTCAGGCAAACTCCTGGGCATGAGCGAAATCACCCCCAGACCTACGAAAAGGCTGGGGGAGCTACAGATGGTGGAAATCAGGCAAACTCCTGGGCATGTGTGAAATCTCCCCCAAAACCCCTGAAAGGCTGGGGGAGCTACAGACCATGGAAGTCCAGAAAGCTCCTGGTCATGAGCGTAGTCCCCCCCCAGAATCCCTGAAATGCTGGGTGAGCTACAGACCGCGGAAGTCTGGCAAACTCCTGGTCATGAGCGATATCCCCCCCAGACCTCCTAAAAGTTTGGGGGTGCTACAGGTAGTGGAAGTCAGGCAAACTCCTGGTCATGAGCGAAATCTCCCCTAGAACCCCTGACAGGATGGGGGAGCTACAGGTGGTGGAAGTCAGGCAAACTCCTGGTCATGAGCGAAATCCCCCCCGACTCCCTAAAATGTGGGGAGCTACAGGTGGTGGAAGTCAAGCAAACTTCTGATCATGAGCAAAATCTTGCCCAGGCCCCCTAAAAGGCTGGGGGAGCTACAGACCATGGAAGTCAGGCAAACTCCTGGTCATGAGCAAAATCCCCCCTGATCCCCTGAAAGGCGAGGGGAACTATAGGTGGTTTGAAGTCAAGCAAAGGTCTGGTCATGAGCGAAATCTCCCCCAGAACCCCGGAAAGACTGGTGCAGCTACAGGTGGTGGAAGGCAGACTCCTGGTCATGAGCAAAATCTCGGCCAGAACCCCTTAAAGCGGAGCAACAGACCATGGAGGTCCGGCAAACTCCTGGTCATGAGCGAAATCCACCCCAGACCCCCTAAAAGTCTGGGGGTGCTACAGACTGTGGAAGTCAGGCAAACTCCTGGTCATGAGCGAAATCCCACTAAGAACCCCTGAAAAGCTGGGAGAGGTGCAGAGCGTGGAAGTCAGGCAAACTCATGTAATGAGTGGACTCTCCCCCCACCCCCTAAAAGGCTGGGGGAGCTACAGACTGTGGAAGTCAGGCAAACGCCTGGTCATGAGCAAAATCCCCCCCAGGCCTCCTAAAAGGCTGGGGCAGCTACAGGGGGTGGAAGGCAGACTCCTGGTCATGAGAGAAATCCCCCCCAACCCCATAAATGTTTGGGGGAGCTACAAACCGTGGAAGTCAGGCAAACTCCTGGTCATGAGCGAAATCCCCCCCATACGCCCTAAAAGGCTGGGGAGCTCCAGGTGGTGGAAGTCGGGAAAATTCCTGGTCATGAGCGAAATTTCCCCAAGACCCCCTGAAAGGCTGGGAGAGCTACAGAACGTGGAAGTCAGGCAAACTCCTAGTTCTGAGCGAAATCTCCCCCAGTCCCCCTAAAAGGTTGGGGGAGCTACAGACTGTGGAAGTCAGGCAATCACCTGTAATGAGTGAACTCTCCCCCCACCCCCTAAATGGCTGGAGGAGCTACAGACCGTGAAAGTCAGCCACACCCCTGGTCATGAGCGAAATCCCGCCAGAACCCATAAAAGGCTGGGGCAGCTACAGAGCATGGAAGTCAGGCAAACTCCTGGTCATGAGTGAAATCCCCCCCATACGCCCTAAAAGGCTGGGGAGCTACAGGTGGTGGAAGTCAGGAAAATTCATGGTCATGAGCGAAATTTCCCCAAGACCCCCTGAAAGGCTGGGAGAGCTACAGAACGTGGAAGTCAGGCAAACTCCTAGTTCTGAGGGAAATCTCCCCCAGGCCCCCTAAAAGGCCTGGGGAGCTACAGACTGTGGAAGTCAGGCAAACTCCAGGTCATGAGCGAAATCCCCCTCAGAACCCCTGAAAAGCTGGGAGAGCTACAGAGTGTGGAAGTCAGGCAAACTCCTGTAATGAGTGAACTCTCCCCCCTACCCCCTAAATGGCTGGAGGAGCTACAGACCGTGAAAGTCAGGCAAACTCCTGGTCATGAGCGAAATCCCCCCAGACCCCATAAAGGTTGGGGGAGCTACAGACCGTGGAAATCAGGAAAACTCCTGGTCATGAGCGAAATCCCCCCATACGCCCTAAAAGGCTGGGGAGCTACACACCGTGGAAGTCAGGTGAACTCCTGGTCATTAGCGAAATCTCCCCCAGACTCCCTAAAAGGCTCGGGGTGCTACAGGTAGTGGAGGTCAGGCAAACTCCTGGTCATGAGCGAAATCATCTCCCCCAGACCCCCTAAAAGGCTAGGGGAGCTACAGACCATAGACCTCAGGCAAACTCCTGGTCATGAGCGAAATACCCCCCAAACACCCTAAAAGGCTTGGCGCTACAGGTGGTGGAAGTAAGGTAAACTCCTGGTCGTGAGCGAAATCACCCCAGACCCCCTAAAAGGCTGGGGAGCTACACACCGTGGAAGTCAGGTGAACTCCTGGTCATTAGCGAAATCTCCCCCAGACTCCCTAAAAGGCTCGGGGTGCTACAGGTAGTGGAGGTCAGGCAAACTCCTGGTCATGAGCGAAATCTCCCCCAGAACCCCTGAAAGGATGGGGGAGCTATAGGTGGTGGAAGTCAGGCAAACTCCTGGTCATGAGCAAAATCCCCCCCCCAGGCACCCTGAAAGGCTAGGGGAGCTACAGACCGTGGAAGTCAGGCAAACTCCTGGTAATGAGCGAAATACCCCCACAACCCCCTAAAAGTCTGGGGAGCTACAGGTGGTGGAAGTCAGGCAAACCTCTGGTCATGAGCAAAATCATCTCCCCCAGACTCCCTAAAAGGCTGGGGGAACTATAGGTGGTGGAAGTCAGGCAAACTCCTGGTCATGAGAGAAAACTCCCCCAGGCCCCCTGCAAGACTGGGGCAGCTACAGGTGGGGGAAGTAAGGCAGACTCCTGGTCATGAGCAAAGACCCCATAAAAGGTTGGGGGAGCTACAGACCATAGACCTCAGGCAAACTCCTGGTCATGAGCGAAATCCCCCCCAAACACCCTAAAAGGCTTGGCGCTACAGGTGGTGGAAGTAAGGTAAACTCCTGGTCATGAGCGAAATCACCCCAGACCCCCTAAAAGGCTGGGGAGCTACAGACCATGGAAGTCAGGCAAACTCCTGGGCATGAGCAAAATCACCCCCAGACCTACGAAAAGGCTGGGGGAGCTACAGGTGGTGGAAATCAGGCAAACTCCTGGGCATGTGTGAAATCTCCCCCAAAACCCCTGAAAGGCTGGGGGAGCTACAGACCATGGAAGTCCAGAAAGCTCCTGGTCATGAGCGTAGTCCCCCCCCAGAATCCCTGAAATGCTGGGTGAGCTACAGACCGCGGAAGTCTGGCAAACTCCTGGTCATGAGCGATATCCCCCCCAGACCTCCTAAAAGTTTGGGGGTGCTACAGGTAGTGGAAGTCAGGCAAACTCCTGGTCATGAGCGAAATCTCCCCTAGAACCCCTGACAGGATGGGGGAGCTACAGGTGGTGGAAGTCAGGCAAACTCCTGGTCATGAGCGAAATCCCCCCCGACTCCCTAAAATGTGGGGAGCTACAGGTGGTGGAAGTCAAGCAAACTTCTGATCATGAGCAAAATCTTGCCCAGGCCCCCTAAAAGGCTGGGGGAGCTACAGACCATGGAAGTCAGGCAAACTCCTGGTCATGAGCGAAATCCCCCCTGATCCCCTGAAAGGCGAGGGGAACTATAGGTGGTTTGAAGTCAAGCAAAGGTCTGGTCATGAGCGAAATCTCCCCCAGACCCCCGGAAAGACTGGTGCAACTACAGGTGGTGGAAGGCAGACTCCTGGTCATGAGCAAAATCTCCGCCAGAACCCCTTAAAGGCTGGGGGAGCAACAGACCATGGAGGTCCGGCAAACTCCTGGTCATGAGCGAAATCCACCCCAGACCCCCTAAAAGTCTGGGGGTGCTACAGACTGTGGAAGTCAGGCAAACTCCTGGTCATGAGCGAAATCCCACTAAGAACCCCTGAAAAGCTGGGAGAGGTGCAGAGCGTGGAAGTCAGGCAAACTCATGTAATGAGTGGACTCTCCCCCCACCCCCTAAAAGGCTGGGGGAGCTACAGACTGTGGAAGTCAGGCAAACGCCTGGTCATGAGCAAAATCCCCTCCAGGCCTCCTAAAAGGCTGGGGCAGCTACAGGGGGTGGAAGGCAGACTCCTGGTCATGAGAGAAATCCCCCCCAACCCCATAAATGTTTGGGGGAGCTACAAACCGTGGAATTCAGGCAAACTCCTGGTCATGAGCGAAATCCCCCCCATACGCCCTAAAAGGCTGGGGAGCTACAGGTGGTGGAAGTCAGGAAAATTCCTGGTCATGAGCGAAATTTCCCCAAGACCCCCTGAAAGGCTGGGAGAGCTACAGAACGTGGAAGTCAGGCAAACTCCTAGTTCTGAGCGAAATCTCCCCCAGTCCCCCTAAAAGGTTGGTGGAGCTACAGACTGTGGAAGTCAGGCAATCTCCTGTAATGAGTGAGCTCTCCCCCCCACCCCCTAAATGGCTGGAGGAGCTACAGACCGTGAAAGTCAGGCAAACCCCTGGTCATGAGCGAAATCCCCCCAGACCCCATAAAAGGTTGGGGGAGCTACAGACCGTGGAAGTCAGGCAAACTCCTGGTCATGAGCAAAATCCCCCCATACGCCCTAAAAAAGGCTGGGGAGCTAAACATCGTGGAAGTCAGGTGAACTCCTGGTCATTAGCAAAATCTCTCCCAGACTCCCTAAAAGGCTTGGGGTGCTACAGGTAGTGGAGGTCAGGCAATATCCTGGTCATGAGCGAAATCTCCCCCAGAACCCCTGAAAGGATGGGGGAGCTATAGGTGGTGGAAGTCAGGCAAACTCCTGGTCATGAGCAAAATCATCTCCCCCAGACTCCCTAAAAGGCTGGGGGAACTATAGGTGGTGGAAGTCAGGCAAACTCCTGGTCATGAGAGAAAACTCCCCCAGGCCCCCTGCAAGACTGGGGCAGCTACAGGTGGGGGAAGTAAGGCAGACTCCTGGTCATGAGCAAAGACCCCATAAAAGGTTGGGGGAGCTACAGACCATAGACCTCAGGCAAACTCCTGGTCATGAGCGAAATCCCCCCCAAACACCCTAAAAGGCTTGGCGCTACAGGTGTTGGAAGTAAGGTAAACTCCTGGTCGTGAGCGAAATCACCCCAGACCCCCTAAAAGGCTGGGGAGCTACAGACCATGGAAGTCAGGCAAACTCCTGGGCATGAGCGAAATCACCCCCAGACCTACGAAAAGGCTGGGGGAGCTACAGGTGGTGGAAATCAGGCAAACTCCTGGGCATGTGTGAAATCTCCCCCAAAACCCCTGAAAGGCTGGGGGAGCTACAGACCATGGAAGTCCAGAAAGCTCCTGGTCATGAGCGTAGTCCCCCCCCAGAATCCCTGAAATGCTGGGTGAGCTACAGACCGCGGAAGTCTGGCAAACTCCTGGTCATGAGCGATATCCCCCCCAGACCTCCTAAAAGTTTGGGGGTGCTACAGGTAGTGGAAGTCAGGCAAACTCCTGGTCATGAGCGAAATCTCCCCTAGAACCCCTGACAGGATGGGGGAGCTACAGGTGGTGGAAGTCAGGCAAACTCCTGGTCATGAGCGAAATCCCCCCCGACTCCCTAAAATGTGGGGAGCTACAGGTGGTGGAAGTCAAGCAAACTTCTGATCATGAGCAAAATCTTGCCCAGGCCCCCTAAAAGGCTGGGGGAGCTACAGACCATGGAAGTCAGGCAAACTCCTGGTCATGAGCGAAATCCCCCCTGATCCCCTGAAAGGCGAGGGGAACTATAGGTGGTTTGAAGTCAAGCAAAGGTCTGGTCATGAGCGAAATCTCCCCCAGAACCCCGGAAAGACTGGTGCAGCTACAGGTGGTGGAAGGCAGACTCCTGGTCATGAGCAAAATCTCCGCCAGAACCCCTTAAAGGCTGGGGAGCAACAGACCATGGAGGTCCGGCAAACTCCTGGTCATGAGCGAAATCCACCCCAGACCCCCTAAAAGTCTGGGGGTGCTACAGACTGTGGAAGTCAGGCAAACTCCTGGTCATGAGCGAAATCCCACTAAGAACCCCTGAAAAGCTGGGAGAGGTGCAGAGCGTGGAAGTCAGGCAAACTCATGTAATGAGTGGACTTTCCCCCCACCCCCTAAAAGGCTGGGGGAGCTACAAACCGTGGAAGTCAGGCAAACTCCTGGTCATGAGCGAAATCCCCCCCATACGCCCTAAAAGGCTGGGGAGCTCCAGGTGGTGGAAGTCAGGAAAATTCCTGGTCATGAGCGAAATTTCCCCAAGACCCCCTGAAAGGCTGGGAGAGCTACAGAACGTGGAAGTCAGGCAAACTCCTAGTTCTGAGTGAAATCTCCCCCAGTCCCCCTAAAAGGTTGGGGGAGCTACAGACTGTGGAAGTCAGGCAATCTCCTGTAATGAGTGAACTCTCCCCCATACGCCCTAAATGGCTGGAGGAGCTACAGACCGTGAAAGACAGGCAAACCCCTGGTCATGAGCGAAATCCCCCCAAGACACCATAAAAGGTTGGGAGAGCTACAGACCGTGGAAGTCAGGCAAACTCCTGGTCATGAGCAAAATCCCCCCATACGCCCTAAAAAAGGCTGGGGAGCTAAACACCGTGGAAGTCAGGTGAACTCCTGGACATTAGCAAAATCTCTCCCAGACTCCCTAAAAGGCTCGGGGTGCTACAGGTAGTGGAGGTCAGGCAATATCCTGGTCATGAGCGAAATCTCCCCCAGAACCCCTGAAAGGATGGGGGAGCTATAGGTGGTGGAAGTCAGGCAAACTCCTGGTCATGAGCAAAATCCCCCCCCCCCCCAGGCTCCCTGAAAGGCTGGGGGAGCTACAGACCGTGGAAGTCAGGCAAACTCCTGGTAATGAGCGAAATCCCCCCACAACCCCCTAAAAGTCTGGGGAGCTACAGGTGGTGGAAGTCAGGCAAACCTCTGGTCATGAGCAAAATCATCTCCCCCAGACCCCCTAAAAGGCTGGGGGAGCTACAGACCGTGGAAGTCGGGCAAACTCCTGGTCATGAGCGAAATCCCCCCAGACCCCCTAAAAGGCTGGGGGAACTATAGCTGGTGGAAGTCAGGCAAACTCCTGGTCATGAGAGAAAACTCCCCCAGGCCCCCTGAAAGACTGGGGCAGCTGCAGGTGGGGGAAGTAAGGCAGACTCCTGGTCATGAGCAAAGACCCCATAAAAGGTTGGGGGAGCTACAGACCATAGACCTCAGGCAAACTCCTGGTCATGAGCGAAATCCCCCCCAAACACCCTAAAAGGCTGGGCGCTACAGGTGGTGGAAGTAAGGTAAACTCCTGGTCATGAGCAAAATCACCCCAGACCCCCTAAAAGGCTGAGGAGCTACAGACCATGGAAGTCAGGCAAACTCCTGGGCATGAGCGAAATCACCCACAGACCCACGAAAAGGCTGGGGGAGCTACCGGTGGTGGAAATCAGGCAAACTCCTGGTCATGTGTGAAATCTCCCCCAAAACCCCTGAAAGGCTGGGGAAGCTACAGACCATGGTAGTCCAGCAAGCTCCTGGTCATGAGCGTAGTCCCCCCCAGAATCCCTGAAAGGCTGGGTGAGCTACAGACCGCGGAAGTCTGGCAAACTCCTGGTCATGAGCGATATCCCCCCCAGACCTCCTAAAAGTCTGGGGGTGCTACAGGTAGTGGAAGTCAGGCAAACTCCTGGTCATGAGCGAAATCTCCCCTAGAACCCCTGACAGGATGGGGGAGCTACAGGTGGTGGAAGTCAGGCAAACTCCTGGTCATGAGCGATATCCCCCCCAGACCTCCTAAAAGTCTGGGGGTGCTACAGGTAGTGGAAGTCAGGCAAACTCCTGGTCATTAGCGAAATCTCCCCCAGAACGCCTGACAGGATGGGGGAACTACAGGTGGTGGAAGTCAGGCAAACTCCTGGTCATTAGCGAAATCCCCCCCGACTCCCTAAAAGGTTGGGAGATACAGGTGGTGGAAGTCAAGCAAACTTCTGATCATGAGCAAAATCTTGCCCAGGCCCCCTAAAAGGCTGGGGGAGCTACAGACCGTGGAAGTCAGGCAAACTCCTGGTCATGAGCGAAATCCCCCCAGATTCCCTAAAAGGCGGGGGGAACTATAGGTGGTGGAAGTCAGGCAAAGGTATGGTCATGAGCGAAATCTCCCCCAGACCCCCGGAAAGACTGGGGCAGCTACAGGTGGTGGAAGGCAGACTCCTGGTGATGAGCAAAATCACCCCAGACCCCATAAAAGGCTGGGGAGCTACAGGTGGTGGAAGTAAGGCAAACTCCTGGTCATGAGCGCAATCTCCCCAAGAACCCCTGAAAGGCTGGGAGAGCTACAGAGGGTGGAAGTCAGGCAAACTATGGTCATGAGTGAAATCTCCCCCAGACCCCCTAAAAGGCTGGGGGGGGCTACAGACCATGGAAGTCAGGCAAATTCCTGGTCATGAGCGAAATCTCCCCGAGAACTCCTAAAAGACTGGGGATCTACAGACCATGGAAGTCAGGTAAACTCCTGGTCATGATCGAAATCCCCCTCAGACCCCCTAAAAGGCTCTGAGAGCTACAGACCGTGGAAGTCAGGCAAACTCCTGGTCATGAGAGTAGTCCCCCCCCCCCAAATCCCCTAAGAGGCTGGGGGAGCTACAGACAGTGGAAGTCAGGCAAACTCCTGGTCATGAGCAAAATCCCCCCCAGACTCCCTAAAAGGCTGGGGGACCTACAGGTCATGGATGTCAGGCAAACTTCTGTTCATGAGCAAAATCTCCCCCAGACGACCTAAAAGGCTAGGGAGCTACAGCTGATGGAAGTCAGGCAAACTCCTAGGCATGAGCGAAATGCCCCCAGATCCCCTAAAAGGCTGGGAGAGCTACAGATGGTGGAAGTCAGGCAAACTCCTGGTCATGAGCAAAATCCCCCCCCAGGTCCCTTAAAAGGCTGAGGAGCTACAGGTGGTGGAAGTCAGTCAAACTCCTGGTCATGAGCGAAATCCCCCCATACGCCCTAAAAGGCTGGGGAGCTACACACCGTGGAAGTCAGGTGAACTCCTGGTCATTAGCGAAATCTCCCCCAGACTCCCTAAAAGGCTCGGGGTGCTACAGGTAGTGGAGGTCAGGCAAACTCCTGGTCATGAGCGAAATCTCCCCCAGAACCCCTGAAAGGATTGGGGAGCTACAGGTGGTGGAAGTCAGGCAAACTCCTGGTTATGAGCAAAATCCCCCCCCAGGCACCCTGAAAGGCTGGGGGAGCTACAGACCATGGAAGTCAGGCAAACTCCTGGTAATGAGCAAAATCCCCCCACAACCTCCTAAAAGTCTGGGGAGCTACAGGTGGTTGAAGTCAGGCAAACCTCTGGTCATGAGCAAAATCATCTCCCCCAGACCCCCTAAAAGGCTGGGGGAGCTACATACCGTGGAAGTCAGGCAAACTCCCGGTCATGAGCGAAATACCCCCAGACCCCCTAAAAGGCTGGGGGAACTATAGGTGGTGGAAGTCAGGCAAACTCCTGGTCATGAGAGAAAACTCCCCCAGGCCCCCTGAAAGACTGGGGCAGCTACAGGTGGGGGAAGTAAGGCAGACTCCTGGTCATGAGCAAAGACCCCATAAAAGGTTGGGGGAGCTACAGACCATAGACCTCAGGCTAACTCCTGGTCATGAGCGAAATCCCCCCCAAACACCCTAAAAGGCTTGGCGCTACAGGTGGTGGAAGTAAGGTAAACTCCTGGTCATGAGCGAAATCACCCCAGACCCCCTAAAAGGCTGGGGAGCTACAGACCATGGAAGTCAGGCAAACTCCTGGGCATGAGCGAAATCACCCCCAGACCTACGAAAAGGCTGGGGGAGCTACAGGTGGTGGAAATCAGGCAAACTCCTGGTCATGTGTGAAATCTCCCCCAAAACCCCTGAAAGGCTGGGGGAGCTACAGACCATGGAAGTCCAGCAAGCTCCTGGTCATGAGCGTAGTCCCCCCCAGAATCCCTGAAAGGCTGGGTGAGCTAAAGACCGCGGAAGTCTGGCAAACTCCTGGTCATGAGCGAAATCCCCCCCAGACCTCCTAAAAGTCTGGGGGTGCTACAGGTAGTGGAAGTCAGGCAAACTCCTGGTCATGAGCAAAATCTCCCCTAGAACCCCTGACAGGATGGGGGAGCTACAGGTGGTGGAAGTCAGGCAAACTCCTGGTCATGAGCGAAATCCCCCCCGACTCCCTAAAATGTGGGGAGCTACAGGTGGTGGAAGTCAAGCAAACTTCTGATCATGAGCGAAATCTTGCCCAGGCCCCCTAAAAGGCTGGGGGAGCTACAGACCGTGGAAGTCAGGCAAACTCCTGGTCATGAGCGAAATCCCCCCAGATCCCCTAAAAGGCGGGGGGAACTATAGGTGGTTTGAAGTCAAGCAAAGGTCTGGTCATGAGCAAAATCTCCCTCAGACCCCCAGAAAGACTGGGGCAGCTACAGGTGGTGGAAGGCAGACACCTGGTCATGAGCAAAATCTCCGCCAGAACCCCTTAAAGGCTGGGGGAGCAACAGACCATGGAAGTCCGGCAAACTCCTGGTCATGAGCGAAATCCACCCCAGACCCCCTAAAAGTCTGGGGGAGCTACAGACTGTGGAAGTCAGGCAAACTCCTGGTCATGAGCGAAATCCCACTAAGAACCCCTGAAAAGCTGGGAGAGGTGCAGAGCGTGGAAGTCAGGCAAACACATGTAATGAGTGGACTATCCCCCCACCCCCTAAGAGTCTGGGGGAGCTACAGACCGTGGAAGTCAGGCAAACTCCTGGTCATGAGCAAAATCCCCCCAGGCCTCCTAAAGGCTGGGGCAGCTACAGGGTGTGGAAGGCAGACTCCTGGTCATGAGAGAAATCCCCCCCAACCCCATAAATGTTTGGGGGAGCTACAAACCGTGGAAGTCAGGCAAACTCCTGGTCATGAGCGAAATCCCCCCCATACGCCCTAAAAGGCTGGGGAGCTACAGACCGTGGAAGTCAGGCAAACTCCTGGTCATGAGAGTAGTCCCCCCCTCCAAATACCCTAAGAGGCTGGGGGAGCTACAGACAGTGGAAGTCAGGCAAACTCCTGGTCATGAGCAAAATCCCCCCCAGACTCCCTAAAAGGCTGGGGGAGCTACAGGTCATGGATGTCAGGCAAACTTCTGTTCATGAGCAAAATCTCCCCCAGACGACCTAAAAGGCTAGGGAGCTACAGCTGATGGAAGTCAGGCAAACTCCTAGGCATGAGCGAAATCCCCCCAGATCCCCTAAAAGGCTGGGAGAGCTACAGATGGTGGAAGTCAGGCAAACTCCTGGTCATGAGCAAAATCCCCCCCCAGGTCCCTTAAAAGGCTGAGGAGCTACAGGTGGTGGAAGTCAGTCAAACTCCTGGTCATGAGCGAAATCCCCCCATACGCCCTAAAAGGCTGGGGAGCTACACACCGTGGAAGTCAGGTGAACTCCTGGTCATTAGCGAAATCTCCCCGAGACTCCCTAAAAGGCTCGGGGTGCTACAGGTAGTGGAGGTCAGGCAAACTCCTGGTCATGAGCGAAATCTCCCCCAGAACCCCTGAAAGGATTGGGGAGCTACAGGTGGTGGAAGTCAGGCAAACTCCTGGTTATGAGCAAAATCCCCCCCCAGGCACCCTGAAAGGCTGGGGGAGCTACAGACCGTGGAAGTCAGGCAAACTCCTGGTAATGAGCGAAATCCCCCCACAACCTCCTAAAGGTCTGGGGAGCTACAGGTGGTTGAAGTCAGGCAAACCTCTGGTCATGAGCAAAATCATCTCCCCCAGACCCCCTAAAAGGCTGGGGGAGCTACATACCGTGGAAGTCAGGCAAACTTCCGGTCATGAGCGAAATACCCCTAGACTCCCTAAAAGGCTGGGGGAACTATAGGTGGTGGAAGTCAGGCAAACTCCTGGTCATGAGAGAAAACTCCCCCAGGCCCCCTGAAAGACTGGGGCAGCTACAGGTGGGGGAAGTAAGGCAGACTCCTGGTCATGAGCAAAGACCCCATAAAAGGTTGGGGGAGCTACAGACCATAGACCTCAGGCTACCTCCTGGTCATGAGCGAAATCCCCCCAAACACCCTAAAAGGCTTGGCGCTACAGGTGGTGGAAGTAAGGTAAACTCCTGGTCATGAGCGAAATCACCCCAGACCCCCTAAAAGGCTGGGGAGCTACAGACCATGGAAGTCAGGCAAACTCCTGGGCATGAGCGAAATCACCCCCAGACCTACGAAAAGGCTGGGGGAGCTACAGGTGGTGGAAATCAGGCAAACTCCTGGTCATGTGTGAAATCTCCCCCAAAACCCCTGAAAGGCTGGGGGAGCTACAGACCATGGAAGTCCAGCAAGCTCCTGGTCATGAGCGTAGTCCCCCCCAGAATCCCTGAAAGGCTGGGTGAGCTAAAGACCACGGAAGTCTGGCAAACTCCTGGTCATGAGCGATATCCCCCCCAGACCTCCTAAAAGTCTGGGGGTGCTACAGGTAGTGGAAGTCAGGCAAACTCCTGGTCATGAGCAAAATCTCCCCTAGAACCCCTGACAGGATGGGGGAGCTACAGGTGGTGGAAGTCAGGCAAACTCCTGGTCATGAGCGAAATCCCCCCCGACTCCCTAAAATGTGGGGAGCTACAGGTGGTGGAAGTCAAGCAAACTTCTGATCATGAGCGAAATCTTGCCCAGGCCCCCTAAAAGGCTGGGGGAGCTACAGACCGTGGAAGTCAGGCAAACTCCTGGTCATGAGCGAAATCCCCCCAGATCCCCTAAAAGGCGGGGGGAACTATAGGTGGTTTGAAGTCAAGCAAAGGTCTGGTCATGAGCAAAATCTCCCCCAGACCCCCAGAAAGACTGGGGCAGCTACAGGTGGTGGAAGGCAGACACCTGGTCATGAGCAAAATCTCCGCCAGAACCCCTTAAAGGCTGGGGGAGCAACAGACCATGGAAGTCCGGCAAACTCCTGGTCATGAGCGAAATCCACCCCAGACCCCCTAAAAGTCTGGGGGAGCTACAGACTGTGGAAGTCAGGCAAACTCCTGGTCATGAGCGAAATCCCACTAAGAACCCCTGAAAAGCTGGGAGAGGTGCAGAGCGTGGAAGTCAGGCAAACACATGTAATGAGTGGACTCTCCCCCCACCCCCTAAGAGGCTGGGGGAGCTACAGACCGTGGAAGTCAGGCAAACTCCTGGTCATGAGCAAAATCCCCCCAGGCCTCCTAAAGGCTGGGGCAGCTACAGGGTGTGGAAGGCAGACTCCTGGTCATGAGAGAAATCCCCCCCAACCCCATAAATGTTTGGGGGAGCTACAAACCGTGGAAGTCAGGCAAACTCCTGGTCATGAGCGAAATCCCCCCCATACGCCCTAAAAGGCTGGGGAGCTACAGGTGGTGGAAGTCAGGAAAATTCCTGGTCATGAGCGAAATTTCCCCAAGACCCCCTGAAAGGCTGGGAGAGTTACAGAACGTGGAAGTCAGGCAAACTCCTAGTTCTGAGCGAAATCTCCCCCAGGCCCCCTAAAAGGTTGGGGGAGCTACAGACTGTGGAAGTCAGGCAATCTCCTGTAATGAGTGAACTCTCCCCCCCACCCCCTAAATGGCTGGAGGAGCTACAGACTGTGAAAGTCAGGCAAACTCCTGGTCATGAGCGAAATCCACCCAGACCCCATAAAAGGTTGGGGGAGCTACAGACCGTGGAAGTCAGGCAAACTCCTGGTCATGAGCAAAATCCCCCCATACGCCCTAAAAAAGGCTGGGGAGCTACACACCGTGGAAGTCAGGTGAACTCCTGGTCATTAGCGAAATCTCTCCCAGACTCCCTAAAAGGCTCTGGGTGCTACAGATAGTGGAGGTCAGGCAATATCCTGGTCATGAGCGAAATCTCCCCCAGAACCCCTGAAAGGATGGGGGAGCTATAGGTGGTGGAAGTCAGGCAAACTCCTGGTCATGAGCAAAATCCCCCCAGGCCTCCTAAAGGCTGGGTCAGCTACAGGGTGTGGAAGGCAGACTCCTGGTCATGAGAGAAATCCCCCCCATACGCCCTAGAAAAGGCTGGGGAGCTACACACCGTGGAAGTCAGGTGAACTCCTGGTCATTAGCGAAATCTCTCCCAGACTCCCTAAAAGGCTCGGGGTGCTACAGGTAGTGGAGGTCAGGCAATATCCTGGCCATGAGCGAAATCTCCCCCAGAACCCCTGAAAGGATGGGGGAGCTATAGGTGGTGGAAGTCAGGCAAACTCCTGGTCATGAGCAAACCCCCCTCCCCCCCAGGCACCCTGAAAGGCTGGGGGAGCTACAGACCGTGGAAGTCAGGCAAACTCCTGGTAATGAGCGAAATCCCCCCACAACCCCCTAAAAGTCTGGGGAGCTACAGGTGGTGGAAGTCAGGCAAACCTCTGGTCACGAGCAAAATCATCTCCCCCAGACCCCCTAAAAGGCTGGGGGAGCTACAGACCGTGGAAGTCAGGCAAACTCCTGGTCATGAGCGAAATCCCCCCAGGCCCCCTAAAAGGCTGGGGGAACTATAGGTGGTGGAAGTCAGGCAAACTCCTGGTCATGAGAGAAAACTCCCCCAAGCCCCCTGAAAGACTGGGGCAGCTGCAGGTGGGGGAAGTAAGGCAGGCTCCAGTTCATGAGCAAAGACCCCATAAAAGGTTGGGGGAGCTACAGATCATAGACCTCAGGCAAACTCCTGGTCATGAGCGAAATCCCCCCCAAACACCCTAAAAGGCTGGGCGCTACAGGTGGTGGAAGTAAGGTAAACTCCTGGTCATGAGCGAAATCACCCCAGACCCCCTAAAAGGCTGAGGAGCTACAGACCATGGAAGTCAGGCAAACTCCTGGGCATGAGCGAAATCACCCACAGACCCACGAAAAGGCTGGGGGAGCTACCGGTGGTGGAAATCAGGCAAACTCCTGGTCATGTGTGAAATCTCCCCCAAAACCCCTGAAAGGCTGGGGGAGCTACAGACCATGGTAGTCCAGCAAGCTCCTGGTCATGAGCGTAGTCCCCCCAGAATCCCTGAAAGGCTGGGGGAGCTACAGACCGTGGAAGTCAGGCAAACTCCTGGTCATGAGCGAAATCCCCCCAGACCCCCTAAAAGGCTGGCGGAACTATAGGTGGTGGAAGTCAGGCAAATTCCTGGTCATGAGAGAAAACTCCCCCAGGCCCCCTGAAAGACTGGGGCAGCTGCAGGTGGGGGAAGTAAGGCAGACTCCTGGTCATGAGCAAAGACCCCATAAAAGGTTGGGGGAGCTACAGACCATAGACCTCAGGCAAACTCCTGGTCATGAGCGAAATCCCCCCCAAACACCCTAAAAGGCTGGGCGCTACAGGTGGTGGAAGTAAGGTAAACTCCTGGTCATGAGCGAAATCACCCCAGACCCCCTAAAAGGCTGAGGAGCTACAGACCATGGAAATCAGGCAAACTCCTGGGCATGAGCGAAATAACCCCCAGGCCCCCTAAAAGGCTGGGGGAGCTACAGACCGTGGAAGTCAGGCAAACTCCTGGTCATGAGCGAAATCCCCCCAGGCCCCCTAAAAGGCTGGGGGAACTATAGGTGGTGGAAGTCAGGCAAACTCCTGGTCATGAGAGAAAACTCCCCCAAGCCCCCTGAAAGACTGGGGCAGCTGCAGGTGGGGGAAGTAAGGCAGGCTCCAGGTCATGAGCAAAGACCCCATAAAAGGTTGGGGGAGCTACAGATCATAGACCTCAGGCAAACTCCTGGTCATGAGCGAAATCCCCCCCAAACACCCTAAAAGGCTGGGCGCTACAGGTGGTGGAAGTAAGGTAAACTCCTGGTCATGAGCGAAATCACCCCAGACCCCCTAAAAGGCTGAGGAGCTACAGACCATGGAAGTCAGGCAAACTCCTGGGCATGAGCGAAATCACCCACAGACCCACGAAAAGGCTGGGGGAGCTACCGGTGGTGGAAATCAGGCAAACTCCTGGTCATGTGTGAAATCTCCCCCAAAACCCCTGAAAGGCTGGGGGAGCTACAGACCATGGTAGTCCAGCAAGCTCCTGGTCATGAGCGTAGTCCACCCCAGGATCCCTGAAAGGCTGGGGGAGCTACAGACCGTGGAAGTCAGGCAAACTCCTGGTCATGAGCGAAATCCCCCCAGACCCCCTAAAAGGCTGGGGGAACTATAGGTGGTGGAAGTCAGGCAAATTCCTGGTCATGAGAGAAAACTCCCCCAGGCCCCCTGAAAGACTGGGGCAGCTGCAGGTGGGGGAAGTAAGGCAGACTCCTGGTCATGAGCAAAGACCCCATAAAAGGTTGGGGGAGCTACAGACCATAGACCTCAGGCAAACTCCTGGTCATGAGCGAAATCCCCCCCAAACACCCTAAAAGGCTGGGTGCTACAGGTGGTGGAAGTAAGGTAAACTCCTGGTCATGAGCGAAATCACCCCAGACCCCCTAAAAGGCTGAGGAGCTACAGACCATGGAAATCAGGCAAACTCCTGGGCATGAGCGAAATCACCCACAGACCCACGAAAAGGCTGGGGGAGCTACCGGTGGTGGAAATCAGGCAAACTCCTGGTCATGTGTGAAATCTCCCCCAAAACCCCTGAAAGGCTGGGGGAGCTACAGACCATGGTAGTCCAGCAAGCTCCTGGTCATGAGCGTAGTCCCCCCCAGAATCCCTGAAAGGCTGGGTGAGCTACAGACCGCGGAAGTCTGGCAAACTCCTGGTCATGAGCGATATCCCCCAGACCTCCTAAAAGTCTGGGGGTGCTACAGGTAGTGGAAGTCAGGCAAACTCCTGGTCATGAGCGAAATCTCCCCTAGAACCCCTGACAGGATGGGGGAGCTACAGGTGGTGGAAGTCAGGCAAACTCCTGGTCATGAGCGATATCCCCCCCAGACCTCCTAAAAGTCTGGGGGTGCTACAGGTAGTGGAAGTCAGGCAAACTCCTGGTCATTAGCGAAATCTCCCCCAGAACCCCTGACAGGATGGGGGAACTACAGGTGGTGGAAGTCAGGCAAACTCCTGGTCATTAGCGAAATCCCCCTCCGACTCCCTAAAAGGTGGGGAGCTACAGGTGGTGGAAGTCAAGCAAACTTTTGATCATGAGCAAAATCTTGCCCAGGCCCCCTAAAAGGCTGGGGGAGCTACAGACCGTGGAAGTCAGGCAAACTCCTGGTCATGAGCGAAATCCCCCCAGATTCCCTAAAAGGCGGGGGGAACTATAGGTGGTGGAAGTCAGGCAAAGGTATGGTCATGAGCGAAATCTCCCCCAGACCCCCGGAAAGACTGGGGCAGCTACAGGTGGTGGAAGGCAGACTCCTGGTGATGAGCAAAATCACCCCAGACCCCATAAAAGGCTGGGGAGCTACAGGTGGTGGAAGTAAGGCAAACTCCTGGTCATGAGCGCAATCTCCCCAAGAACCCCTGAAAGGCTGGGAGAGCTACAGAGGGTGGAAGTCAGGCAAACTATGGTCATGAGTGAAATCTCCCCCAGACCCCCTAAAAGGCTGGGGGGGGCTACAGACCATGGAAGTCAGGAAAATTCCTGGTCATGAGCGAAATCTCCCCGAGAACTCCTAAAAGACTGGGGATCTACAGACCATGGAAGTCAGGTAAACTCCTGGTCATGATCGAAATCCCCCTCAGACCACCTAAAAGGCTCTGAGAGCTACAGACCGTGGAAGTCAGGCAAACTCCTGGTCATGAGAGTAGTCCCCCCCAAATCCCCTAAGAGGCTGGGGGAGCTACAGACAGTGGAAGTCAGGCAAACTCCTGGTCATGAGCAAAATCCCCCCCAGACTCCCTAAAAGGCTGGGGGAGCTACAGGTCATGGATGTCAGGCAAACGTCTGTTCATGAGCAAAATCTCCCCCAGACGACCTAAAAGGCTAGCGAGCTACAGCTGATGGAAGTCAGGCAAACTCCTAGGCATGAGCGAAATCCCCCCAGATCCCCTAAAAGGCTGGGAGAGCTACAGATGGTGGAAGTCAGGCAAACTCCTGGTCATGAGCAAAATCCCCCCCCAGGTCCCTTAAAAGGCTGCGGAGCTACAGGTGGTGGAAGTCAGTCAAACTCCTGGTCATGAGCGAAATCCCCCCATACGCCCTAAAAGGCTGGGGAGCTACACACTGTGGAAGTCAGGTGAACTCCTGGTCATTAGCGAAATCTCCCCCAGACTCCCTAAAAGGCTCGGGGTGCTACAGGTAGTGGAAGTCAGGCAAACTCCTGGTCATGAGCGAAATCTCCCCCAGAACCCCTGAAAGGATTGGGGAGCTACAGGTGGTGGAAGTCAGGCAAACTCCTGGTTATGAGCAAAATCCCCCCCAGGCACCCTGAAAGGCTGGGGGAGCTACAGACCGTGGAAGTCAGGCAAACTCCTGGTAATGAGCGAAATCCCCCCACAACCTCCTAAAAGTCTGGGGAGTTACAGGTGGTGGAAGTCAGGCAAACCTCTGGTCATGAGCAAAATCATCTCCCCCAGACCCCCTAAAAGGCTGGGGGAGCTACATACCATGGAAGTCAGGCAAACTCCTGGTCATGAGCGAAATACCCCCAGACCCCCTGAAAGACTGGGGCAGCTACAGGTGGGGGAAGTAAGGCAGACTCCTGGTCATGAGCAAAGACCCCATAAAAGGTTGAGGGAGCTACAGACCATAGACCTCAGGCAAACTCCTGGTCATGAACGAAATCCCCCCCAAACACCCTAAAAGGCTTGGCGCTACAGGTGGTGAAAGTAAGGTAAACTCCTGGTCATGAGCGAAATCACCCCAGACCCCCTAAAAGGCTGGGGAGCTACAGACCATGGAAGTCAGGCAAACTCCTGGGCATGAGCGAAATCACCCCCAGACCTACGAAAAGGCTGGGGGAGCTACAGGTTGTGGAAATCAGGCAAACTCCTGGTCATGTGTGAAATCTCCCCCAAAACCCCTGAAAGGCTGGGGGAGCTACAGACCATGGAAGTCCAGCAAGCTCCTGGTCATGAGCGTAGTCCCCCCCAGAATCCCTGAAAGGCTGGGTGAGCTACAAACCGCGGAAGTCTGGCAAACTCCTGGTCATGAGCGATCTCCCCCCCAGACCTCCTAAAAGTCTGGGGGTGCTTCAGGTAGTGGAAGTCAGGCAAACTCCTGGTCATGAGCGAAATCTCCCCTAGAACCCCTGACAGGATGGGGGAGCTACAGGTGGTGGAAGTCAGGCAAACTCCTGGTCATGAGCAAAATCCCCCCCGACTCCCTAAAATGTGGGGAGCTACAGGTGGTGGAAGTCAAGCAAACTTCTGATCATGAGCGAAATCTTGCCCAGGCTCCCTAAAAGGCTGGGGGAGCTACAGACCGTGGAAGTCAGGCAAACTCCTGGTCATGAGCGAAATCCCCCCTGATCCCCTAAAAGGCGGGGGGAACTATAGGTGGTTTGAAGTCAAGCAAAGGTCTGGTCATGAGCAAAATCTCCCCCAGACCCCCGGAAAGACTGGGGCAGCTACAGGTGGTGGAAGGCAGACTCCTGGTCATGAGCAAAATCTCCGCCAGAACCCCTTAAAGGCTGGGGGAGCAACAGACCATGGAAGTCTGGCAAACTCCTGGTCATGAGCGAAATCCACCCCAGACCCCCTAAAAGTCTGGGGGAGCTACAGACTGTGGAAGTCAGGTAAACTCCTGGTCATGAGCGAAATCCCACTAAGAACCCGTGAAAAGCTGGGAGAGGTGCAGAGCGTGGAAGTCAGGCAAACTCATGTAATGAGTGGACTCTCCTTCCACCCCCTAAAAGGCTGGGCGAGCTACAGACCGTGGAAGTAAGGTAAACTCCTGGTCATGAGCGAAATCACCCCAGGCCCCCTAAAATGCTGGGGAGCTACAGACCATGGAAGTCAGGCAAACTCCTGGGCATGAGCGAAATCACCCCCAGACCTACGAAAAGGCTGGGGAGCTACAGGTGGTGGAAGTAAGGCAAACTCCTGGTCATGAGCGCAATCTCCCCAAGAACCCCTGAAAGGCTGGGAGAGCTACAGAGGGTGGAAGTCAGGCAAACTATGGTCATGAGTGAAATCTCCCCCAGACCCCCTAAAAGGCTGGGGGGGGGCTACAGACCATGGAAGTCAGGAAAATTCCTGGTCATGAGCGAAATCTCCCCGAGAACTCCTAAAAGACTGGGGATCTACAGACCATGGAAGTCAGGTAAACTCCTGGTCATGATCGAAATCCCCCTCAGACCACCTAAAAGGCTCTGAGAGCTACAGACCGTGGAAGTCAGGCAAACTCCTGGTCATGAGAGTAGTCCCCCCCAAATCCCTTAAGAGGCTGGGGGAGCTACAGACAGTGGAAGTCAGGCAAACTCCTGGTCATGAGCAAAATCCCCCCCAGACTCCCTAAAAGGCTAGGGGAAATACAGGTCATGGATGTCAGGCAAACGTCTGTACATGAGCAAAATCTCCCCCAGACGACCTAAAAGGCTAGCGAGCTACAGCTGATGGAAGTCAGGCAAACTCCTAGGCATGAGCGAAATCCCCCCAGATCCCCTAAAAGGCTGGGAGAGCTACAGATGGTGGAAGTCAGGCAAACTCCTGGTCATGAGCAAAATCCCCCCATACGCCCTAAAAGGCTGGGGAGCTACACACTGTGGAAGTCAGGTGAACTCCTGGTCATTAGCGAAATCTCCCCCAGACTCCCTAAAAGGCTCGGGGTGCTACAGGTAGTGGAAGTCAGGCAAACTCCTGGTCATGAGCGAAATCTCCCCCAGAACCCCTGAAAGGATTGGGGAGCTACAGGTGGTGGAAGTCAGGCAAACTCCTGGTTATGAGCAAAATCCCCCCCAGGCACCCTGAAAGGCTGGGGGAGCTACAGACCGTGGAAGTCAGGCAAACTCCTGGTAATGAGCGAAATCCCCCCACAACCTCCTAAAGGTCTGGGGAGTTACAGGTGGTGGAAGTCAGGCAAACCTCTGGTCATGAGCAAAATCATCTCCCCCAGACCCCCTAAAAGGCTGGGGGAGCTACATACCATGGAAGTCAGGCAAACTCCTGGTCATGAGCGAAATACCCCCGGACCCCCTGAAAGACTGGGGCAGCTACAGGTGGGGGAAGTAAGGCAGACTCCTGGTCATGAGCAAAGACCCCATAAAAGGTTGAGGGAGCTACAGACCATAGACCTCAGGCAAACTCCTGGTCATGAACGAAATCCCCCCCAAACACCCTAAAAGGCTTGGCGCTACAGGTGGTGAAAGTAAGGTAAACTCCTGGTCATGAGCGAAATCACCCCAGACCCCCTAAAAGGCTGGGGAGCTACAGACCATGGAAGTCAGGCAAACTCCTGGGCATGAGCGAAATCACCCCCAGACCTACGAAAAGGCTGGGGGAGCTACAGGTTGTGGAAATCAGGCAAACTCCTGGTCATGTGTGAAATCTCCCCCAAAACCCCTGAAAGGCTGGTGGAGCTACAGACCATGGAAGTCCAGCAAGCTCCTGGTCATGAGCGTAGTCCCCCCCAGAATCCCTGAAAGGCTGGGTGAGCTACAAACCGCGGAAGTCTGGCAAACTCCTGGTCATGAGCGATCTCCCCCCCAGACCTCCTAAAAGTCTGGGGGTGCTTCAGGTAGTGGAAGTCAGGCAAACTCCTGGTCATGAGCGAAATCTCCCCTAGAACCCCTGACAGGATGGGGGAGCTACAGGTGGTGGAAGTCAGGCAAACTCCTGGTCATGAGCAAAATCCCCCCCGACTCCCTAAAATGTGGGGAGCTACAGGTGGTGGAAGTCAAGCAAACTTCTGATCATGAGCGAAATCTTGCCCAGGCTCCCTAAAAGGCTGGGGGAGCTACAGACCGTGGAAGTCAGGCAAACTCCTGGTCATGAGCGAAATCCTCCCTGATCCCCTAAAAGGCGGGGGGAACTATAGGTGGTTTGAAGTCAAGCAAAGGTCTGGTCATGAGCAAAATCTCCCCCAGACCCCCGGAAAGACTGGGGCAGCTACAGGTGGCGGAAGGCAGACTCCTGGTCATGAGCAAAATCTCCGCCAGAACCCCTTAAAGGCTGGGGGAGCAACAGACCATGGAAGTCTGGCAAACTCCTGGTCATGAGCGAAATCCACCCCAGACCCCCTAAAAGTCTGGGGGAGCTACAGACTGTGGAAGTCAGGTAAACTCCTGGTCATGAGCGAAATCCCACTAAGAACCCGTGAAAAGCTGGGAGAGGTGCAGAGCGTGGAAGTCAGGCAAACTCATGTAATGAGTGGACTCTCCTTCCACCCCCTAAAAGGCTGGGCGAGCTACAGACCGTGGAAGTAAGGTAAACTCCTGGTCATGAGCGAAATCACCCCAGGCCCCCTAAAATGCTGGGGAGCTACAGACCATGGAAGTCAGGCAAACTCCTGGGCATGAGCGAAATCACCCCCAGACCTACGAAAAGGCTGGGGGAGCTACAGGTGGTGGAAATCAGGCAAACTCCTGGTCATGTGTGAAATCTCCCCCAAAACCCCTGAAAGGCTGGGAGAGCTACAGACCATGGAAGTCCAGCAAGCTCCTGGTCATGAGCGTAGTCCCCCCCAGAATCCCTGAAAGGCTGGGTGAGCTACAGACCGCGGAAGTCTGGCAAACTCCTGGTCATGAGCGATATCCCCCCCAGACCTCCTAAAAGTCTGGGGGTGCTACAGGTAGTGGAAGTCAGGCAAACTCCTGGTCATGAGCGAAATCTCCCCTAGAACCCCTGACAGGATGGGGGAGCTACAGGTGGTGGAAGTCAGGCAAACTCCTGGTCATGAGCGAAATCCCCCCCGACTCCCTAAAATGTGGGGAACTACAGGTGGTGGAAGTCAAGCAAACTTCTGATCATGAGCAAAATCTTGCCCAGGCCCCCTAAAAGGCTGGGGGAGCTACAGACCGTGGAAGTCAGGCAAACTCCTGGTCATGAGCGAAATCCCCCCAGATCCCCTAAAAGGCGGGGGGAACTATAGGTGGTTTGAAGTCAAGCAAAGGTCTGGTCATGAGCGAAATCTCCCCCAGACCCCCGGAAAGACTGGGGCAGCTACAGGTGGTGGAAGGCAGACTCCTGGTCATGAGCAAAATCTCCGCCAGAACCCCTTAAAGGCTGGGGGAGCAACAGACCATGGAAGTCCGGCAAACTCCTGGTCATGAGCAAAATCCACCGCAGACCCCCTAAAAGTCTGGGGGAGCTACAGACTGTGGAAGTCAGGCAAACTCCTGGTCATGAGCGAAATCCCACTAAGAACCCCTGAAAAGCTGGGAGAGGTGCAGAGCGTGGAAGTCAGGCAAACTCATGTAATGAGTGGACTCTCCCCCCACCCCCTAAAAGGCTGGGGGAGCTACAGACCGTGGAAGTCAGGCAAACTCCTGGTCATGGGCGATATCCCCCCTAGACCCCTTAAAAGGCTGGGAGAGTTACAGGTTGTGGAAGTCAGGCAAAATCCTGGTCATGTGCAAAATCTCCCCCAGACTCCCTAAAAGGCTGGGGGTGCTACAAGTGGTTGAAGTCAGGCAAACTCCTGGTCATGAGCGAAATCTCCCCCAGAACCCTTGAAAGGATGGGGGAGCTAAAGGTGGCGGAAGTCAGGCAAACTCCCCCAGGCACCCTAAAAGGCTGGGGGAGCTACAGACCGTGGAAGTCAGGAAAACTCCTGGTAATGAGCGAAATCCACCCACAACCCCATAAAAGTCTCGGGAGCTCTAGGTGGTGAAGTCAAGCAAACTTCAGGTCATGAGCGAAATCTCCCCCAGGCCCCCTAAAAGGCTGGTGGAGCTACAGACTGTGGAAGTCAGGCAAACTCCAGGACATGAGCAAAATCCCCCTCAGAACACCTGAAAAGCTGGGAGAGCCACAGAGCGTGGAAGTCAGGCAAACTCATGTAATGAGTGCACTCTCCCCCCACCCCCTACATGGCTGGGGGAGCTACAGACCGTGAAAGTCAGGCCAACTCCTGGTCATGAGCAAAATCTCCCCCAGACCTCCTAAAAGGCTGGGGGACCTACAGCCCGTAGAAGTCAGGCAAACTCCCGGTCATGAGAGAAAACTCCCCCAGGCCCCCTGAAAGACTGGGGCAGCTACAGGTGGTGGAAGTAAGGCAGAATCCTGGTCATGTGCGAAATCCACCCCAGACCCCATAAAAGGTTGGGGGACCTACAGACCGTAGAAGTCAGGCAAACTCCTTGTCATGAGCGAATTCCCCCCCAAACGCCCTAAAAGTCTGGGGAGCTACAGGTGGTGGAAGTAAGGTAAACTCCTGGTCATGAGTGAAATCCCCCCAGAACCCCTAAAAGGCTGGGGAGCTACAGACCATGGAAGTCAGGCAAACTCCTGGGCATGAACGAAATCGCCCCCAGACCCCCTAAAAGGCTGGGGGAGCTACAGGTGCTGGATGTAAGGCAGACTCCTGGTCATGAGCGAAATCCTCCCCAGACCCCATAAAAGGTTGGGGGACCTACAGACCCTAGAAGTCAGGCAAACTCCTGGTCATGAGTGAAAGCCCCCCCAAACGCCCTAAAAGGTTGGGGAGTACAGGTGGTGAAAGTAAGGTAAACTCCTGGTCATGAGCGAAATCCCCCCAGACCCCCTAAAAGGCTTTTGAGCTACAGACCATGGAAGTCAGGCAAACTCCTGGGCATGAACAAAATCGCCCCCAGACCCCTAAAAGGCTGGGGGAGCTACAGGTGGTGGAAATCAGGCAAACTCCTGGTCATGAGCGAAATCTTTGCTAGAACCCCTTAAAGGCTGGGGGAGCTACAGACCGTGGAAGTCATGCAAACTCCTCGTCATGAGCGATATCCCCCCAGTGCCCCTAAAAGGCTGGGGGTGCTACAGACCGTGGAAGTCAGGCAAACTCCAGGTCATGAGCGAAATCGCCCCCAAGACCCACTAAAAATTTGGGGGACCTACAGGTGGTGGAAGTCAGGCAAACTCCTGGTCATGAGCTAAATCCCCCCCATACGCCCTAAAAGGCTGGGGAGCTACAGGTGGTGGAAGTCAGGAAAATTCCTGGTCATGAGCGAAATTTCCCCAAGACCCGCTGAAAGGCTGGGAGAGCTACAGAACGTGGAAGTCAGGCAAACTCCTAGTTCTGAGCGAAATCTCCCCTAGGCCCCCTAAAAGGCTGGGGGAGCTACAGACTGTGGAAGTCAGGCAAACTCCAGGTCATGAGCGAAATCCCCCTCAGAACCCCTGAAAAGCTGGGAGAGCTACAGAGTGTGGAAGTCAGGCAAACTCCTGTAATAGGTGAACTCTCCCCCCCACCCCCTAAATGGCTGGAGGAGCTACAGACCGTGAAAGTCAGGCAAACTCCTGGTCATGAGCGAAATCCCACAGACCCCATAAAGGTTGGGGGAGCTACAGACCGTGGAAGTCAGGCAAACTCCTGGTCATGAGCGAAATCCCCCCATACGCCCTAAAATGCTGGGGAGCTACACACCGTGGAAGTCAGGTGAACTCCTGGTCATTAGCGAAATCTCCCCCAGACTCCCTAAAAGGCTTGGGGTGCTACAGGTAGTGGAGGTCAGGCAAATTCCTGGTCATGAGCGAAATCTCCCCCAGAACCCCTGAAAGGATGGGGGAGCTATAGGTGGTGGAAGTCAGGCAAACTCCTGGTCATGAACAAAATCCCCCACCAGGCACCCTGAAAGGCTTGGGGAGCTACAGACCGTGGAAGTCAGGCAAACTCCTGGTAATGAGCGAAATACCCCCACAACCCCCTAAAAGTCTGGGGAGCTACAGGTGGTGGAAGTCAGGCAAACCTCTGGTCATGAGCAAAATCATCTCCCCCAGACCTCCTAAAAGGCTAGGGGAGCTACAGACCGTGGAAGTCAGGCAAACTCCTGGTCATGAGCGAAATCCCCCCAGGCCCCATAAAGGTTGGGGGAGCTACAGACCGTGGAAGTCAGGCAAACTCCTGGTCATGAGCAAAATCCCCCCATATGCCCTAAAAGGCTGGGGAGCTACACACCGTGGAAGTCAGGTGAACTCCTGGTCATTAGCGAAATCTCCCCCAGGACTCCCTAAAAGGCTCGGGGTGCTACAGGTAGTGGAGGTCAGGCAAACTCCTGGTCATGAGCGAAATCTCCCCCAGAACCCCTGAAAGGATGGGGGAGCTATAGGTGGTGGAAGTCAGGCAAACTCCTGGTCATGAGCAAAATCCCCCCGCAGGCACCCTGAAAGGATGGGGGAGCTACAGACCGTGGAAGTCAGGCAAACTCCTGGTAATGAGCGAAATACCCCCACAACCCCCTAAAAGTCTGGGGAGCTACAGGTGGTGGAAGTCAGGCAAACTCCTGGTCATGTGTGAAATCTCCCCCAAAACCCCTGAAAGGCTGGGGGAGCTACAGACCATGGAAGTCCAGAAAGCTCCTGGTCATGAGCGTAGTCCCCCCCAGAATCCCTGAAATGCTGGGTGAGCTACAAACCGCGGAAGTCTGGCAAACTCCTGGTCATGAGCGATATCCCCCCCAGACCTCCTAAAAGTTTGGGGGTGCTACAAGTAGTGGAAGTCAGGCAAACTCCTGGTCATGAGCGAAATCTCCCCTAGAACCCCTGACAGGATGGGGGAGCTACAGGTGGTGGGAGTCTGGCAAACTCCTGGTCATGAGCAAAATCCCCCCCGACTCCCTAAAATGTGGGGAGCTACAGGTGGTGGAAGTCAAGCAAACTTCTGATCATGACCGAAATCTTACCCAGGCCCCCTAAAAGGCTGGGGGAGCTACAGACCGTGGAAGTCAGGCAAACTCCTGGTCATGAGCGAAATCCCCCCTGACCCCCTAAAAGGCGAGGGGAACTATAGGTGGTTTGAAGTCAAGCAAAGGTCTGGTCATGAGCGAAATCTCCCCCAGACCCCCGGAAAGACTGGTGCAGCTACAGGTGGTGGAAGGCAGACTCCTGGTCATGAGCAAAATCTCCTCCAGAACCCCTTAAAGGCTGGGGGAGCAACAGACCATGGAGGTCCGGCAAACTCCTGGTCATGAGCGAAATCCACCCCAGACCCCCTTAAAGTCTGGGGGTGCTACAGACTGTGGAAGTCAGGCAAACTCCTGGTCATGAGCGAAATCCCACTAAGAACCCCTGAAAAGCTGGGAGAGGTGCAGAGCGTGGAAGTCAGGCAAACTCATGTAATGAGTGGACTCTCCCCCAGACCCCCTAAAAGGCTGGGGGAGCTACAGACTGTGGAAGTCAGGCAAACGCCTGGTCATGAGCAAAATCTCCCCCAGGCCTCCTAAAAGGCTGGGGCAACTACAGGGGGTGGAGGCAGACTCCTGGTCATGAGAGAAATCCCCCCCAACCCCATAAATGTTTGGGGGAGCTACAAACCGTGGAAGTCAGGCAAACTCCTAGTCATGAGCGAAATCCCCCCCATACGCCCTAAAAGGCTGGGGAGCTACAGGTGGTGGAAGTCAGGAAAATTCCTGGTCATGAGCGAAATTTCCCCAAGACCCCCTGAAAGGCTGGGAGAGCTACAGAACGTGGAAGTCAGGCAAACTCCTAGTTCTGAGCGAAATCTCCCCCAGGCCGCCTAAAAGGTTGGGGGAGCTACAGACTGTGGAAGTCAGGCAAACTCCAGGTCATGAGCGAAATCCCCCTCAGAACGACTGAAAAGCTGGGAGAGCTACAGAGTGTGGAAGTCAGGCAATCTCCTGTAATGAGTGAACTCTCCCCCCCACTCCCTAAATGGCTGGAGGAGCTACAGACGGTGAAAGTCAGGCAAACTCCTGGTCATTAGCGAAATCCCCCCAGACCCCATAAAAGGTTGTGGGAGCTACAGACCGTGGAAGTCAGGCAAACTCCTGGTCATGAGCAAAATCCCCCCATACGCCCTAAAAAAGGCTGGGGAGCTACACACCGTGGAAGTCAGGTGAACTCCTGGTCATTAGCGAAATCTCTCCCAGACTCCCTAAAAGGCTCAGGGTGCTACAGGTAGTGGAGGTCAGGCAAACTCCTGGTCATGAGCGAAATCTCCCCCAGAACTCCTGAAAGGATGGGGGAGCTATAGGTGGTGGAAGTCAGGCAAACTCCTGGTCATGAGCAAAATCCCCCCCCAGGCACCCTGAAAGTCTGGGGAAGCTACAGACCGTGGAAGTCAGGCAAACTCCTGGTAATGAGCGAAATCCCCCCACAACCCCCTAAAAGTCTGGGGGGTTACAGGTGGTGGAAGTCAGGCAAACCTCTGGTCATGAGCTAAATCATCTCCCCCAGATCCCCTAAAAGGCTGGGGGAGCTACAGACCGTGGAAGTCAGGCAAACTCCTGGTCATGAGCGAAATCCCCCCAGGCCCCCTAAAAGGCTGGGGGAACTATAGGTGGTGGAAGTCAGGCAAACTCCTGGTCATGAGAGAAAACTCCCCCAGGCCCCCTGAAAGACTGGGGCAGCTGCAGGTGGGGGAAGTAAGGCAGACTCCTGGTCATGAGCAAAGACCGCATAAAAGGTTGGGGGAGCTACAGACCATAGACCTCAGGCAAACTCCTGGTCATGAGCGAAATCCCCCCAAACACCCTAAAAGGCTGGGCGCTACAGGTGGTGGAAGTAAGGTAAACTCCTGGTCATGAGCGAAATCACCCCAGACCCCCTAAAAGGCTGAGGAGCTACAGACCATGGAAGTCAGGCAAACTCCTGGGCATGAGCGAAATCACCCACAGACCCACGAAAAGGCTGGGAGAGCTACCGGTGGTGGAAATCAGGCAAACTCCTGGTCATGTGTGAAATCTCCCCCAAAACCCCTGAAAGGCTGGGGGAGCTACAGACCATGGTAGTCCAGCAAGCTCCTGGTCATGAGCGTAGTCCCCCCCAGAATCCCTGAAAGGCTGGGTGAGCTACAGACCGCGGAAGTCTGGCAAACTCCTGGTCATGAGCGATATCCCCCCCAGACCTCCTAAAAGTCTGGGGGTGCTACAGGTAGTGGAAGTCAGGCAAACTCCTGGTCATGAGCGAAATCTCCCCTAGAACCCCTGACAGGATGGGGGAGCTACAGGTGGTGGAAGTCAGGCAAACTCCTGGTCATGAGCGAAATCCCCCCAGATTCCCTAAAAGGCGGGGGGAACTATAGGTGGTGGAAGTCAGGCAAAGGTATGGTCATGAGCGAAATCTCCCCCAGACCCCTGGAAAGACTGGGGCAGCTACAGGTGGTGGAAGGCAGACTCCTGGTGATGAGCAAAATCACCCCAGACCCCATAAAAGGCTGGGGAGCTACAGGTGGTGGAAGTAAGGCAAACTCCTGGTCATGAGCAAAATCTCCCCAAGAACCCCTGAAAGGCTGGGAGAGCTACAGAGGGTGGAAGTCAGGCAAACTATGGTCATGAGTGAAATCTCCCCCAGACCCCCTAAAAGGCTGGGGGGACTACAGACCATGGAAGTCAGGCAAACTCCTGGTCATGATCGAAATCCCCCTCAGACCCCCTAAAAGGCTCTGAGAGCTACAGATCGTGGAAGTCAGGCAAACTCGTGGTCATGAGATTAGTCCCCCCCCCAAATCCCCTAAGAGGCTGGGGGAGCTACAGACAGTGGAAGTCAGGCAAACTCCTGGTCATGAGAAAAATCCCCCCCAGACTCCCTAAAAGGCTGGGGGAGCTACAGGTCATGGATGTCAGGAAAACTTCTGTTCATGAGCAAAATCTCCCCCAGACGACCTAAAAGGCTAGGGAGCTACAGCTGATGGAAGTCCGGCAAACTCCTAGACATGAGCGAAATCCCCCCAGATCCCCTAAAAGGCTGGGAGAGCTACAGATGGTGGAAGTCAGGCAAACGCCTGGTCATGAGCAAAATCCCCCCCCCCCCAGGTCCCTTAAAAGACTGCAGAGCTACAGGTGGTGGAAGTCAGTCAAACTCCTGGTCATTAGCGAAATCTCCCCCAGACTCCCTAAAAGGCTCGGGGTGCTACAGGTAGTGGAGGTTAGGCAAACTCCTGGTCATGAGCGAAATCTCCCCCAGAACCCCTGAAAGGATTGGGGAGCTATAGGTGGTGGAAGTCAGGCAAACTCCTGTTTATGAGCAAAATCCCCCCCAGGCACCCTGAAAGGCTGGGGGAGCTACAGACCGTGGAAGTCAGGCAAACTCCTGGTAATGAGCGAAATCCCCCCACAACCCCCTAAAAGTCTGGGGAGCGACAGGTGGTGGAAGTCAGGCAAACCTGTGGTCATGAGCAAAATCATCTCCCCCAGACCCCCTAAAAGTCTGGGGGAGCTACAAACCGTGGAAGTCAGGCAAACTCCTGGTCATGAGCGAAATACCCCCAGACCCCCTAAAAGGCTGGGGGAACTATAGGTGGTGGAAGTCAGGCAAACTCCTGGTCATGAGAGAAAACTCCCCCAGGCCCCCTGAAAGCCTGGGGCAGCTACAGGTGGGGGAAGTAAGGCAGACTCCTGGTCATGAGCAAAGACCCCATAAAAGGTTGGGGGAGCTACAGACCATAGACCTCAGGCAAACTCCTGGTCATGAGCGAAATCCCCCCCAAACACCCTAAAAGGCTTGGCGCTACAGGTGGTGGAAGTAAGGTAAACTCCTGGTCATGAGCGAAATCACCCCAGACCCCCTAAAAGGCTGGGGAGCTACAGACCATGGAAGTCAGGCAAACTCCTGGGCATGAGCGAAATCACCCCCAGAACTACGAAAAGGCTGGGGGAGATACAGGTGGTGGAAATCAGGCAAACTCCTGGTCATGTGTGAAATCTCCCCCAAAACCCCTGAAAGGCTGGGGGAGCTACAGACCATGGAAGTCCAGCAAGCTCCTGGTCATGAGCGTAGTCCCCCCCAGAATCCCTGAAAGGCTGGGTGAGCTACAGACCATGGAAGTCTGGCAAACTCCTGGTCATGAGCGATATCCCCCCCAGACCTCCTAAAAGTCTAGGGGTGCTACAGGTAGTGGAAGTCAGGCAAACTCCTGGTCATGAGCGAAATCTCCCCTAGAACCCCTGACAGGATGGGGGAGCTACAGGTGGTGGAAGTCAGGCAAACTCCTGGTCATGAGCGAAATCCCCCCCGACTCCCTAAAATGTGGGGAGCTACAGGTGGTGGAAGTCAAGCAAACTTCTGATCATGAGCGAAATCTTGCCCAGGCCCCCTAAAAGGCTGGGGGAGCTACAGACCGTGGAAGTCAGGCAAACTCCTGGTCATGAGCGAAATCCCCCCAGATCCCCTAAAAGGCGGGGGGAACTATAGGTGGTTTGAAGTCAAGCAAAGGTCTGGTCATGAGCAAAATCTCCCCCAGACGCCCGGAAAGACTGGGGCAGCTACAGGTGGTGGAAGGCAGACTCCTGGTCATGAGCAAAATCTCCGCCAGAACCCCTTAAAGGCTGGGGGAGCAACAGACCATGGAAGTCCGGCAAACTCCTGGTCATGAGCGAAATCCACCCCAGACCCCCTAAAAGTCTGGGGGAGCTACAGGTGATGGAAGTCAGGCAAACTCCTGATCATGAGCAAAATGCCCCCCAGAAAACCTAAAAGGCTGGGGAGCTAAAGGTGATGGAAGTCAGGCAAACTACTGGTTATGAGCGAAATGCCCCCCCCCCAGGTCCCCTAAAAGCCTGGGAGAGCTACACACCATGGAAGTCAGGAAAACTACTGGTCATGGAAGTCAGGAAAACTACTGGTCATGAGCGATATCCCCCCCAGACCTCCTAAAAGGCTGGGGAGCTACAGGTGATGAGAATCAGGCAAACCGCTGATCTTGAGCAAAATTTCCCCAGACCCCCTGAAAGACTGCGGGAGCCACAGACCGTGGAAGTCAGGCAAACTCCTGGTCATGAGCAAAATCCCCCACAGACCCCCTAAAAGGTCGGCCGAGCTACAGACCATGGAAGTCAGGCAAACACCTGGTCATGAGCGAAATCCCCCCACACCCCTTAAAAGTCTGGGGAGCTACAGGTCGTGGAAGTCAGGCAAACTCCTAGTTATGAGCAAAATCTCCCCCAGACCCCCTAAAAGGCTGGGCGAGCTACAACTGTGGAAGTCAGGCAAACTCCTGGTCATGAGTGAAATCCCCCCCAGAACCCCTAAAAGGCTGGGGGAGGTACAGGTCGTGGAAGTCAGGCAAACTCCTGGTCATGAGCGAAACCTCCCCCACAACCCCTAAAATGTTGGGGGAGGTACAGGTCGTGGAAGTCAGGCAAACTCCTGGCCATGAGCAAAATCTCTCCCACAACCCCTAAAAGGATGGGAGAGCTACAAGTCGTGGAAGTCTGGCAAACTTCTGGTCATGAGCGAATCCTCCCCGAGAAGACCTGAAAGGCTGGGGGAGCTACAGTCCATGGAAGTCAGGAAAACTCCTAGTCATGAGCGAAATCTCCCCCAGAACCCCTAAAAGGTTGGGGGAGCTACAGGTCATGGAAGTCAGGCAAACGTCTGGTCATGAGCGAAATCCCCCCACACCCCCTAAAAGTCTGGGGAGCTACAGGTCGTGGAAGTCAGGCAAACTCCTAGTCATGAGCGAAATCTCCCCCAGACCCCCTAAAAGGCTGGGCGAGCTACAGACTGTGGAAGTCAGGCAAACTCCTGGTCATGAGTGAAATCCCCTTCAGCCCACCAAAAGGCTGGGGGAGCTACAGACCATGCAAGTCAGGCAAACTCCTGGTCATGAGCGAAATCTCCCCCAGAACCCCTAAAAGGCTGGGGGAGGTACAGGCTGTGGAAGTCAGGCAAACTCCTGGTCATGAGCAAAATCTCCCCCACAACCCCTAAAAGGTTGGGGGAGCTACAGGTCGTGGAAGTCAGACAAACACCTGGTCATGAGCGAAATCTCCCCCAGAACCCCTAAACTGCTGGGGGAGGTACAGGTCGTGGAAGTCAGGCAAACTCTTGGTCATGAGCGAAACATCCCCCACACCCTCTAAAAGTCTGGGGAGCTACAGGTCGTGGAAGTCAGGAAAACTCCTCGTCATGAGCAAAATCCCCCCCAGACTCCCTAAAAGGCTGGGGGAGCTACAGGTCATGGAAGTCAGGCAAACCCCTGATCATGAGTCAAATCCCCCCCAGTCTCCCAAAAGGCTGGGGGAGCTACAGATCATGGAAGTCAGGCAAACTCCTGGTCATGAGCGAAATCTCCCCCAGAACCCCTAAAAGGTTGGGGGAGCTACAGGTCATGGAAGTCAGGAAAACTCCAGGTCATGAGCAAAATCTCCGCCACAACCCCTAAAAGGTTGAGAGAGCTTCAGGTCATGGAAGTCAGACAAACTCCTGGTCATGAGCATACCTCCCCCAGAGCCCCTGAAAGGCTGGGGGAGCTACAGACTACGGAAGTCAGGCAAACTCCTGGTCATGAGCAAAATCTTCCCCTCAACCCCTAAAAGGTTGGGGGAGCTACAGGTTGTGGAAGTCAGGCAAACTCCTGGTCATGAGCGAAATCTCTCCCTGACCCTCTGAAAGGCTAGGGGAGCTACAGACCATGGAAGTCAGTCAAACTCCTGGTCATGAGCGAAATCTCCCCCAGAACTCCTAAAAGACCGGGGGAGCTACAGAACGTGGAAGTCAGGCAAACTCCTGGTCATGAGCAAAATCCCCCGCAGACCACTAAAGGGCTGGTGAAACTACAGGTCGTTTAAGTCAGGAAAATTCCTGGTCATGAGCAACTTCCCCCAGAACCCCTAAAAGGCAGGGGAGCTACAGACTGTAGAAGTCAGGCAAACTCCAGGTCATGAGCGAAATCGTCTCCAACACCTACTAAAAGACTGGGAGAGCTACAGGTGGTGGAAGTCAGGCAAACTCCTGGTCATGAGCAAAATCCCTTCCAGACCCCCTAAAAGGCTGGGGAGCTACAGGTTGTGGAAGCCAGGCAAACTCCAGGTCATGAGCGAAATCCCCTGCAAGACCCCCTAAAAGCCTGGGGAAACTACAGGTTGTTTAAGGCAGGAAAATTCCTGGTCATGAGCAACACCCCCCAGAACTCCTAAAAAGCTGGGGAGCTACAGACTGTGGAAGTCAGGCAAACTCCAGGTCATGAGCGAAATCATCTCCAAGACCCACTAAAAGGCTGGGAGAGCTACAGGTGGTGGAAGTCAGGCAAACTCCTGGTCATGAGCAGAATCCCTTCCAGACCCCCTAAAAGGCTGGGGGAGCTGCAGGTTGTGGAAGTCAGCCAAACTCCAGGCGATGAGCGAAATCCCCCAGAAGACCCCCTAAAAAGGCAGGGGGAGCTACAGGTGGTGGAAGTCAGGCAAACTCCTGGTCATGAGTGAAATCCTCCCAGATCCCCTAAAAGGCTGGGGAGCTACAGACCATGGAAGTCAGTCAAACTCCTGGGCATGAGCAAAATCTCCCCCAGACTCGCTAAAAGGCTGGGGGAGCTACAGGTGGTGGAAGTCAGGCAAACTCCTGGTCATGAGCAAAATCTCCCCCAGAACCTCTGAAAGGCTGGGGGAGCTACAGACCATGGAAGTCCGGCAAACTCCTGGTCATGAGTAAAATCTCCCCCAGAACCCCTGAAAGGCTGGGGGAGCTACAGATGGTGGAAGTCAGTCAAACTCCAAGTCATGAGGAAAATCCCCCCCCGAACCCCTAAAAGGCTGGGGGAGCTACAGACTGTGGAAGTCAGGCAAATTGCTGGTCATGATCGAAATACCCCCCAGACCTCTAAAACGCTGGGGAGCTACAGGTGATGAAAGTCAGGCAAACTCCTGATCAAGAGCAACATTTACCCAGACCCCCTGAAAGACTGGGGGAGCTACAGACCATGGAAGTCAGGCAAACTCCTGGTCTTGAGCGAAATACCCCCACACCACCTAAAAGGCTGGGGAGCTACAGACCATGAAAGTCAGGCAAACTCCTGGTCATGAGCGAAATCACCCCAGTCCCCCTAAAAGGCTGGGGGAGCTACAGGTTGTGGAAGCCAGGCAAACTCCAGGTCATGAGCGAAATCCCCCGCAAGACCCCCTAAAGGCCTGGGGGAACTACAGGTTGTTTAAGTCAGGAAAATTCCTGGTCATGAGCAACACCCCCCAGAACTCCTAAAAAGCTGGGCAGCTACAGACTGTGGAAGTCAGGCAAACTCTAGGTCATGAGCGAAATCATCTCCAAGACCCACTAAAAGGCTGGGAGAGCTACAGGTGGTGGAAGTCAGGCAAACTCCTGGTCATGAGCAAAATCCCTTCCAGACCCCCTAAAAGGCTGGGGGAGCTGCAGGTTGTGGAAGTCAGCCAAACTCCAGGCGATGAGCGAAATCCCCCAGAAGACCCCCTAAAAAGGCAGGGGGAGCTACAGGTGGTGGAAGCCAGGCAAACTCCTGGTCATGAGTGAAATCCTCCCAGATCCCCTAAAAGGCTGGGGAGCTACAGACCATGGAAGTCAGTCAAACTCCTGGGCATGAGCAAAATCTCCCCCAGACTCGCTAAAAGGCTGGGGGAGCTACAGGTGGTGGAAGTCAGGCAAACTCCTGGTCATGAGCAAAATCTCCCCCAGAACCTCTGAAAGGCTGGGGGAGCTACAGACCATGGAAGTCTGGCAAACTCCTGGTCATGAGTAAAATCTCCCCCAGAACCCCTGAAAGGCTGGGGGAGCTACAGGTGGTGGAAGTCAGTCAAACTCCAAGTCATGAGGAAAATCCCCCCCCGACCCCCTAAAAGGCTGGGGGAGCTACAGACTGTGGAAGCCAGGCAAATTGCTGGTCATGATCGAAATACCCCCCAGACCTCTAAAAGGCTGGGGAGCTACAGGTGATGAAAGTCAGGCAAACTCCTGATCAAGAGCAACATTTACCCAGACCCCCTGAAAGACTGGGGGAGCTACAGACCATGGAAGTCAGGCAAACTCCTGGTCATGAGCGAAATCCCCCCAGATTCCCTAAAAGGCAGGGGGAACTATAGGTGGTGGAAGTCAGGCAAAGGTATGGTCATGAGCGAAATCTCCCCCAGACCCCTGGAAAGACTGAGGCAGCTACAGGTGGTGGAAGGCAGACTCCTGGTGATGAGCAAAATCACCCCAGACCCCATAAAAGGCTGGGGAGCTACAGGTGGTGGAAGTAAGGCAAACTCCTGGTCATGAGCGCAATCTCCCCAAGAACCCCTGAAAGGCTGGGAGAGCTACAGAGGGTGGAAGTCAGGCAAACTATGGTCATGAGTGAAATCTCCCCCAGACCCCCTAAAAGGCTGGGGGGACTACAGACCATGGAAGTCAGGCAAACTCCTGGTCATGATCGAAATCCCCCTCAGACCCCCTAAAAGGCTCTGAGAGCTACAGATCGTGGAAGTCAGGCAAACTCGTGGTCATGAGATTAGTCCCCCCCCCAAATCCGCTAAGAGGCTGGGGGAGCTACAGACAGTGGAAGTCAGGCAAACTCCTGGTCATGAGAAAAATCCCCCCCAGACTCCCTAAAAGGCTGGGGGAGCTACAGGTCATGGATGTCAGGAAAACTTCTGTTCATGAGCAAAATCTCCCCCAGACGACCTAAAAGGCTAGGGAGCTACAGCTGATGGAAGTCCGGCAAACTCCTAGACATGAGCGAAATCCCCCCAGATCCCCTAAAAGGCTGGGAGAGCTACAGATGGTGGAAGTCAGGCAAACTCCTGGTCATGAGCAAAATCCCCACCCCCCCAGGTCCCTTAAAAGACTGCAGAGCTACAGGTGGTGGAAGTCAGTCAAACTCCTGGTCATGAGCGAAATCCCCCCATATGCCCTAAAAGGCTGGGGAGCTACACACCCCGTGGAAGTCAGGTGAACTCCTGGTCATTAGCGAAATCTCCCCCAGACTCCCTAAAAGGCTCGGGGTGCTACAGGTAGTGGAGGTCAGGCAAACTCCTGGTCATGAGCGAAATCTCCCCCAGAACCCCTGAAAGGATTGGGGAGCTATAGGTGGTGGAAGTCAGGCAAACTCCTGTTTATGAGCAAAATCCCCCCCCAGGCACCCTGAAAGGCTGGGGGAGCTACAGACCGTGGAAGTCAGGCAAACTCCTGGTAAAGAGCGAAATCCCCCCACAACCCCCTAAAAGTCTGGGGAGCGACAGGTGGTGGAAGTCAGGCAAACCTGTGGTCATGAGCAAAATCATCTCCCCCAGACCCCCTAAAAGTCTGGGGGAGCTACATACCGTGGAAGTCAGGCAAACTCCTGGTCATGAGCGAAATACCCCCAGACCCCCTAAAAGGCTGGGGGAACTATAGATGGTGGAAGTCAGGCAAACCCCTGGTCATGAGAGAAAACTCCCCCAGGCCCCCTGAAAGACTGGGGCAGCTACAGGTGGGGGAAGTAAGGCAGACTCCTGGTCATGAGCAAAGACCCCATAAAAGGTTGGGGGAGCTACAGACCATAGACCTCAGGCAAACTCCTGGTCATGAGCGAAATCCCCCCCAAACACCCTAAAAGGCTTGGCGCTACAGGTGGTGGAAGTAAGGTAAACTCCTGGTCATGAGCGAAATCACCCCAGACCCCCTAAAAGGCTGGGGAGCTACAGACCATGGAAGTCAGGCAAACTCCTGGGCATGAGCGAAATCACCCCCAGAACTACGAAAAGGCTGGGGGAGATACAGGTGGTGGAAATCAGGCAAACTCCTGGTCATGTGTGAAATCTCCCCCAAAACCCCTGAAAGGCTGGGGGAGCTACAGACCATGGAAGTCCAGCAAGCTCCTGGTCATGAGCGTAGTCCCCCCCAGAATCCCTGAAAGGCTGGGTGAGCTACAGACCATGGAAGTCTGGCAAACTCCTGGTCATGAGCGATATCCCCCCCAGACCTCCTAAAAGTCTAGGGGTGCTACAGGTAGTGGAAGTCAGGCAAACTCCTGGTCATGAGCGAAATCTCCCCTAGAAACCCTGACAGGATGGGGGAGCTACAGGTGGTGGAAGTCAGGCAAACTCCTGGTCATGAGCGAAATCCCCCCCGACTCCCTAAAATGTGGGGAGCTACAGGTGGTGGAAGTCAAGCAAACTTCTGATCATGAGCGAAATCTTGCCCAGGCCCCCTAAAAGGCTGGGGGAGCTACAGACCGTGGAAGTCAGGCAAACTCCTGGTCATGAGCGAAATCCCCCCAGATCCCCTAAAAGGCGGGGGGAACTATAGGTGGTTTGAAGTCAAGCAGAGGTCTGGTCATGAGCAAAATCTCCCCCAGACGCCCGGAAAGACTGGGGCAGCTACAGGTGGTGGAAGGCAGACTCCTGGTCATGAGCAAAATCTCCGCCAGAACCCCTTAAAGGCTGGGGGAGCAACAGACCATGGAAGTCCGGCAAACTCCTGGTCATGAGCGAAATCCACCCCAGACCCCCTAAAAGTCTGGGGGAGCTACAGGTAATGGAAGTCAGGCAAACTCCTGATCATGAGCAAAATGCCCCCCAGAAAACCTAAAAGGCTGGGGAGCTAAAGGTGATGGAAGTCAGGCAAACTACTGGTTATGAGCGAAATGCCCCCCCCCCCAGGTCCCCTAAAAGCCTGGGAGAGCTACACACCATGGAAGTCAGGAAAACTACTGGTCATGGAAGTCAGGAAAACTACTGGTCATGAGCGATATCCCCCCCAGACCTCCTAAAAGGCTGGGGAGCTACAGGTGATGAGAATCAGGCAAACTCCTGATCTTGAGCAAAATTTCCCCAGACCCCCTGAAAAACTGCGGGAGCCACAGACCGTGGAAGTCAGGCAAACTCCTGGTCATGAGCAAAATCCCCCACAGACCCCCTAAAAGGTCGGCCGAGCTACAGACCATGGAAGTCAGGCAAACACCTGGTCATGAGCGAAATCCCCCCACACCCCTTAAAAGTCTGGGGAGCTACAGGTCGTGGAAGTCAGGCAAACTCCTAGTTATGAGCAAAATCTCCCCCAGACCCCCTAAAAGGCTGGGCGAGCTACAACTGTGGAAGTCAGGCAAACTCCTGGTCATGAGTGAAATCCCCCCCAGAACCCCTAAAAGGCTGGGGGAGGTACAGGTCGTGGAAGTCAGGCAAACTCCTGGTCATGAGCGAAACCTCCCCCACAACCCCTAAAAGGTTGGGGGAGGTACAGGTCGTGGAAGTCAGGCAAACTCCTGGCCATGTGCAAAATCTCTCCCACAACCCCTAAAAGGATGGGAGAGCTACAAGTCGTGGAAGTCTGGCAAACTCCTGGTCATGAGCGAATCCTCCCCGAGAAGACCTGAAAGGCTGGGGGAGCTACAGTCCATGGAAGTCAGGAAAACTCCTAGTCATGAGCGAAATCTCCCCCAGAACCCCTAAAAGGTTGGGGGAGCTACAGGTCATGGAAGTCAGGCAAACGTCTGGTCATGAGCGAAATCCCCCCACACCCCCTAAAAGTCTGGGGAGCTACAGGTCGTGGAAGTCAGGCAAACTCCTAGTCATGAGCGAAATCTCCCCCAGACCCCCTAAAAGGCTGGGCGAGCTACAGACTGTGGAAGTCAGGCAAACTCCTGGTCATGAGTGAAATCCCCTTCAGCCCACCAAAAGGCTGGGGGAGCTACAGACCATGCAAGTCAGGCAAACTCCTGGTCATGAGCGAAATCTCCCCCAGAACCCCTAAAAGGCTGGGGGAGGTACAGGCTGTGGAAGTCAGGCAAACTCCTGGTCATGAGCAAAATCTCCCCCACAACCCCTAAAAGGTTGGGGGAGCTACAGGTCGTGGAAGTCAGGCAAACTCTTGGTCATGAGCGAAACATCCCCCAGAACCCCTAAACTGCTGGGGGAGGTACAGGTCGTGGAAGTCAGGCAAACTCTTGGTCATGAGCGAAACATCCCCCACACCCTCTAAAAGTCTGGGGAGCTACAGGTCGTGGAAGTCAGGAAAACTCCTCGTCATGAGCAAAATCCCCCCCAGACTCCCTAAAAGGCTGGGGGAGCTACAGGTCATGGAAGTCAGGCAAACCCCTGATCATGAGTCAAATCCCCCCCAGTCTCCCAAAAGGCTGGGGGAGCTACAGATCATGGAAGTCAGGCAAACTCCTGGTCATGAGCGAAATCTCCCCCAGAACCCCTAAAAGGTTGGGGGAGCTACAGGTCATGGAAGTCAGGAAAACTCCAGGTCATGAGCAAAATCTCCGCCACAACCCCTAAAAGGTTGGGAGAGCTTCAGGTCATGGAAGTCAGACAAACTCCTGGTCATGAGCATACCTCCCCCAGAGCCCCTGAAAGGCTGGGGGAGCTACAGACTACGGAAGTCAGGCAAACTCCTGGTCATGAGCAAAATCTTCCCCTCAACCCCTAAAAGGTTGGGGGAGCTACAGGTTGTGGAAGTCAGGCAAACTCCTGGTCATGAGCGAAATCTCTCCCTGACCCTCTGAAAGGCTAGGGGAGCTACAGACCATGGAAGTCAGTCAAACTCCTGGTCATGAGCGAAATCTCCCCCAGAACTCCTAAAAGACTGGGGGAGCTACAGAACGTGGAAGTCAGGCAAACTCCTGGTCATGAGCAAAATCCCCCGCAGACCACTAAAGGGCTGGTGAAACTACAGGTCGTTTAAGTCAGGAAAATTCCTGGTCATGAGCAACTTCCCCCAGAACCCCTAAAAGGCAGGGGAGCTACAGACTGTAGAAGTCAGGCAAACCCCAGGTCATGAGCGAAATCGTCTCCAACACCTACTAAAAGACTGGGAGAGCTACAGGTGGTGGAAGTCAGGCAAACTCCTGGTCATGAGCAAAATCCCTTCCAGACCCCCTAAAAGGCTGGGGAGCTACAGGTTGTGGAAGCCAGGCAAACTCCAGGTCATGAGCGAAATCCCCTGCAAGACCCCCTAAAAGCCTGGGGAAACTACAGGTTGTTTAAGGCAGGAAAATTCCTGGTCATGAGCAACACCCCCCAGAACTCCTAAAAAGCTGGGGAGCTACAGACTGTGGAAGTCAGGCAAACTCCAGGTCATGAGCGAAATCATCTCCAAGACCCACTAAAAGGCTGGGAGAGCTACAGGTGGTGGAAGTCAGGCAAACTCCTGGCCATGAGCAAAATCCCTTCCACACCCCCTAAAAGGCTGGGGGAGCTGCAGGTTGTGGAAGTCAGCCAAACTCCAGGCGATGAGCGAAATCCCCCAGAAGACCCCCTAAAAAGGCAGGGGGAGCTAGAGGTGGTGGAAGTCAGGCAAACTCCTGGTCATGAGTGAAATCCTCCCAGATCCCCTAAAAGGCTGGGGAGCTACAGACCATGGAAGTCAGTCAAACTCCTGGGCATGAGCAAAATCTCCCCCAGACTCGCTAAAAGGCTGGGGGAGCTACAGGTGGTGGAAGTCAGGCAAACTCCTGGTCATGAGCAAAATCTCCCCCAGAACCTCTGAAAGGCTGGGGGAGCTACAGACCATGGAAGTCCGGCAAACTCCTGGTCATGAGTAAAATCTCCCCCAGAACCCCTGAAAGGCTGGGGGAGCTACAGATGGTGGAAGTCAGTCAAACTCCAAGTCATGAGGAAAATCCCCCCCCCCCGACCCCCTAAAAGGCTGGGGGAGCTACAGACTGTGGAAGTCAGGCAAATTGCTGGTCATGATCGAAATACCCCCCAGACCTCTAAAAGGCTGGGGAGCTACAGGTGATGAAAGTCAGGCAAACTCCTGATCAAGAGCAACATTTACCCAGACCCCCTGAAAGACTGGGGGAGCTACAGACCATGGAAGTCAGGCAAACTCCTGGTCTTGAGCGAAATCCCCCCCACACCACCTAAAAGGCTGGGGAGCTACAGACCATGAAAGTCAGGCAAACTCCTGGTCATGAGCGAAATCACCCCAGTCCCCCTAAAAGGCTGGGGGAGCTACAGGTTGTGGAAGCCAGGCAAACTCCAGGTCATGAACGAAATCCCCCGCAAGACCCCCTAAAGGCCTGGGGGAACTACAGGTTGTTTAAGTCAGGAAAATTCCTGGTCATGAGCAACACCCCCCAGAACTCCTAAAAAGCTGGGGAGCTACAGACTGTGGAAGTCAGGCAAACTCTAGGTCATGAGCGAAATCATCTCCAAGACCCACTAAAAGGCTGGGAGAGCTACAGGTGGTGGAAGTCAGGCAAACTCCTGGTCATGAGCAAAATCCCTTCCAGACCCCCTAAAAGGCTGGGGGAGCTGCAGGTTGTGGAAGTCAGCCAAACTCCAGGCGATGAGCGAAATCCCCCAGAAGACCCCCTAAAAAGGCAGGGGGAGCTACAGGTGGTGGAAGCCAGGCAAACTCCTGGTCATGAGTGAAATCCTCCCAGATCCCCTAAAAGGCTGGGGAGCTACAGACCATGGAAGTCAGTCAAACTCCTGGGCATGAGCAAAATCTCCCCCAGACTCGCTAAAAGGCTGGGGGAGCTACAGGTGGTGGAAGTCAGGCAAACTCCTGGTCATGAGCAAAATCTCCCCCAGAACCTCTGAAAGGCTGGGGGAGCTACAGACCATGGAAGTCTGGCAAACTCCTGGTCATGAGTAAAATCTCCCCCAGAACCCCTGAAAGGCTGGGGGAGCTACAGGTGGTGGAAGTCAGTCAAACTCCAAGTCATGAGGAAAATCCCCCCCGACCCCCTAAAAGGCTGGGGGAGCTACAGACTGTGGAAGCCAGGCAAATTGCTGGTCATGATCGAAATACCCCCCAGACCTCTAAAAGGCTGGGGAGCTACAGGTGATGAAAGTCAGGCAAACTCCTGATCAAGAGCAACATTTACCCAGACCACCTGAAAGACTGGGGGAGCTACAGACCATGGAAGTCAGGCAAACTCCTGGTCTTCAGCGAAATCCCCCCCACACCACCTAAAAGGCTGGGGCAGCTACAGGTCGTGGAAGTCAGGCAAACTCCTGGTCATGAGGGAAATCTCCCCCAGGCCCCCTAAAAGGATGGGGGTGCTAGAGGTGGTGAAAGTCAGGCAAACTCCTAGGCATGAGCGAAATTCCCTCGGATCCCCTAAAATGCTGGGAGAGCTACAGGTGGTGGAAGTCAGGCAAACTCCTGGTCATGAATGAAATCCCCCCGAGGCCCCATAAAAGGCTGGGAAGCCACAGGTGGTGGAAGTCAGGCAAACTCCTGGTCATGAGCGAAATCTCCCCCAGAACCCCTGAAAGGCTGGGGGAGCTACAGGTGGTGGAAGTCAGGCAAACTCCTGGTCATGAGAGAAATCTCCTCCAGACCCCCTGAAAGACTGGGGGAGCTACAGGTGATGGAAGTCAGGCAAACTCCTGACATGAGCAAAATCCCCCCCAGACCACCTAAAAGGCTGGGGAGCTAAAGGTGATGGAAGTCAGGCAAACTACTGGTTATGAGCGAAATGCCCCCCCCCAGGCCCCCGAAAAGGCTGGGAGAGCTACACACCATAGAAGTCAGGAAAACTACTGGTCATGGAAGTCAGGAAAACCACTGGCCATGAGCGATATCCCCCCCAGACCCCCTAAAAGGCTGACAGAGCTACAGGTGGTGGATGTCAGGCAAACTCCTGGTCATGAGCGAAATCCCCCCCAGACCCCCTAAAAGTCTGGGGAGCTACAGGTGGTGGAAGTCAGGCAAACTACTGGTTATGAGCGAAATGCCCCCCCCAGCCCCCCTAAAAGGCTGGGAGAGCTACACACCATGGAAGTCAGGAAAACTACTGGTCATGGAAGTCAGGAAAACTACTGGTCATGAGCGATATCCCCCCCAGACCCCCTAAAAGGCTGCGGAGCTACAGGTGATGAGAATCAGGCAAACTCCTGATCTTGAGCAAAATTTCCCCAGACCCCCTGAAAGACTGGGGGAGCCACAGACCGTGGAAGTCAGGCAAACTCCTGGTCATGAGCAAAATCCCCCACAGACCCCCTAAAAGGTCGGGCGAGCTACAGACCATGGAAGTCAGGCAAATACCTGGTCATGAGCGAAATCCCCCCCACACCCCTTAAAAGTCTGGGGAGCTACAGGTCTTGGAAGTCAGGCAAACTCCTGGTTATGAGCCAAATCCCCCCCAGTCTCCCAAAAGGCTGGGGGAGCTACAGACGATGGAAGTCAGGCAAACTCCTGGTCATGAGCGTAATCTCCCCCAGAACCCCTAAAAGGTTGGGGGAGCTACAGGTCATGGAAGTCAGGCAAACGTCTGGTCATGAGCGAAATCCCCCCCACACCCCCTAAAAGTCTGGGGAGCTACAGGTCGTGGAAGTCAGGCAAACTCCTAGTCATGAGCGAAATCTCCACCAGACCCCCTAAAAGGCTGGGGGAGGTACAGGCTGTGGAAGTCAGGCAAACTCCTGGTCATGAGTGAAATCCCCTCCAGCCCACCAAAAGGCTGGGGGAGCTACAGACCATGGAAGTCAGGCAAACTCCTGGTCATGAGCGAAATCTCCCCCAGAACCCCTAAAAGGCTGGGGGAGGTACAGGCTGTGGAAGTCAGGCAAACTCCTGGTCATGAGCAAAATCTTCCCCACAACCCCTAAAAGGTTGGGGGAGCTACAGGTCGTGGAAGTCAGACAAACACCTGGTCATGAGCAAAATCTCCCCCAGAACCCCTAAACGGCTGGGGGAGGTACAGGTCGTGGAAGTCAGGCAAACTCTTGGTCATGAGCGAAACCTCCCCCACACCCTCTAAAAGTCTGGGGAGCTACAGGTCGTGGAAGTCAGGAAAACTCCTTGTCATGAGCAAAATCCCCCCCAGACTGCCTAAAAGGTTGGGGGAGCTACAGGTCATGGAAGTCAGGAAAACTCCAGGTCATGAGCAAAATCTCCGCCACAACCCCTAAAAGGTTGGGAGAGCTTCAGGTCATGGAAGTCAGACAAACTCCTGGTCATGAGCATACCTCCCCCAGAGCCCCTGAAAGGCTGGGGGAGCTACAGAGTACAGAAGTCAGGCAAACTCCTGGTCATGAGCGAAATCTTCCCATCAACCCCTAAAAGGTTGGGGGAGCTACAGGTTGTGGAAGTCAGGCAAACTCCTGGTTATGAGCGAAATCTCTCCCTGACCCTCTGAAAGGCTAGGGGAGCTACAGACCATGGAAGTCAGTCAAACTCCTGGTCATGAGCGAAATCTCCCCCAGAACTCCTAAAAGACTGGGGGAGCTACAGAACATGGAAGTCAGGCAAACTCCTGGTCATGAGCAAAATCCCCCCCAGACCACTAAAGGGCTGGGGAAACTACAGGTCGTTTAAGTCAGGAAAATTCCTGGTTATGAGCAACATCCCCCAGAACCCCTAAAAGGCTGGGGAGCTACAGACTGTAGAAGTCAGGCAAACTCCAGGTCATGAGCGAAATCGTCTTCAAGACCTACTAAAAGGCTGGGAGAGCTACAGGTGGTGGAAGTCAGGCAAACTCCTGGTCATGAGCAAAATCCCTTCCAGACCCCCTAAAAGGCTGGGGAGCTACAAACCATGAAAGTCAGGCAAACTCCTGGTCATGAGCGAAATCACCCGAGTCCCCCTAAAAGGCTGGGGGAGCTACAGGTTGTGGAAGTCAGGCAAACTCCAGGTCATGAGCGAAATCCCCCCCCAAGACCCCCTAAAGGCCTGGGGGAACTACAGGTTGTTTAAGTCAGGAAAATTCCTGGTCATGAGCAACACCCCCCAGAACTCCTAAAAAGCTGGGGAGCTACAGACTGTGGAAGTCAGGCAAACTCCAGGTCATGAGCGAAATCATCTCCAAGACCCACTAAAAGGCTGGGAGAGCTACAGGTGGTGGAAGTCAGGCAAACTCCTGGTCATGAGCAAAATCCCTTCCAGACCCCCTAAAAGGCTGGGGGAGCTGCAGGTTGTGGAAGTCAGCCAAACTCCAGGCGATGAGCGAAATCCCCCAGAAGACCCCCTAAAAAGGCAGGGGGAGCTACAGGTGGTGGAAGTCAGGCAAACTCCTGGTCATGAGTGAAATCCTCCCAGATCCCCTAAAAGGCTGGGGAGCTACAGACCATGGAAGTCAGTCAAACTCCTGGGCATGAGCAAAATCTCCCCCAGACTCGCTAAAAGGCTGGGGGAGCTACAGGTGGTGGAAGTCAGGCAAACTCCTTGTCATGAGCAAAATCCCCCCCAGACTGCCTAAAAGGTTGGGGGAGCTACAGGTCATGGAAGTCAGGAAAACTCCAGGTCATGAGCAAAATCTCCGCCACAACCCCTAAAAGGTTGGGAGAGCTTCAGGTCATGGAAGTCAGACAAACTCCTGGTCATGAGCATACCTCCCCCAGAGCCCCTGAAAGGCTGGGGGAGCTACAGAGTACAGAAGTCAGGCAAACTCCTGGTCATGAGCGAAATCTTCCCATCAACCCCTAAAAGGTTGGGGGAGCTACAGGTTGTGGAAGTCAGGCAAACTCCTGGTCATGAGCGAAATCTCTCCCTGACCCTCTGAAAGGCTAGGGGAGTGTTAGGATATTAGTGTATCATACAAGCAAGTAAGCAAACATGCTGTCACTGTCATGGTGGTGTTAGGATATCAGTGTATCATACAAGCAAGTAAGCAAACATGCTGTCACTGTCATGGTTAGCATGCGCTTGGAATGTGGATCTCGACCCCGGGGGTTCGAGGTTCCAAGAGGAGAGTGAGTTGAGAGAGAGACGGTGGACGGTGGTGGAAACCCTCCCGGGGGTCGTTTGACCTTATTACTAAAAAGAAGTAATAAATAACTTTACTCTGCAATCCTGTGTACTGGAGTACTTTGGGACATAACAACTGGCGACGAGGATAAAGGATTTTCAAAGACGACCCCCGGCACAGTATCAAGCTACAACTTTATAGCCACGATTCAGGAAAGGAAGGAAGCTATGATACATTAACCAGGACTACTATAAAAAGAAAGGAATCAACTTGACGCAGACATCGACGACACTTCAATCAAGCACACTAAGTGACATTGTGCAAAGAAGTTTACTTTCAAATATCTGCAGGCGCGCCCCAACGCCATTCCGGAATACGCACTGATAGCGTTCGGAATACAATTTCAAGGACGCAACTATTATTTGAGAAAAGGACCCTACGGCGTAACGGACGCCACAACCGACGTCCTCACGCAACAAGAGAAACACGGAGGCGGGCCAGTGATCGCAAACGTAATACGGAAACAGATTAATCTAAAAGCAACTCACCGACCCGGCGAGAAGGAAGCAGTGTATTATACCGCAGGACACTGAATGAGAACGTGACCCAACACCAGATCCACAGCGCTACGCTGCACAAATTGCGGGTGAGTCATATTTCACAAGGCTTCACACGGTTGAAGTGGGAAATTTGAAAAACAGTTCTTCAGCATAGCTTTCACAACGCAGATATTTAAATGGTTGTAATGAGGGAAATATTAAACCGTACCACAGCATAACATATATAAGTCCTGGTATTAGATTACAATGGCAAATGTTCCGGCCCCAGTATTTTTCTTGCCTTCACCTGGAGAACCCAGAGTACGATGGTCAGATTGGAAGGAAGGTTTTCATAAATACGCGTTAGCAGTATTTGGCCCTAATTATTCAAATGAAAGGAAAGAAGCCTTATTGTTTCATTGTTTAGGAACAGCAGGCCAGGAAGTGCTAAGGAAATTACCAGAGCCTACAGATGCACCAGACACAGGTCCATATGAGAAGGCACTAACCAAGTTGGACAAACATTACAAAATAGAGGAGAACATTATTTTAGAGAGATACAAATTTGCCACCAGAGAACAAAAGAACGGAGAGAACATAGAAGACTTTATCACAGCATTGAGGGGCTTAGCAGTGAAGTGTAGATTTACTCACTGTCAAGACGAACACATACGGGATCAATTAATGATCAAATGCAACAATGACAATATTAGGAAAGAGCTTTGGAAGGAGAAGGATCCTACATTAGATAGAGCAATAGAGATCGCAAAGATGGTGGAACACACTGATAAATGCATAAAGCTACTACAAGCAGACAATCAGATGAACACAGATAAATCCAAGCTGGAAGAAACAGAGGGCACAGTTCAGAAAGTATCAAAAGTTAAGGCGAGGATGGGCTCAAGTTTTTCAAAAAGACAGATACAGTATGAGAAAAAAGGCGAGGAGCGACAGGAGAGTAGACTTCCAGCGGGGAAAAGTTGGAATCGCCAAGTGTGGGTCAAAGACAATAAGAATTTCTCACGTGAGACTAATTTTTCCCGATTTCCAAAAGAAGCAGTGACAAATAGAGATGTTTCATCAAGAAGGTGTTTCCGGTGTGGGAGTTTCTCACATGTAGCATCGGACAAGGAATGTTTTGCAACACACGTCATATGCAATAATTGTGGTATACGTGGACACATAGCTAGATGTTGTAGAAATGTTAATTCCAATTCAGGTCAAGTTTTTGATGTCAATGTAAATAATGCGGAGGATGAGTATGTTGAGAATGGCAGAGAGGTAGTTTTCATGGTGAATGCCATTGATGGGCAAGTGAAGAAGAAAAAGCCATACGCCATGGTTTTGGTTAATGGGATACAAATATTGATGCTTATGGATAGTGGGGCGGACTACACACTAATAGGAGTACGGGTATGGAAGGAGAGATTTAAGTGCTGTACATTGAGAGAAAACAAAATTAAGGTGAATGCATATGGTGACAAACCCATAGAAATAATAGGATACTTTGAGGCCAAATTGCAGTTTAAAGATAGAGAAGCCACCACGAATATTTATGTTGCCAACAAAGGAGGAGAGTTATTATCGTGGAGTGACCAAGCTGAACTAAAAATCAGACTTGAAGCAAGTCATCCGGAACAAGTCTTAACAGTAAACAGTGAGAGTGTGAGTGAGAAAGGAAACAAACTTGGATGTATGAAGGGTTTTGTTCACAAAATAAGATTAAAAAAAGGGGCAGTTCCCAAGATTGCGAAATTACGCACCATTCCCCTGGCACTTAAGGAGGGTGTAGAAAGTGAGTTAAAAAGAATGGAAGATGAAGGGGTCATTGAAAGAATTGAATCTTCAGAATGGGTGAGCCCCATAGTAGTAGTTCGGAAAGCCTCTGGGTCTTTGAGAATATGCATTGACTTAAGACATCTTAACAGTATGGTAGTAGCAGATAGATTCCCACTACCCAGGATAGATGATCTACTGGTTGGTGTTTCCGGATCTAAAGTATTTTCAATTTTGGATCTCAAATCAGCTTACCACCAAATTGAGTTGCATCCAGATTCCAGAGATCTAACCGCATTTATTACCCCCAACGGTTTATTTAGGTGTGTACGAATGCCGTTTGGTTTGGTGTCGGCGGCGAGTGTATTTCAGAGTATTATGTACAAGTTACTAGGTGGAGAGAAAGGAGTAATGTACTACCAAGATGATGTTCTAGTTTGTGGCAGAGATGAGGAGGAACATGACAGGCGGTTAAAGAGGGTGCTAAACATATTAGGAGAAGCCGGTTTAACGATAGCGTCAGAAAAATGTACATTCAAAGCAAGTAAAGTGGTTTATTTAGGCCACGAAATCACTGCTGAGGGAGTCAAACCTAAAGAGGAGGCTATCGAAGCTATAAGGAAAATGGAAGAGCCCAAATCCAAAGCAGAAGTGTTATCATTCTTAGGGTTAGTTGAATTCTATGGCAAATTCATCAAGAATCTGTCAGACATGTCAAGATACATGAGGAAGCTCACGCGCAAAGGTGTGACATTTAAATGGAGTGAAGAGTGTAAGTGTGAATTTGAAAGGATAAAAAAGGCCATGGTTGAAGCTCCCATTCTAAAGACATTTGAAGAAGGGAAGCCCACACTACTTTTTGTAGATGCCAGTGACTATGGCATAGGTGCAGTGCTTATGCAAGAAGATTCAGAGGGGCTGCATACCATAGCGTTTGCTTCAAGATCACTTAAAGATCCTGAAGTCAGATATTCAGTGGTGGAGAAAGAAGCTCTCGCTTGTATTTGGGGTGTTGAGAAATTCAAAAGGTTTTTGTGGGGAAGGAAATTTGAGATTTGTACTGATCACAAACCGTTAGTTGGCATTTTTACTAAGGGTGGACTGGAAGGTGTATCAAGACGCATAATGAAGTGGGTAACAGCTCTTCAAGGTTTGCAATTCACAGTGATTCACATTAGAGGTGAAGTTAATGTCGTAGCAGATGCCTTGTCAAGATCTGTTCATAGAGAAGGTCACATCAGGGTAGAGCAAACAAATCAAGAAGAAACATGTGAAATTTTTCAGGTGCATGAGTCTTTAAAGGAAGATGAGTGGGTTAAAGCGTGTAGTGAAGATTCAAAATATCAGAAAGTATTAGCATTAGTAAGAGAGAATGGAGTGATGAACTACAGAGGTGATATGGGTGGATTTGCCAGAGTTAAAGAAGATCTATGGATCAATGATAAGTATCTATATAGAGGGCATCAGATGATAGTTCCTCAGGGTATGAGGAGACAAGTAATTGAGATAGCTCATGAAGGACATTTAGGTATAGCCAGGACCAAAGGCATAATAAGAGCTGAGTTCTGGTGGCCTGGAATTGACAAAGAGATTGAAGAGCAAGTCAGGGATTGCACAGAATGTCTGGAGGGAAACAAAGGCTTGAGAATACAAAAAACTCCCATGGTCATTAGGGAAACACCGAGGGTACCATGGGATGAGATTGCAATAGATTTATTAGGACCATTTAATATAGGAGGGACTCGTGACAGTTACTTGTTGGTGGTCATAGATTTATTGTCCAAATGGCCAGAGATTTGTTTACTTAAAGATATATCTAGCAGCAGTATTTCCAAATTTCTAGAACAATTATTTTGGAGGGAAGGTTTTCCCAGGAAATGTTTATCGGATAACGGGTCTCAATTGACATCCAAGGAGTTCAAAGATTTTCTAGATAAGAATGGTATTGAACAGGTAAACACGTCTCTCTATCATCCCCAAAGTAATGGATGTGTTGAACGCTTCAACAGGACGTTGATGGAAGCTATAAGAATTGCAGTAGCAACTGGTGGGGATTGGTTCAGAACTGCAATGGAAAGGACATTTCAGTACAGAATTACGCCTCATAGTGTTACAGGATTGACACCATTTGAGATGTTGAGAGGTAGGAAACCCAATTCTCATTTATGTCCCGGATGGATGGGAAAATCTAGGATGGTTGATGTGGATGTGGGAAGAGTGAGGAGTAGAATGTTTGAGGCAGGAGTTAAATCCAAGGTAAGGTATGATCTAAAAAACTGTTGCAAAGAATTTAAGATTCATGAAGGTGATTGGATAAAAATTAAGCTACCGACTAAGGTACGCAAAGGGGCATCGTTGTATTCTGAGCCCAAACAAGTGGTAAAAGATTTAGGTTCATCAGTATTAGTCAGAGGTGGAGGTATTTGGAACAAGGAGAGAGTAGCAATTATCAAATGTTCCAGAGGAAGAGAATGATGGAAAAAATAAGGTTCTGTCATTCGCCCCACCATTGACATACAAGTTCAATTTCACTATTGGAAGTTAACTTATTTTAGATTCTTCACATCTGTACATCAATATTCAAATTTAGTTATGTTCTATGTTCTAAGATTTTATCACAATCTAATCAATAACATCTGTTAGTCATCATAAGAATATTTATGGTTTTCAAAAATGTCAGAAAGGAAGGAGGTGTTAGGATATTAGTGTATCATACAAGCAAGTAAGCAAACATGCTGTCACTGTCATGGTGGTGTTAGGATATCAGTGTATCATACAAGCAAGTAAGCAAACATGCTGTCACTGTCATGGTTAGCATGCGCTTGGAATGTGGATCTCGACCCCGGGGGTTCGAGGTTCCAAGAGGAGAGTGAGTTGAGAGAGAGACGGTGGACGGTGGTGGAAACCCTCCCGGGGGTCGTTTGACCTTATTACTAAAAAGAAGTAATAAATAACTTTACTCTGCAATCCTGTGTACTGGAGTACTTTGGGACATAACAGGGAGCTACAGACCATGGAAGTCAGTCAAACTCCTGGTCATGAGCGAAATCTCCCCCAGAACTCCTAAAAGACTGGGGGAGCTACAGAACGTGGAAGTCAGGCAAACTCCTGGTCATGAGCAAAATCCCCCCCAGACCACTAAAGGGCTGGGGAAACTACAGGTCGTTTAAGTCAGGAAAATTCCGGTCATGAGCAACATCCCCCAGAACCCCTAAAAGGCTGGGGAGCTACAGACTGTAGAAGTCAGGCAAACTCCAGGTCATGAGCGAAATCGTCTCCAAGACCTACTAAAAGGCTGGGAGAGCTACAGGTGGTGGAAGTCAGGCAAACTCCTGGTCATGAGCAAAATCCCTTCCAGACCCCCTAAAAGGCTGGGGAGCTACAAACCATGAAAGTCAGGCAAACTCCTGGTCATGAGCGAAATCACCCCAGTCCCCCTAAAAGGCTGGGGGAGCTACAGGTTGTGGAAGTCAGGCAAACTCCAGGTCATGAGCGAAATCCCCCCCAAGACCCCCTAAAGGCCTGGGGGAACTACAGGTTGTTTAAGTCAGGAAAATTCCTGGTCATGAGCAACACCCCTCAGAACTCCTAAAAAGCTGGGGAGCTACAGACTGTGGAAGTCAGGCAAACTCCAGGTCATGAGCGAAATCATCTCCAAGACCCACTAAAAGGCTGGGAGAGCTACAGGTGGTGGAAGTCAGGCAAACTCCTGGTCATGAGCAAAATCCCTTCCAGACCCCCTAAAAGGCTGGGGGAGCTGCAGGTTGTGGAAGTCAGCCAAACTCCAGGCGATGAGCGAAATCCCCCAGAAGACCCCCTAAAAAGGCAGGGGGAGCTACAGGTGGTGGAAGTCAGGCAAACTCCTGGTCATGAGTGAAATCCTCCCAGATCCCCTAAAAGGCTGGGGAGATACAGACCATGGAAGTCAGTCAAACTCCTGGGCATGAGCAAAATCTCCCCCAGACTCGCTAAAAGGCTGGGGGAGCTACAGGTGGTGGAAGTCAGGCAAACTCCTGGTCATGAGCAAAATCTCCCCCAGAACCTCTGAAAGGCTGGGGGAGCTACAGACCATGGAAGTCCGGCAAACTCCTGGTCATGAGCAAAATCTCCCCCAGAACCCCTGAAAGGCTGGGGGAGCTACAGGTGGTGGAAGTCAGTCAAACTCCAAGTCATGAGGAAAATCCCCCCCCCCCGACCCCCTAAAAGGCAGGGGGAGCTACAGACTGTGGAAGTCAGGCAAATTGCCGGTCATGATCGAAATACCCCCCAGACCCCTAAAAGGCTGGGGAGCTACAGGTGATGAAAGTCAGGCAAACTCCTGATCAAGAGCAACATTTACCCAGACCCCCTGAAAGACTGGGGATAGCTACAGACCATGGAAGTCAGGCAAACTCCTGGTCTTGAGCAAAATCCCCCCCACACCACCTAAAAGGCTGGGGCAGCTACAGGTCGTGGAAGTCAGGCAAACTCCTGGTCATGAGGGAAATCTCCCCCAGGCCCCCTAAAAGGATGGGGGTGCTAGAGGTGGTGAAAGTCAGGCAAACTCCTAGGCATGAGCGAAATTCCCCCCAGATCCCCTAAAATGCTGGGAGAGCTACAGGTGGTGGAAGTCAGGCAAACTCCTGGTCATGAATGAAATCCCCCCGAGGCCCCATAAAAGGCTGGGAAGCCACAGGTGGTGGAAGTCAGGCAAACTCCTGGTCATGAGCGAAATCTCCCCCAGAACCCCTGAAAGGCTGGGGGAGCTACAGGTGGTGGAAGTCAGGCAAACTCCTGGTCAAAAGTGAAATCCCCCCCGGACCCCTAAAAGGCTGGGGAGCTACAAGTGGTGGAAGTCAGGCAAACTCCTGGTCATGAGAGAAATCTCCTCCAGACCCCCTGAAAGACTGGGGGAGCTACAGGTGATGGAAGTCAGGCAAACTCCTGACATGAGCAAAATCCCCCCCAGACCACCTAAAAGGCTGGGGAGCTAAAGGTGATGGAAGTCAGGCAAACTACTGGTTATGAGCGAAATGCCCCCCCCCCCAGACCCCCTAAAAGGCTGGGAGAGCTACACACCATGGAATTCAGGAAAACTACTGGTCATGGAAGTCAGGAAAACTACTGGTCATGAGCGATATCCCCCCCAGACCCCCTAAAAGGCTGACAGAGCTACAGGTGGTGGATGTCAGGCAAACTCCTGGTCATGAGCGAAATCCCCCCCAGACCTCCTAAAAGTCTGGGGAGCTACAGGTGGTGGAAGTCAGGCAAACTACTGGTTATGAGCGAAATGCCCCCCCCAGGCCCCCTAAAAGGCTGGGAGAGCTACACACCATGGAAGTCAGGAAAACTACTGGTCATGGAAGTCAGGAAAACTACTGGTCATGAGCGATATCCCCCCCAGACTCCCTAAAAGGCTGGGGAGCTACAGGTGATGAGAATCAGGCAAACTCCTGATCTTGAGCAAAATTTCCCCAGACCCCCTGAAAGACTGGGGGAGCCACAGACCGTGGAAGTCAGGCAAACTCCTGGTCATGAGCAAAATCCCCCACAGACCCCCTAAAAGGTCGGGCGAGCTACAGACCATGGAAGTCAGGCAAATACCTGGTCATGAGCGAAATCCCCCCCACACCCCTTAAAAGTCTGGGGAGCTACAGGTTGTGGAAGTCAGGCAAACTCCTAGTTATGAGCGATATCTCCCCCAGGCCCTCTAAAAGGCTGGGTGAGCTACAACTGTGGAAGTCAGGCAAACTCCTGGTCATGAGTGAAATCCCCCCCAGAACCCCTAAAAGGCTGGGGGAGGTACAGGTCGTGGAAGTCAGGCAAACTCCTGGTCATGAGCGAAATCTCCCCCACAACCCCTAAAAGGTTGGGGGAGCTACAGGTCGTGGAAGTCAGGCAAACTCCTGGCCATGAGAAAAATCTCTCCCACAACCCCTAAAAGGTTGGGAGAGCTACAAGTCGTGGAAGTCTGGCAAGCTCCTGGTCATGAGCGAATCCTCCCCGAGAAGACCTGAAAGGCTGGGGGAGCTACAGTCCATGGAAGTCAGGAAAACTCCTAGTCATGAGCGAAATCTCCCCCAGAACCCCTAAAAGGCTGGGGGAGCTACAGGTCGTGGAAGTCAGGCATACTCCTGGTTATGAGCCAAATCCCCCCAGTCTCCCAAAAGGCTGGGGGAGCTACAGACCATGGAAGTCAGGCAAACTCCTGGTCATGAGCGTAATCTCCTACAGATCCCCTAAAAGGTTGGGGGAGCTACAGGTCATGGAAGTCAGGCAAACGGCTGGTCATGAGTGAAATCCCCCCACACCCCCTAAAAGTCTGGGGAGCTAAAGGTCATGGAGGTCAGGCAAACTCCTAGTCATGAGCAAAATCTCCCCCAGACCCCCTAAAAGGCTGGGCGAGCTACAGACTGTGGAAGTCAAGCAAACTCCTGGTCATGAGTGAAATCCCATCCAGCCCACCAAAAGGCTGGGGGAGCTACAGACCATGGAAGTCAGGCAAACTCCTGGTCATGAGCGAAATCTCCCCCAGAACCCCTAAAAGGCTGGGGGAGGTACAGGTTGTGGAAGTCAGGCAAACTCCTGGTCATGAGCAAAATCTCCCCCACAACCCCTAAAAGGTTGAGGGAGCTACAGGTCGTGGAAGTCAAGCAAACACCTGGTCATGAGCGAAATCTCCCCCAGAACCCCTAAACGGCTGGGGGAGGTACAGGTCGTGGAAGTCAGGCAAACTCTTGGTCAGGAGCGAAACCTCCCCCAGAACCCCTGAAAGGCTGGGGGAGCTACAGGTGGTGGAAGTCAGGCAAACTCCTGGTCAAAAGTGAAATCCCCCCCGGACCCCAAAAAGGCTGGGGAGCTACAGGTGGTGGAAGTCAGGCAAACTCCTGGTCATGAGAGAAATCTCCTCCAGACCCCCTGAAAGATTGGGGGCGCTACAGGTGATGGAAGTCAGGCAAACTCCTGAGCATGAGCAAAATCCCCCCCAGACCACCTAAAAGGCTGGGGAGCTAAAGGTGATGGAAGTCAGGCAAACTACTGGTTATGAGCGAAATGCCCCCCCCCCCAGGCCCCCTAAACAGCTGGGAGAGCTACACACCATGGAAGTCAGCAAAACTACTGGTCATGGAAGTCAGGAAAACTATTGGTCATGAGCGATATCCCCACCAGACCCCATCAAAGGCTGACAGAGCTACAGGTGGTAGATGTCAGGCAAACTCCTGCTCATGAGCGAAATCCCCCCCAGACCCCCTAAAAGTCTGGGGAGCTACAGGTGGTGGAAGTCAGGCAAACTACTGGTTATGAGCAAAATGCCCCCCCCAGGCCCCCTAAAAGGCTGGGAGAGCTACACACCATGGAAGTCAGGAAAACTATTGGTCATGGAAGTCAGGAAAACTACTGGTCATGTGCGATATCCCCCCCAAACCCCCTAAAAGGCTGGGGAGATACAGGTGATGAGAATCAGGCAAACTCCTGATCTTGAGAAAAATTTCCCCAGACCCCCTGAAAGACTGGGGGAGCCACAGACCGTGGAAGTCAGGCAAACTCCTGGTCATGAGCAAAATCCCCCACAGACCCCCTAAAAGGTCGGGCGAGCTACAGACCATGGAAGTCAGGCAAACACCTGGTCATGAGCGAAATCCCCCCCACACCCCTTAAAAGTCTGGGGAGCTACAGGTCGTGGAAGTCAGGCAAACTCCTGGTTATGAGCGAAATCTCCCCCAGACCCACTAAAAGGCTGGGCGAGCTACAACTGTGGAAGTCAGGCAAACTCCTGGTCATGAGTGAAATCCCCCCAGAACCCCTAAAAGGCTGGGGGAGGTACAGGTCATGGAAGTCAGGCAAACTCCTGGTCATGAGCGAAATCTCCCCCACAACCCCTAAAAGGTTGGGGGAGCTACAGGTCGTGGAAGTCAGGCAAACTCCTGGTCATGAGCGAATCCTCCCCGAGAAGACCTGAAAGGCTGGGGGAGCTACAGTCCATGGAAGTCAGGAAAACTCCTAGTCATGAGCGAAATCTCCCCCAGACCCCCTAAAAGGCTGGGGGAGCTACAGGTCGTGGAAGTCAGGCAAACTCCTGGTTATGAGCCAAATCCCCCCCAGTCTCCCAAAAGGCTGGGGGAGCTACAGACCATGGAAGTCAGGCAAACTCCTGGTCATGAGCGTAATCTCCCCCAGAACCCCTAAAAGGTTGGGGGAGCTACAGGTCATGGAAGTCAGGCAAACGTCTGGTCATGAGCGAAATCCCCCCCACACCCCCTAAAAGTCTGGGGAGCTACAGGTCGTGGAAGTCAGGCAAACTCCTAGTCATGAGCGAAATCTCCCCCACACCCCCTAAAAGGCTGGGGGAGCTACAGACCATGGAAGTCAGGCAAACTCCTGGTCATGAGCGAAATCTCCCCCAGAACCCCTAAAAGGCTGGGGGAGGTACAGGTTGTGGAAGTCAGGCAAACTCCTGGTCATGAGCAAAATCTCCCCCACAACCCCTAAAAGGTTGGGGGAGCTACAGGTCGTGGAAGTCAGGCAAACACCTGGTCATGAGCGAAATTTCCCCCAGAACCCCTAAACGGCTGGCGGAGGTACAGGTCGTGGAAGTCAGGCAAACTCTTGGTCATGAGTGAAACCTCCCCCACACCCTCTAATAGTCTGGGGAGCTACAGGTCGTGGAAGTCAGGAAAACTCCTGGTCATGAGCAAAATCCCCCCCAGACTCCCTAAAAGGCTGGGGGAGCTACAGGTCATGGAAGTCAGGCAAACTCCTGGTCATGAGTCAAATCCCCCCCAGTCTCCCAAAAGGTTGGGGGAGCTACAGATCATGGAAGTCAGGCAAACTCCAGGTCATGAGCAAAATCTCCGCCACAACCCCTAAAAGGTTGGGAGAGCTTCAGGTCGTGGAAGTCAGACGAACTCCTGGTCATGAGCATACCTCCCCCAGAGCCCCTGAAAGGCTGGAGGAGCTAGAGACTACGGAAGTCAGGCAAACTCCTGGTCATGAGCGAAATCTTCCCCTCAACCCCTAAAAGGTTGGGGGAGCTACAGGTTGTGGAAGTTAGGCAAACCCTGGTCATGAGCGAAATCTCTCCCTGACCCTCTGAAAGGCTAGGGGAGCTACAGACCATGGAAGTCAGTCAAACTCCTAGTCATGAGCGAAATCTCACCCAGAACCCCTAAAAGACTAGGGGAGCTACAGAACGTGGAAGTCAGGCAAACTCCTGGTCATGAGCAAAATCCCCCCAGAACCCCTAAAAGGCTGGGGAGCTACAGACTGTGGAAGTCAGGCAAACTCCAGGTCATGAGCGAAATCGTCTCCAAGACCTACTAAAAGGGTGGGAGAGCTACAGGTGGTGGAAGTCAGGCAAACTCCAGGTCATGAGCGAAATCCCCCCCAAGACCCCCTAAAGGGCTGGGGGAACTACAGGTCGTTTAAGTCAGGAAAATTCCTGGTCATGAGCAACACCCCCCAGAACTCCTAAAAAGCTGGGGTGCTACAGACTGTGGAAGTCAGGCAAACTCCAGGTCATGAGCGAAATCATCTCCAAGACCCACTAAAAGGCTGGGAGAGCTACAGGTGGTGGTAGTCAGGCAAACTCCTGGTCCTGAGCAAAATCCCTTCCAGACCCCCAAAAAGGCTGGGGAGCTACAGACCATGGAAGTCAGGCAAACTCCTGGTCATTAGCGAAATCCCCCAGAAGACCCCCTAAAAAGGCAGGGGGAGCTACAGGTGGTGGAAGTCAGGCAAACTCCTGGTCATGAGTGAAATCCCCCCAGATCCCCTAAAAGGCTGGGGAGCTACAGACCATGGAAGTCAGTCAAACTCCTGGGCATGAGCAAAATCTCCCCAGACCCCCTAAAAGGCTGGGGGAGCTACAGGTGGTGGAAGTCAGGCAAACTCCTGGTCATGAGCAAAATCTCCCCCAGAACCTCTGAAAGGCTGGGGGAGCTACAGACCATGGAAGTCCGGCAAACTCCTGGTCATGAGCGAAATCTCCCCCAGAACCCTTGAAAGGCTGGGGGAGCTACAGGTGGTGGAAGTCAGTCAAACTCCAAGTCATGAGCAAAATCCCCCCCTCCGACCCCCTAAAAGGCTGGGGGAGCTACAGACTGTGGAAGTCGGGCAAACTCCTGGTCATGAGCGAAATCCCCAATGACCCCCTAAAAGTCTAGGGAACTACAGGTGGTGAAAGTCAGGCAAACTCCTGGTCATGAGCAAAATCTCCCACAGATCCCCTAAAAGGCTGGGGTATCTATAGGTGGTGGAAGTCAGGCAAACACCAGGTCATGAGCGAAATCTCACCCAGACCCCCTGAAAGACTGGTCAGCTACAGGTGGTGGTGGCAATAAGGCAGACTCCTGGTCATGAGCGATATCTCCCCCAGACCACATAAAAGGTTGGGGGAGCTACAGACCGTGGAATCAGGCAAACTCCTGGTCATGAGCGAAATCCCCCCCAAACACCCTAAAAGGCTGGGGAGCTACAGGTGGTGGAAGTAAGGCAAACTCCTGGTCATGAGCGAAATCTCCCAAGATCCCCTGAAAGGCTGGGAGAGCTACAGAGCGTGGAAGTCAGGCAAACTCCTGGTCATGAGCGAAATCCCCCCCAGATCCATTAAAAGGCTCGGGGAGCTACACACTGTGGAAGTCAGGCAAACTCCTGTTCATGAGCGAAATCCCCCCCAGACACCCTAAAAGGCTGGGAGAGCTACAGACCGTGGAAGTCAGGCAAACTCCTGTTCATGAGCAAAATCCCCCCCAGACCCCCTAAAAGGCTGGGAGAGCTACAGACTGTGGAAGTCAGGCAAACTCCTGGTCATGAGCGTAGTCCCCCCCAGAACCCCTAAAAGGCTGTGTGAGCTACAGACCATGGAAGTCAGGCAAACTCCTGGTCATGAGCAACATCCCCCCCCAGATCCCTGAAAAGGCTGGGGGAGCTACAGGTCGTGGAAGTCAGGCAAACTCCTAGGCATGAGCGAAATTCCCCCCAGATCCCCTAAAAGGCTGGGAGAGCTACAGGTGGTGGAAGTCAGGCTAAACTCCTGGTCATGAATAAAATCCCCCCGAGGCCCCCTAAAAGGCTGGCGAGCCACAGGTGGTGGAAGTCAGGCAAACTCCTGGTCATGAACAAAATCTCCCCCAGGCCCCCTGAAAACTTGGGGAGCTACAGGTGATGGCAGTCAGGCAAACTCCTGGTCATGAGCAAAATCTCCCCCAGAACCCCTAAAAGACTGGGAGAGCTACAGACTGTGGAAGTCAGGCAAACTCCTATTCATGAGCAAAATCCCCCCCAAGACCCCCTAAAGGGCTGGGGAAACTACAGGTCATTTAAGTCAGGAAAATTCCTGGTCATGAGCAACATCCCCCCAGAACCCCTAAAAGGCTGGCGAGCTGCAGACTGTGGAAGTCAGGCAAACTCCAGGTCATGAGCGAAATCGTCTCCAAGACCTACTAAAAGGCTGGGAGAGCTACAGGTGGTGGAAGTCAGGCAAACTCCAGGTCATGAGCGAAATCCCCCCCAAGACCCCCTATAGGGCTGGGGGAACTACAGGTCGTTTAAGTCAGGAAAATTCCTGGTCATGAGCAACACCCCCCAGAACTCCTAAAAAGCTGGGGTGCTACAGACTGTGGAAGTCAGGCAAACTCCAGGTCATGAGCGAAATCATCTCCAAGACCCACTAAAAGGCTGGGAGAGCTACAGGTGGTGGTAGTCAGGCAAACTCCTGGTCCTGAGCAAAATCCCTTCCAGACCCCCTAAAAGGCTGGGGAGCTACACACCATGGAAGTCAGGCAAACTCCTGGTCATTAGCGAAATCCCCCAGAAGACCCCCTAAAAAGGCAGGGGGAGCTACAGGTGGTGGAAGTCAGGCAAACTCCTGGTTATGAGTGAAATCCCCCCAGATCCCCTAAAAGGCTGGGGAGCTACAGACCATGGAAGTCAGTCAAACTCCTGGGCATGAGCAAAATCTCCCCAGACCCCCTAAAAGGCTGGGGGAGCTACAGGTGGTGGAAGTCAGGCAAACTCCTGGTCATGAGCAAAATCTCCCCCAGAACCTCTGAAAGGCTGGGGGAGCTACAGACCATGGAAGTCCGGCAAACTCCTGGTCATGAGCGAAATCTCCCCCAGAACCCTTGAAAGGCTGGGGGAGCTACAGGTGGTGGAAGTCAGTCAAACTCCAAGTCATGAGCAAAATCCCCCCCTCCGACCCCCTAAAAGGCTGGGCGAGCTACAGACTGTGGAAGTCGGGCAAACTCCTGGTCATGAGCGAAATCCCCAATGACCCCCTAAAAGTCTAGGGAACTACAGGTGGTGAAAGTCAGGCAAACTCCTGGTCATGAGCAAAATCTCCCACAGATCCCCTAAAAGGCTGGGGTATCTATAGGTGGTGGAAGTCAGGCAAACACCAGGTCATGAGTGAAATCTCACCCAGACCCCCTGAAAGACTGGTCAGCTACAGGTGGTGGTGGCAATAAGGCAGACTCCTGGTCATGAGCGATATCTCCCCCAGACCACATAAAAGGTTGGGGGAGCTACAGACCGTGGAATCAGGCAAACTCCTGGTCATGAGCGAAATCCCGCCCAAACGCCCTAAAAGGCTGGGGAGCTACAGGTGGTGGAAGTAAGGCAAACTCCTGGTCATGAGCGAAATCTCCGCCAGACCCCCTGAAAGACTGGGGCAGCTACAGGTGGTGGAAGTCAGGCAAACTCCTGGTCATGAGCGAAATCTCCCAAGATCCCCTGAAAGGCTGGGAGAGCTACAGAGCGTGGAAGTCAGGCAAACTCCTGATCATAAGCGAAATCCCCCCCAGATCCATTAAAAGGCTGGGGGAGCTACACACTGTGGAAGTCAGGCAAACTCCTGTTCATGAGCGAAATCCCCCCCAGACACCCTAAAAGGCTGGGAGAGCTACAGACCGTGGAAGTCAGGCAAACTCCTGTTCATGAGCAAAATCCCCCCCAGACCCCCTAAAAGGCTGGGAGAGCTACAGACTGTGGAAGTCAGGCAAACTCCTGGTCATGAGCGTAGTCCCCCACAGAACCCCTAAAAGGCTGTGTGAGCTACAGACCATGGAAGTCAGGCGAACTCCTGGTCATGAGCAACATCCCCCCCCAGATCCCTGAAAAGGCTGGGGGAGCTACAGGTCGTGGAAGTCAGGCAAACTCCTAGGCATGAGCGAAATTCCCCCCAGATCCCCTAAAAGGCTGGGAGAGCTACAGGTGGTGGAAGTAAGGCTAAACTCCTGGTCATAAATAAAATCCCCCTGAGGCCCCCTAAAAGGCTGGCGAGCCACAGGTGGTGGAAGTCAGGCAAACTCCTGGTCATGAACAAAATCTCCCCCAGGCCCCCTGAAAACTTGGGGAGCTACAGGTGATGGCAGTCAGGCAAACTCCTGGTCATGAGCAAAATCTCCCCCAGAACCCCTAAAAGACTGGGAGAGCTACAGACTGTGGAAGTCAGGCAAACTCCTATTCATGAGCAAAATCCCCCCCAAAGCCCCTAAAAGGCTGGGAGAGCTACAGACCATGAGAGTCAGGTAAACTCCTGGTCATGAGCGTAGTCCCCTCCCAGAACCCCTAAAAGGCTGGGGGTGCTACAGACCGTGGAAGTCAGGCAAACTCCTGGTCATGATCGAAATACCCCCAGACCCCTAAAAGGCTGGGGAGCTACAGGTGATGAAAGTCAGGCAAACTCCTGATCATGAGCAACATTTCCCAAGACCCCCTGAAAGACTGGGGGCGCTACAGACCATGGAAGTCAGGCAAACTCCTGGTCTTGAGCGAAATCCCCCGCAGGTCCCCTAAAAGGCTGGGGGAGCTACAGACCGTGGAAGTCAGGAAAACTCCTGGTCATGAGCAAAATGCCCCCCCACACCCCTAAAAGGCTGGGGAGCTACAGGTGATGAAAGTCAGGCAAACTCCTGATCAAGAGCAACATTTCCCCAGACCCCCTGAAAGACTGGGGGAGCTACAGACCATGGAAGTCAGGCAAACTCCTGGTCTTGAGCGAAATCCCCCCCAGACCACCCAAAAGGCTGGGGGAGCTACAGACCGTGGAAGTCAGGAAAACTCCTGGTCATGAGCGAAATGCCCCCCCACACCCCCTAATAGTCTAGGGAGATACAGGTCGTGGAAGTCAGGCAAACTCCTGGTCATGAGGGAAATCTCCCCCTAACCCCCTAAAAGGATGGGGGTGCTAGAGGTGGTCGAAGTCAGGCAAACTCCTAGGCATGAACGAAATTCCCCCCAGATCCCCTAAAAGGCTGGGAGAACTACAGGTGGTGAAAGTCAGGCAAACTCCTGGTCATGAATGAAATCCCCCCGCGGCCCCCTAAAAGGCTGGGGAGCCACAGGTGGTGGAAGTCAGGCAAACTCCTGGTCATGAACAAAATCTCCCCCAGGCCCCCTGAAAACTTGGGGAGCTACAGGTGATGGAAGTCAGGCAAACTCCTGGTCATGAGCGAAATCTCCCCCAGAACCCCTAAAAGACTGGGAGAGCTACAGACTGTGGAAGTCAGGCAAACTCCTGTTCATGAGCGAAATCCCCCCCAGACCCCCTAAAAGGCTGGGAGAGCTACAGACCGTGCGAGTCAGGTAAACTCCTGGTCATGAGCGTAGTCCCCTCCCAGAACCGATAAAAGGCTGGGGGAGCTACAGACCGTGGAAGTCAGGCAAACTCCTGGTCATGATCGAAATACCCCCAGACCCCTAAAAGGCTGGGGAGCTACAGGTGGTGGAAGTCAGGCTAAACTCCTGGTCATGAATAAAATCCCCCCAAGGCCCCCTAAAAGGCTGGCGAGCCACAGGTGGTGGAAGTCAGGCAAACTCCTGGTCATGAACAAAATCTCCCCCAGGCCCCCTGAAAACTTGGGGAGCTACAGGTGATGGCAGTCAGGCAAACTCCTGGTCATGAGCAAAATCTCCCCCAGAACCCCTAAAAGACTGGGAGAGCTACAGACTGTGGAAGTCAGGCAAACTCCTGTTCATGAGCAAAATCCCCCCAGACCCCCTAAAAGGCTGGGAGAGCTACAGACCATGCGAGTCAGGTAAACTCCTGGTCATGAGCGTAGTCCCCTCCCAGAACCCCTAAAAGGCTGGGGGTGCTACAGACCGTGGAAGTCAGGCAAACTCCTGGTCATGATCGAAATACCCCCAGACCCCTAAAAGGCTGGGGAGCTACAGGTGATGAAAGTCAGGCAAACTCCTGATCATGAGCAACATTTCCCCAGACCCCCTGAAAGACTGGGGGCACTACAGACCATGGAAGTCAGGCAAACTCCTGGTCTTGAGCGAAATCCCCCGCAGGTCCCCTAAAAGGCTGGGGGAGCTACAGACCGTGGAAGTCAGGAAAACTCCTGGTCATGAGCGAAATGCCCCCCCACACCCCTAAAAGGCTGGGGAGCTACAGGTGATGAAAGTCAGGCAAACTCCTGATCAAGAGCAAAATTTCCCCAGACCCCCTGAAAGACTGGGGGAGCTACAGACCATGGAAGTCAGGCAAACTCCTGGTCTTGAGCGAAATCCCCCCCAGACCACCCAAAAGGCTGGGGGAGCTACAGACTGTGGAAGTCAGGAAAACTCCTGGTCATGAGCGAAATGCCCCCCCCCACACCCCCTAATAGTCTAGGGAGATACAGGTCGTGGAAGTCAGGCAAACTCCTGGTCATGAGGGAAATCTCCCCCTAACCCCCTAAAAGGATGGGGGTGCTAGAGGTGGTGGAAGTCAGGCAAACTCCTAGGCATGAACGAAATTCCCCCCAGATCCCCTAAAAGGCTGGGAGAACTACAGGTGGTGAAAGTCAGGCAAACTCCTGGTCATGAATGAAATCCCCCCGAGGCCCCCTAAAAGGCTGGGGAGCCACAGGTGGTGGAAGTCATCAGGCAAACTCCTGGTCATGAACAAAATCTCCCCCAGGCCCCCTGAAAACTTGGGGAGCTACAGGTGATGGAAGTCAGGCAAACTCCTGGTCATGAGCGAAATCTCCCCCAGAATCCCTAAAAGACTGGGAGAGCTACAGACTGTGGAAGTCAGGCAAACTCCTGTTCATGAGCGAAATCCCCCCCAGACCCCCTAAAAGGCTGGGAGAGCTACAGACCGTGCGAGTCAGGTAAACTCCTGGTCATGAGCGTAGTCCCCTCCCAGAACCCCTAAAAGGCTGGGGGAGCTACAGACCGTGGAAGTCAGGCAAACTCCTGGTCATGATCGAAATACCCCCAGACCCCTAAAAGGCTGGGGAGCTACAGGTGGTGGAAGTCAGGCTAAACTCCTGGTCATGAATAAAATCCCCCCAAGGCCCCCTAAAAGGCTGGCGAGCCACAGGTGGTGGAAGTCAGGCAAACTCCTGGTCATGAACAAAATCTCCCCCAGGCCCCCTGAAAACTTGGGGAGCTACAGGTGATGGCAGTCAGGCAAACTCCTGGTCATGAGCAAAATCTCCCCCAGAACCCCTAAAAGACTGGGAGAGCTACAGACTGTGGAAGTCAGGCAAACTCCTGTTCATGAGCAAAATCCCCCCAGACCCCCTAAAAGGCTGGGAGAGCTACAGACCATGCGAGTCAGGTAAACTCCTGGTCATGAGCGTAGTCCCCTCCCAGAACCCCTAAAAGGCTGGGGGTGCTACAGACCGTGGAAGTCAGGCAAACTCCTGGTCATGATCGAAATACCCCCAGACCCCTAAAAGGCTGGGGAGCTACAGGTGATGAAAGTCAGGCAAACTCCTGATCATGAGCAACATTTCCCCAGACCCCCTGAAAGACTGGGGGCACTACAGACCATGGAAGTCAGGCAAACTCCTGGTCTTGAGCGAAATCCCCCGCAGGTCCCCTAAAAGGCTGGGGGAGCTACAGACCGTGGAAGTCAGGAAAACTCCTGGTCATGAGCGAAATGCCCCCCCACACCCCTAAAAGGCTGGGGAGCTACAGGTGATGAAAGTCAGGCAAACTCCTGATCAAGAGCAAAATTTCCCCAGACCCCCTGAAAGACTGGGGGAGCTACAGACCATGGAAGTCAGGCAAACTCCTGGTCTTGAGCGAAATCCCCCCCAGACCACCCAAAAGGCTGGGGGAGCTACAGACCGTGGAAGTCAGGAAAACTCCTGGTCATGAGCGAAATGCCCCCCCCCCCACACCCCCTAATAGTCTAGGGAGATACAGGTCGTGGAAGTCAGGCAAACTCCTGGTCATGAGGGAGATCTCCCCCAGACCCCCTAAAAGGATGGGGGTGCTAGAGGTGGTGGAAGTCAGGCAAACTCCTAGGCATGAGCGAAATTCCCCCCAGATCCCCTAAAAGGCTGGGAGAACTACAGGTGGTGAAAGTCAGGCAAACTCCTGGTCATGAATGAAATCCCCCCGAGGCCCCCTAAAAGGCTGGGGAGCCACAGGTGGTGGAAGTCAGGCAAACTCCTGGTCATGAACAAAATCTCCCCCAGGCCCCCTGAAAACTTGGGGAGCTACAGGTGATGGAAGTCAGGCAAACTCCTGGTCATGAGCGAAATCTCCCCCAGAACCCCTAAAAGACTGGGAGAGCTACAGACTGTGGAAGTCAGGCAAACTCCTGTTCATGAGCGAAATCCCCCCCAGACCCCCTAAAAGGCTGGGAGAGCTACAGACCGTGCGAGTCAGGTAAACTCCTGGTCATGAGCGTAGTCCCCTCCCAGAACCCCTAAAAGGCTGGGGGAGCTACAGACCGTGGAAGTCAGGCAAACTCCTGGTCATGATCGAAATACCCCCAGACCCCTAAAAGGCTGGGGAGCTACAGGTAATGAAAGTCAGGCAAACTCCTGATCATGAGCAACATTTCCCCAGACCCCCTGAAAGACTGGGGGCGCTACAGACCATGGAAGTCAGGTAAACTCCTGGTCATGAGCGTAGTCCCCTCCCAGAACCCCTAAAAGGCTGGGGGTGCTACAGACCGTGGAAGTCAGGCAAACTCCTGGTCATGATCGAAATACCCCCAGACCCCTAAAAGGCTGGGGAGCTACAGGTGATGAAAGTCAGGCAAACTCCTGATCATGAGCAACATTTCCCCAGACCCCCTGAAAGACTGGGGGCACTACAGACCATGGAAGTCAGGCAAACTCCTGGTCTTGAGCGAAATCCCCCGCAGGTCCCCTAAAAGGCTGGGGGAGCTACAGACCGTGGAAGTCAGGAAAACTCCTGGTCATGAGCGAAATGCCCCCCCACACCCCTAAAAGGCTGGGGAGCTACAGGTGATGAAAGTCAGGCAAACTCCTGATCAAGAGCAAAATTTCCCCAGACCCCCTGAAAGACTGGGGGAGCTACAGACCATGGAAGTCAGGCAAACTCCTGGTCTTGAGCGAAATCCCCCCCAGACCACCCAAAAGGCTGGGGGAGCTACAGACTGTGGAAGTCAGGAAAACTCCTGGTCATGAGCGAAATGCCCCCCCCCCACACCCCCTAATAGTCTAGGGAGATACAGGTCGTGGAAGTCAGGCAAACTCCTGGTCATGAGGGAAATCTCCCCCTAACCCCCTAAAAGGATGGGGGTGCTAGAGGTGGTGGAAGTCAGGCAAACTCCTAGGCATGAACGAAATTCCCCCCAGATCCCCTAAAAGGCTGGGAGAACTACAGGTGGTGAAAGTCAGGCAAACTCCTGGTCATGAATGAAATCCCCCCGAGGCCCCCTAAAAGGCTGGGGAGCCACAGGTGGTGGAAGTCAGGCAAACTCCTGGTCATGAACAAAATCTCCCCCAGGCCCCCTGAAAACTTGGGGAGCTACAGGTGATGGAAGTCAGGCAAACTCCTGGTCATGAGCGAAATCTCCCCCAGAATCCCTAAAAGACTGGGAGAGCTACAGACTGTGGAAGTCAGGCAAACTCCTGTTCATGAGCGAAATCCCCCCCAGACCCCCTAAAAGGCTGGGAGAGCTACAGACCGTGCGAGTCAGGTAAACTCCTGGTCATGAGCGTAGTCCCCTCCAAGAACCCCTAAAAGGCTGGGGGAGCTACAGACCGTGGAAGTCAGGCAAACTCCTGGTCATGATCGAAATACCCCCAGACCCCTAAAAGGCTGGGGAGCTACAGGTGGTGGAAGTCAGGCTAAACTCCTGGTCATGAATAAAATCCCCCCAAGGCCCCCTAAAAGGCTGGCGAGCCACAGGTGGTGGAAGTCAGGCAAACTCCTGGTCATGAACAAAATCTCCCCCAGGCCCCCTGAAAACTTGGGGAGCTACAGGTGATGGCAGTCAGGCAAACTCCTGGTCATGAGCAAAATCTCCCCCAGAACCCCTAAAAGACTGGGAGAGCTACAGACTGTGGAAGTCAGGCAAACTCCTGTTCATGAGCAAAATCCCCCCAGACCCCCTAAAAGGCTGGGAGAGCTACAGACCATGCGAGTCAGGTAAACTCCTGGTCATGAGCGTAGTCCCCTCCCAGAACCCCTAAAAGGCTGGGGGTGCTACAGACCGTGGAAGTCAGGCAAACTCCTGGTCATGATCGAAATACCCCCAGACCCCTAAAAGGCTGGGGAGCTACAGGTGATGAAAGTCAGGCAAACTCCTGATCATGAGCAACATTTCCCCAGACCCCCTGAAAGACTGGGGGCACTACAGACCATGGAAGTCAGGCAAACTCCTGGTCTTGAGCGAAATCCCCCGCAGGTCCCCTAAAAGGCTGGGGGAGCTACAGACCGTGGAAGTCAGGAAAACTCCTGGTCATGAGCGAAATGCCCCCCCACACCCCTAAAAGGCTGGGGAGCTACAGGTGATGAAAGTCAGGCAAACTCCTGATCAAGAGCAAAATTTCCCCAGACCCCCTGAAAGACTGGGGGAGCTTCAGACCATGGAAGTCAGGCAAACTCCTGGTCTTGAGCGAAATCCCCCCCAGACCACCCAAAAGGCTGGGGGAGCTACAGACCGTGGAAGTCAGGAAAACTCCTGGTCATGAGCGAAATGCCCCCCCCCACACCCCCTAATAGTCTAGGGAGATACAGGTCGTGGAAGTCAGGCAAACTCCTGGTCATGAGGGAGATCTCCCCCAGACCCCCTAAAAGGATGGGGGTGCTAGAGGTGGTGGAAGTCAGGCAAACTCCTAGGCATGAGCGAAATTCCCCCCAGATCCCCTAAAAGGCTGGGAGAACTACAGGTGGTGAAAGTCAGGCAAACTCCTGGTCATGAATGAAATCCCCCCGAGGCCCCCTAAAAGGCTGGGGAGCCACAGGTGGTGGAAGTCAGGCAAACTCCTGGTCATGAACAAAATCTCCCCCAGGCCCCCTGAAAACTTGGGGAGCTACAGGTGATGGAAGTCAGGCAAACTCCTGGTCATGAGCGAAATCTCCCCCAGAACCCCTAAAAGACTGGGAGAGCTACAGACTGTGGAAGTCAGGCAAACTCCTGTTCATGAGCGAAATCCCCCCCAGACCCCCTAAAAGGCTGGGAGAGCTACAGACCGTGCGAGTCAGGTAAACTCCTGGTCATGAGCGTAGTCCCCTCCCAGAACCCCTAAAAGGCTGGGGGAGCTACAGACCGTGGAAGTCAGGCAAACTCCTGGTCATGATCGAAATACCCCCAGACCCCTAAAAGGCTGGGGAGCTACAGGTAATGAAAGTCAGGCAAACTCCTGATCATGAGCAACATTTCCCCAGACCCCCTGAAAGACTGGGGGCGCTACAGACCATGGAAGTCAGGCAAACTCCTGGTCTTGAGCAAAATCCCCCGCAGGTCCCCTAAAAGGCTGGGGAGCCACAGGTGGTGGAAGTCAGGCAAACTCCTGATCATGAGCGAAATCTCCCCCAGGAGCCCTTAAAACTGGGAGAGCTACAGGGGATGGAAGTCAGGCAAACTCCTGGTCATGAGCAAAATCTACCCCAGAACTCCTAAAAGACTGGGAGAGCTACAGACCGTTGAAGTCAGGCAAACTCCTGGTCATAATCGAAATACCCCCCAGGCCCCTAAAAGGCTGGGGAGCTACAGGTGATGAAAGTCAGGCAAACTCCTTATCAAGAGCAACATTTCCCCAGACCCCCTGAAAGACTGGGGGAGCTACAGACCATGGAAGTCAGGCAAACTCCTGGTCTTGAGCGAAATCCCCCCCAGACCACCTAAAAGGCTGGGGGAGCTACAGACCGTGGAAGTCAGGAAAACTCCTGGTCATGAGCGAAATGCCCCCCCACACCCCCTAATAGTCTAGGGAGATACAGGTTGTGGAAGTCAGGCAAACTCCTGGTCATGAGGGAAATCTCCCCCTGACCCCCTAAAAGGATGTGGGTTCTAGAGGTGGTGGAAGTCAGGCAAACTCCCAGGCATGAGCGAAATTCCCCCCAGATCCCCTAAAAGGCTGGGAGAGCTACAGGTGGTGGAAGTCAGGCAAACTCCTGGTCATACATGAAATCCCCCCGAGGCCCCCTGAAAGGATGGGGGTGCTAGAGGTGATGGAAGTCAGGCAAACCCCTGATCATGAGCAACATTTCCCCAGACCCCCTGAAAGACTGGGGGCGCTACAGACCATGGAAGTCAGGCAAACTCCTGGTCTTGAGCAAAATCCCCCGCAGGTCCCCTAAAAGGCTGGGGAGCTACAGACCGTGGAAGTCAGGCAAACTCCTGGTCATGAGCGAAATCTCCCAAGATCCCCTGAAAGGCTGGGAGAGCTACAGAGCGTGGAAGTCAGGCAAACTCCTGGTCATGATCAAAATCCCCCCCAGATCCATTAAAAGGCTGGGGGAGCTACACACTGTGGAAGTCAGGCAAACTCCTGTTCATAAGCGAAATCCTCCCCAGACACCCTAAAAGGCTGGGAGAGCTACAGAGCGTGGAAGTCAGGCAAACTCCTGTTCATGAGCGAAATCCCCCCCAGATCCCCTAAACGGCTGGGAGAGCTACAGACTGTGGAAGTCAGGCAAACTCCTGGTCATGAACGTAGTCCCCCCCCAGAACCCCTAAAAGGCTGGGTGAGCTACAGACCATGGAAGTCAGGCAAACTCCTGGTAATGAGCAACATTCCCCCCCCAGACCCCTGAAAAGGCTGGGGGAGCTACAGGTCGTGGAAGTCAGGAAAACTCCTAGGCATGAGCAAAATTCCCCCCAGATCCCCTAAAAGGCTGGGAGAGCTACAGGTGGTGGAAGTCAGGCTAAACTCCTGGTCATGAATGAAATCCCCCCGAGGCCCCCTAAAAAGCTGGGGAGCCACAGGTGGTGGAAGTCAGGCAAACTCCTGGTCATGAGGGAAATCTCCCCCAGACCCCCTAAAAGGATGGGGGTGCTAGAGGTGGTGGAAGTCAGGCAAACTCCTAGGTATGAGCGAAATTCCCCCCAGATCCCCTAAAAGGCTGGGAGAGCTACAGGTGGTGGAAGTCAGGCAAACTCCTGGTCATGAATGAAATCCCCCCCGAGGCCCCTTAAAAGACTGGGGAGCCACAGGTGGTGGAAGTCAGGCAAACTCCTGGTCATGAACAAAATCTCCCCCAGGCCCCCTGAAAACTTGGGGAGCTACAGGTGATGGAAGTCAGGCAAACTCCTGGTCATGAGCGAAATCTCCCCCAGAACCCCTAAAAGACTGGGAGAGCTACAGACTGCGGAAGTCAGGCAAACTCCTGTTCATGAGCGAAATCCCCCCAGACCCTCTAAAAGGCTGGGAGAGCTACAGACCGTGCGAGTCAGGTAAACTCCTGGTCATGAGCGTAGTCCCCTCCCAGAACCCCTAAAAGGCTGGGGGAGCTACAGACCGTGGAAGTCAGGCAAACTCCTGGTCATGATCGAAATACCCCCAGACCCCTAAAAGGCTGGGGAGCTACAGGTGATGAAAGTCAGGCAAACTCCTGATCATGAGCAACATTTCCCCAGACCCCCTGAAAGACTGGGGGCGCTACAGACCATGGAAGTCAGGCAAACTCCTGGTCTTGAGCAAAATCCCCCGCAGGTCCCCTAAAAGACTGGGGAGCCACAGGTGGTGGAAGTCAGGCAAACTCCTGGTCATGAGCGAAATCTCCCCCAGGAACCCTTAAAACTGGAGAGCTACAGGGGATGGAAGTCAGGCAAACTCCTGGTCATGAGCAAAATCTACCCCAGAACTCCTAAAAGACTGGGAGAGCTACAGACCGTTGAAGTCAGGCAAACTCCTGGTCATGATCGAAATACCCCCCAGACCCCTAAAAGGCTGGGGAGCTACAGGTGATGAAAGTCAGGCAAACTCCTGATCAAGAGCAACATTTCCCCAGACCCCCTGAAAGACTGGGGGAGCTACAGACCGTGGAAGTCAGGAAAACTCCTGGTCATGAGCGAAATGCCCCCCCACACCCCCTAATAGTCTAGGGAGATACAGGTCGTGGAAGTCAGGCAAACTCCTGGTCATGAGGGAAATCTCCCCCAGACCACCTAAAAGGCTGGGGGAGCTACAGACCGTGGAAGTCAGGAAAACTCCTGGTCATGAGCGAAATGCCCCCCACACCCCCTAATAGTCTAGGGAGATACAGGTCGTGGAAGTCAGGCAAACTCCTGGTCATGAGGGAAATATCCCCCTGACCCCCTAAAAGGATGGGGGTGCTACAGGTGGTGGAAGTCAGGAAAACTCCTGGTCACGAGCGAAATCTCCCCCAGAACCCATGAAATGCTGGGGGAGCTGTAGGTTGTGGAAGTCAGGCAAACTCTTGGTCATGAGCAAAATCTCCCAAAGACCACCTAAAAGGCTGGGGAGATACAGGGGATGGAAGTCAGGCAAAGTCCTGGTCATGAGCAAAATCCACGCCAGATCCCCTAAAAGTCTGGGAGAGCTACAGACCGTGGAAGTCAGGCAAACTCCTGTTCATGAGCGAAATCCCCCTCAGGCCCCCTAAAAGGCTGGGAGAGCTACAGACCCTGGAAGTCAGTCAAACTCCTGGTCATGAGCGTAGTCCCCCCCCCCCAGAACTCCTAAAAGGCTGAGTGAGCTACAGACCATGGAAGTCAGGCAAACTCCTGGTCATGAGCAACATCCCCCCCAGACCCCTGAAAAGGCTGGGGGAGCTACAGGTCGTGGAAGTCAGGCAAACTCCTAGGCATGAGCGAAATTCCTCCCAGATCCCCTAAAAGGCTGGGAGAGCTACAGGTGGTGGAAGTCAGGCAAACTCCTGGTCATGAACGAAATCCCCCCGAAGTCCCCTAAAAGGCTGGGGAGCCACAGGTGGTGGAAGTCAGGCAAACTACTGGTCATGAACGAAATCTCCCCCAGGCCCCCTGAAAACTTGGGGAGCTACAGGTGATGGAAGTCAGCAAAGTACTGGTCATGAGCGAAATCCACCCCAGATCCCCTAAAAGGCTGACAGAGCTACAGGTGGTGAAGTCAGGCAAACTCCTGGTCATGATCGAAATCCCCCCAGATGCCCTAAATTTCTGGGGAGCTACAGGTGGTGAAAGTCAGGCAAACTCCTGGTTATGAGCAGAATCCCCCCCCCCCTCAGCCCCCTGAAAGGCTGGGAGAGCTACAGACCGTGGAAATCAGGCAAACTCCTGGTCATGAGCAAAACCTCCCAGAGACCCCCTGAAAGGCTGGGGGAGCTACAGACCACAGAAGTCAGGCAAACTCCTGGTCATGAGCGAAATATCCCCTAGAACCCCTAAAAGGCTGGGGGAGGTACAGGTCATGGAAGTCAGGCAAACTCTTGGTCATGAGCGAAACCTCCCCAGGAACCCCTGAAAGGCTGGGGGAGCTACAGACCGTGGAATTCAGGCAAACTCCTGGTCATGAGCAAAATCCCCCCACAGACCCCCTAAAAGGCTGGGGGAGCTACAGGCCGTAGAAGTCAGGCAAACTCCTGGTCATGAGTAAAATCTCCCCCCCCAGACCCCCTAAAAGGATAGGGGTGCTAGAGGTGGTGGAAGTCAGGCAAACTCCTGGTCATGAGCGAAATCTCGCCCAGAACCCCTGAAAGGCTGGGAAAGCTACAGGTCATGGAAATCAAGCAAACTCCTGGTCATGAGCAAAATCTCCCCCAGACCACCTAAAAGGCTGGGGTGATACAGGTGATGGAAGCCAGGCAAAGTCCTGGTCATGAGCGAAATCCCCCCCAGATCCCCTAAAAGGCTGGGAGAGCTACAGGTGGTGGAAGTCAGGCAAACTCCTGGTCATGAGCGAAATCCCCCCAGACGCACTAAATGTCTGTGGAGCTACAGGTGGTGGAAGTCAGGCAAACTCCTGGTTATGAGCGAAATCCCCCCCCATTCCCCCTAAACGGCTAGGAGAGCTACAGACCGTGGACGTCAGGCAAACTCCTGGTCATGAGCAAAATCCACCACAGAACCCCTAAAAGGCCGGGGGAGGTACAGGTCAGGAAGTCAGGAAAACTCCTGGTCATGAGCGAAATCTCCCCCACAATCCCTAAAAGGTTGGCGGAGCTACAGGTCGTGGAAGTCAGGCAAACTCCTGGTCATGAGCGAAATCTCCCCCACAACCCCTAAATGTTTGGGAGAGCTACAGGTCGTGGAAGTCAGGCAAACCCCTGGTCATGAGTGAAACCTCCCCCAGACCTCCTGAAAGGCTGGTGGAGCTACAGACCACGGAAGTTATGCAAACTCCAGGTAATGAGCGAAATCTCCCCCAGAACCCCTAAAAGGCTGGGGGAGGTACCGGTCATGGAAGTCATGCAAACTCCTGGTCATGAGCGAAATCCCCCCAGATGCCCTAAATGTCTGGGGAGCTGCAGGTGGTGGAAGTCAGGCAAACTCCTGGTCATGAGAGAAATCTCCCCCAGACCCCCTAAAAGGCTGTGAGAGCTACAGGTGGTGGAAGTCAGGCAAACTCCTGGTTATGAGCGATATCCACCCCCCCAGGTTCCCTAAAAGGCTGGGAGAGCTAAAGACCGTGGACGTCAGGCAAATTCCTGGTCATGAGCAAAATCCCCCACAGAACCCCTAAAAGCCTGGGGGAGGTACAGGTCGTGGAAGTCAGGAAAACTCCTGGTCATGAGGGAAATCTCCCCCACAACCCCTAAAAGGTTGCGGGAGCTACAGGTCGTGGAAGTCAGGCAAACTCCTGGACTTGAGCGAAATCTCCCCCGCAACCCCTAAAAGGTTGGGAGAGCTACAAGTCGTGGAAGTCAGGCAAACCCCTGGTCATGAGCGAAACCTCCCCCAGACTCCCTGAAAGGCTGGGGGAGCTACAGACCACGGATGTCAGGCAAAGTCCTGGTCATGAGCGAAATATCCCCCAGAACCACTAAAAGGCTGGGGGAGGTACAGGTCATGGAAGTCAGGCAAACTCTTGGTCATGAGTGAAACCTCCCCCAGAACCCCTGAAAGGCTGGGGGAGCTACAGACCATGGAATTCAGGCAAACTCCTGGTCATGAGCAAAATCCCCCCCAGACCCACTAAAATGCTGGGGGAGCTACAGGCCGTGGAAGTCAGGCAAACTCCTGGTCATGAGTGAAATCTCCCCCCATACTCCCTAAAAGGATAGTGGTGCTACAGGTGGTAGAAGTCAGGCAAACTCCTGGTCATGAGCAAAATCCCCCCCAGACCCACTAAAAGGCTGAGGGAGCTACAGGCCGTGGAAGTCAGGCAAACTCCTGGTCATGAGTGAAATCTCCCCCCATACTCCCTAAAAGGATAGGGGTGCTACAGGTGGTAGAAGTCAGGCAAACTCCTGGTCATGAGCAAAATCTCCCCCAGACCACCTAAAAGGCTGGGGTGATACAGGTGATGGAAGTCAGGCAAAGTCCTGGTCATGAGCGAAATCCCCCCCAGATCCCCTAAAAGGCTGGGAGAGCTACAGGTGGTGGAAGTCAGGCAAACTGCTGGTCATGAGCGAAATCCCCCCAGACGCCCTAAATGCCTGGGGAGCTACAGGTGGTGGAAGTCACGCAAACGCCTGGTAATGAGCAAAATCCCCCCCCCAAGGTCCTCTAAAAGGCTGGGAGAGCTAAAGATCGTGGACGTCAGGCAAACTCCTGTCATGAGCAAAAACCCCCAAAGAAACCCTAAAAGGCTGGGGGAGGTACAGGTCGTGGAAGTCAGGAAAACTCCTGGTCATGAGCGAAATCTCCCCACGACCCCTAAAAGTTTGGGGGAGCTACAGGTCGAGGAAGTCAGGCAAACTCCTGGTCATGAGCACAATCTCCCCCACAACACCTAAAAGCTTGGGAGAGCTACTGGTGGTGGAAGTCACGCAAACTCCTGGTCATGAGAGAAATCTCCTCCAGACCCCCTGAAAGACTGGGGAGCTACACGTGATGGAAGTCAAGCAAACTCCTGGTCATGAACGAAATCCCCCCGAAGTCCCCTAAAAGTCTGGGGAGCCACAGGTGGTGTAAGTCAGGCAAACTCCTGGTCATGAACGAAATCTCCCCCAGGCCCCCTGAAAACTTGGGGAGCTACAGGTGATGGAAGTCAGGCAAACTCCTGGTCATGAGCGAAATCTCCCCAGAACACCTAAAAGATTGGGAGAGCTACAGACTATGGAAGTCAGGCAAACTCCTGTTCATGAGCGAAATCCCCCCCAGACACCCTAAAAGGCTGGGAGAGCTACAGACCGTGCGAGTCAGGTAAACTCCTGGTCATGAGCGTAGTCCCCTCCCAGAACCCCTAAAAGGCTGGGGGAGCTACAGACCATGGAAGTCAGGCAAACTCCTGGTCTTGAGCGAAATCCCCCCAGACGCCCTAAATGTCTGGGGAGCTACAGGTGGTGGCAGTCAGGCAAACTCCTGGTTATGAGCGAAATCCCCCCCGAGGCCCCCTAAAAGGCTAGGAGAGCTACAGACCGTGGACGTCAGGCAAACTCCTGGCCATGAGCAAAATCCACCACAGAACCCCTAAAAGGCCGGGGGCGGTACAGGTCAGGAAGTCAGGAAAACTCCTGGTCATGAGCGAAATCTCCCCCACAATCCCTAAAAGGTTGGGGGAGCTACAGGTCGTGGAAGTCAGGCAAACTCCTGGTCATGAGCGAAATCTCCACCACAACCCCTAAAAGGTTGCGGGAGCTACAGGTCGTGGAAGTCAGGCAAACTCCTGGACTTGAGCGAAATCTCCCCCACAACCCCTAAAAGGTTGGGAGAGCTACAGGTCGTGGAAGTCAGGCAAACCCCTAGTCATGAGCGAAACCTCCCCCAGACCCCCTGAAAGGCTGGGGGAGCTTCAGACCACGGAAGTCAGGCAAAGTCCTGGTCATGAGCGAAATATCCCCCAGAACCACTAAAAGGCTGGGGGAGGTACAGGTCATGGAAGTCAGGGAAACTCTTGGTCATGAGCGAAACCTCCCCCAGAACCCCTGAAAGGATGGGGGAGCTACAGACCGTGGAATTCAAGCAAACTCCTGGTCATTAGCAAAATCCCCCCCCAGACCCACTAAAAGGCTGGGGGAGCTACAGGCCGTGGAAGTCAGGCAAACTCCTGGTCATGAGTGAAATCTCCCCCCAGACTCCCTAAAAGGATAGGGGTGCTACAGGTGGTAGAAGTCAGGCAAACTCCTGGTCATGAGCGAAATCTCCCCCAGAACCCCTTAAAGGCTGGGGGAGCTACAGGTCATGGAAGTCAGGAAAACTCCTGGTCATGAGCAAAATCTCCCCCAGACCACCTAAAAGGCTGGGGTGATACAGGTGATGGAAGTCAGGCAAAGTCCTGGTCATGAGCGAAATCCCCCCCAGATCCCCTAAAAGGCTGGGAGAGCTACAGGTGGTGGAAGTCAGGAAACTGCTGGTCATGAGCGAAATCGCCCCAGACGCCCTAAATGCCTGGGGAGCTACAGGTGGTGGAAGTCAGGCAAACGCCTGGTTATGAGCAAAATCCCCCCCCCAGGTCCCCTAAAAGGCTGGGAGAGCTAAAGATAGTGGACGTCAGGCAAACTCCTGTCATGAGCAAAAACCCCCACAGAACCCCTAAAAGGCTGGGGGAGGTACAGGTCGTGGAAGTCAGGAAAACTGGTCATGAGCGAAATCTCCCCATGACCCCTAAATGGTTGGGGGAGCTACATGTAGAGGAAGTCAGCCAAACTCCTGGTCATGAGCACAATCTCCCCCACAACCCCTAAAAGCTTGGGAGAGCTACAGGTGGTGGAAGTCAGGCAAATTCCTGGTCATGAGAGAAATCTCCTCCAGACCCCCTGAAAGACCGGGGAGCTACAGGTGATGGAAGTCAAGCAAACTCCTGGTCATGAACAAAATCCCCCCGAAGTCCCCTAAAAGTCTGGGGAGCCACAGGTGGTGGAAGTCAGGCAAATTCTTGGTCATGAACGAAATCTCCCCCAGGCCCCCTGAAAACTTGGGGAGCTACAGGCGATGGAAGTCAGGCAAACTCCTGGTCATGAGCGAAATCTCCCCCAGAACACCTAAAAGATTGGGAGAGCTACAGACTATGGAAGTCAGGCAAACTCCTGTTCATGAGCGAAATCCCCCCCAGACACCCTAAAAGGCTGGGAGAGCTACAGACCGTGCGAGTCAGGTAAACTCCTGGTCATGAGCGTAGTCCCCTCCCAGAACCCCTAAAAGGCTGGGGGAGCAACAGACCATGGAAGTCAGGCAAACTCCTGGTCTTGAGCGAAATCCCCCCAGACGCCCTAAATGTCTGGGGAGCTACAGGTGGTGGAAGTCAGGCAAACTCCTGGTTATGAGCGAAATCCAACCCCCCAGGTTCCCTAAAAGGCTGGGAGAGCTAAAGACCGTGGACGTCAGGCAAACTCCTGGTCATGAGCAAAATCCCCCCCAGAACCCCTAAAAGCCTGGGGGAGGTACAAGTTGTGGAAGTCAGGAAAACTCCTGGTCATGAGGGAAATCTCCCCCACAACCCCTAAAAGGTTGCGGGAGCTACAGGTCGTGGAAGTCAGGCAAACTCCTGGACTTGAGCGAAATCTCCCGCACAACCCCTAAAAGGTTGGGAGAGCTACAGGTCGTGGAAGTCAGGCAAACCCCTAGTCATGAGCGAAACCTCTCCCAGACCCCCTGAAAGGCTGGGGGAGCTACAGACCGTGGAATTCAAGCAAACTCCTGGTCATGAGCAAAATCCCCCCCAGACCCACTAAAAGGCTGGGGGAGCTACAGGCCGTGGAAGTCAGGCAAACTCCTGGTCATGAACGAAATCCCCCCGAAGTCCCCTAAAAGTCTGGGGAGCCACAGGTGGTGGAAGTCAGGCAAACTCTTGGTCATGAACGAAATCTCCCCCAGGCCCCCTGAAAACTTGGGGAGCTACAGGCGATGGAAGTCAGGCAAACTCCTGGTCATGAGCGAAATCTCCCCCAGAACACCTAAAAGATTGGGAGAGCTACAGACTATGGAAGTCAGGCAAACTCCTGTTCATGAGCGAAATCCCCCCCTGACACCCTAAAAGGCTGGGAGAGCTACAGACCGTGCGAGTCAGGTAAACTCCTGGTCATGAGCGTAGTCCCCTCCCAGAACCCCTAAAAGGCTGGGGGAGCAACAGAACATTGAAACTAGGCAAACTCTTGGTCTTGAGCAAAATCCCCCCCGAGGCCCCCTAAAAGGCTAGGAGAGCTACAGACCGTGGACGTCAGGCAAACTCCTGGTCATGAGCAAAATCCACCACAGAACCCCTAAAAGGCCGGGGGAGGTACAGGTCAGGAAGTCAGGAAAACTCCTGGTCATGAGCAAAATCTCCCCCACAATCCCTAAAAGGTTGGGGGAGCTACAGGTCATGGAAGTCAGGCAAACTCCTGGTCATGAGCGAAATCTCCCCCACAACCCCTAAATGTTTGGGAGAGCTACAGGTCGTGGAAGTCAGGCAAACCCCTGGTCATGAGCGAAACCTCCCCCAGACCCCCTGAAAGGCTGGGGGAGCTACAGACCGCGGAAGTTAGTTAAACTCCAGGTAATGAGCGAAATCTCCCCCAGAACCCCTAAAAGGCCTGGGGAGGTACCAGTCATGGAAGTCAGGCAAACTCCTGGTCATGAGCGAAATCCCCCCAGATTCCCTAAATGTCTGGGGAGCTACAGGTGGTGGAAGTCAGGCAAACTCCTGGTCATGAGCAAAATCTCCCCCAGACCACCTAAAAGGCTGAGGTGATACAGGTGATGGAAGTCAGGCAAAGTCCTGGTCATGAGCGAAATCCCCCCTATATCCCCTAAAAGGCTGGGAGAGCTACAGGTGGTGGAAGTCAGGCAAACTCCTGGTTATGAGCGAAATCCACCCCCCCAGGTTCCCTAAAAGGCTGGGAGAGCTAAAGACCGTGGACGTCAGGCAAACTCCTTGTCATGAGCAAAATCCACCCCAGAACCTCTAAAAGCCTGGGGGAGGTACAGGTCGTGGAAGTCAGGAAAACTCCTGGTCATGAGGGAAATCTCCCCCACAACCCCTAAAAGGTTGCGGGAGCTACAGGTCGTGGAAGTCAGGCAAACTCCTGGACTTGAGCGAAATCTCCCGCACAACCCCTAAAAGGTTGGGAGAGCTACAGGTCGTGGAAGTCAGGCAAACCCCTAGTCATGAGCGAAACCTCTCCCAGACCCCCTGAAAGGCTGGGGGAGCTACAGACCGTGGAATTCAAGCAAACTCCTGTCATGAGCAAAATCCCCCTCAGACCCACAAAAAGGCTGGGGGAGCTACAGGCCGTGGAAGTCAGGCAAACTCCTGGTCATGAGTGAAATCTCCCCCCAGACTCCCTAAAAGGATAGGGGTGCTACAAGTGGTAGAAGTCAGGCAAACTCCTGGTCATGAGCGAAATCTCCCCCAGAACCCCTTAAAGGCTGGGGGAGCTACAGGTCATGGAAGTCAGGAAAACTCCTGGTCATGAGCAAAATCTCCCCCAGACCACCTAAAAGGCTGGGGTGATACAGGTGATGGAAGTCAGGCAAAGTCCTGGTCATGAGTGAAATCCCCCCAGATCCCCTAAAAGGCTGGGAGAGCTACAGGTGGTGGAAGTCAGGAAACTGCTGGTCATGAGCGAAATCCCCCCAGACGCCCTAAATGCCTGGGGAGCTACAGGTGGTGGAAGTCAGGCAAAGTCCTGGTCATGAGCAAAATCCACCCAGAGCCCCAAAAAGGCTGGGGGAGGTACCAGTCATGGAAGTCAGGCAAACTCCTGGTCATGAGCGAAATCCCCCCAGATTCCCTAAATGTCTGGGGAGCTACAGGTGGTGGAAGTCAGGCAAACTCCTGGTCATGAGCAAAATCTCCCCCAGACCACCTAAAAGGCTGAGGTGATGCAGGTGATGGAAGTCAGGAAAAGTCCTGGTCATGAGCGAAATCCCCCCTAGATCCCCTAAAAGGCTGGGAGAGCTACAGGTGGTGGATGTCAGGCAAACTCCTGGTTATGAGCGAAATCCACCCCCCCAGGTTCCCTAAAAGGCTGGGAGAGCTAAAGACCGTGGACGTCAGGCAAACTCCTGGTCATGAGCAAAATCCCCCCCAGAACCCCTAAAAGCCTGGGGGAGGTACAGGTCGTGGAAGTCAGGAAAACTCCTGGTCATGAGGGAAATCTCCCCCACAACCCCTAAAAGGTTGCGGGAGCTACAGGTCGTGGAAGTCAGGCAAACTCCTGGACTTGAGCGAAATCTCCCGCACAACCCCTAAAAGGTTGGGAGAGCTACAGGTCGTGGAAGTCAGGCAAACCCCTAGTCATGAGCGAAACCTCTCCCAGACCCCCTGAAAGGCTGGGGGAGCTACAGACCGTGGAATTCAAGCAAACTCCTGGTCATGAGCAAAATCCCCCCCAGACCCACTAAAAGGCTGGGGGAGCTACAGGCCGTGGAAGTCAGGCAAACTCCTGGTCATGAGTGAAATCTCCCCCCAGACTCCCTAAAATTATAGGGGTGCTACAGGGGGTAGAAGTCAGGCAAACTCCTGGTCATGAGCGAAATCTCCCCCAGAACCACTTAAAGGCTGGGGGAGCTACAGGTCATGGAAGTCAGGAAAACTCCTGGTCATGAGCAAAATCTACCCCAGACCACCTAAAAGGCTGGGGTGATACAGGTGATGGAAGTCAGGCAAAGTCCTGGTCATGAGTGAAGTCCCCCCAGATCCCCTAAAAGGCTGGGAGAGCTACAGGTGGTGGAAGTCAGGAAACTGCTGGTCATGTGCGAAATCCCCCCAGACGCCCTAAATGCCTGGGGAGCTACAGGTGGTGGAAGTCAGGCAAACACCTGGTTATGAGCAAAATCCCCCCCCCCAGGTCCCCTAAAAGGCTGGGAGAGCTAAAGATAGTGGACGTCAGGCAAACTCCTGTCATGAGCAAAAACCCCCACAGAACCCCTAAAAGGCTGGGGGAGGTACAGGTAGTGGAAGTCTGGAAAACTCCTGGTCATGAGCGAAATCTCCCCATGACCCCTAAAAGGTTGGGGGAGCTACATGTCGAGGAAGTCAGCCAAACTCCTGGTCATGAGCACAATCTCCCCCACAACCCCTAAAAGCTTGGGAGAGCTACAGGTGGTGGAAGTCAGACAAACTCCTGGTCATGAGAGAAATCTCCTCCAGACCACCTGAAAGACTGGGGAGCTACAGGTGATGGAAGTCAGGAAAACTCCTGGTCATGAGCAAAATCCCCCCAGACCCCCTAAAAGGATGGGGGAGCTACGGGTCATGGAAGTCAGGCAAACTCCTGGTCATGAGCAAAATCTCCCCCAGACCACCTAAAAGGCTGGGGAGCTACAGGTGATGGAAGTCAGGCAAACTCCTGGTCATGAGCAAAGTCCTCCCAAACCCCCTAAAAGTCTGGGGAGCTACAAGTGGTGGAAGTCAGGCAAACTCCTTGCCATGAGTGAAATCTCCCGCTGAACCCCTAAAAGGCTGGGGGAACTACAGAAAGTGGAAGTCAGGCAATCTCCTGGTCATGAGCGATATCCCCCAAGACCCCCGCGAAAGGCTGGGAGAGCTACAGAGCGTGAAGTCAGGCAAACTCCTGGTCATGACCGAAAATTTCCCCCAGGCCTCCTGAAAGACTAGGGGAGCTACAGATCGTGGAAGTCAGGCAAACTCTGGGTCATGAGTGAAATGCCCCCCAGACCCCCTAAAAGAATGTGGGAGCTGCAGGTGGTGGAAGTCAGGCAAACTCCTGGTCATGAGCAAAGTCCCCCCAAACCCCCTAAATGTCTGGGGAGCTACAGGTGGTGGAGGTCAGGCAAACTCCTGGCCCTGAGTGAAATCTCCCCCAGAACCCCTAAAAGGCTGGGGGAGCTACAGACCGTGGAAGTCAGGCAATCTCCTGGTCATGAGCGATATCCCCCCAGACCCCACCGAAAGGATGGGGGAGCTACAGAGCGTGGAAGTCAGGCAAACTCCTGGTCATGACCGAAATTTCCCCCAGGCCCCCTAAAAGGCTGGAGGAGCTACAGACCGTGAAAGTCAGGTAAACTCCTGGTCATGACAAAAATCTCCCCCAGACCCCATAAAAGACTGGGGGAGCTACATACCATGGAAGTCAGGCAAACTCTGGGTCATGAGTGAAATCCCCCCCAGACCCCCTAAAAGGCTGGGGGATCTACAGGTCATTGAAGTCAGGCAAACTCCTGGTCATGAGCGATATCCCCCCCAGACCCCCTAAAAGGCTTGGGGAGCTACAGATCATGGAAGTCAGGCAAACTCCTGGTCATGAGCGAAATCTCCCCCAGACCCCCTAAAAGGCTGGCAGAGCTACAGACCGTGGAAGTCAAGCAAACTCCTGGTCATGAGCAAAATCCCCCCATACCCCCTAAAAGGCTGGGGAGCTACAGACCGTGGAAGTCAGGCAAACTCCTGGTCATGAGCAAAATCCCCCCCTGATCCCCTAAAAGGCTGGGAGAGCTACAGGTGGTGGAAGTCAGGCAAACTCCTGGTCATGAGCGATATCCCCCCAGACCTCCCCGAAAGGATGGGGGAGCTACAGAGCGTGGAAGTCAGGCTAACTCCTGGTCATGAGAAAAGTCCCCCCAAACCCCCTAAATGTCTGGGGAGCTACAGGTGGTGGAAGTCAGGCAAAATCCTGGCCATGAGTGAAATCTCCCCCAGACCCCCTAAAAGGCTGGGGGAGCTACAGACCGTGGAAGTCAGGCAATCTCCTGGTCATGAGCAATATCCCCCCAGAACCCCCCGAAAGGCTGGGGGAGCTACAGAGCGAGGAAGTCAGGCAAACTCCTGGTCATGACCGAAATTTCCTCCAGGCCCCCTAAAAGGCTGGGGGAGCTACAGACCGTGAAAGTCAGGTAAACTCCTGGTCATGACCAAAATCTCCCCCAGACCCCATAAAAGACTGGGGGAGCTACATACCATGGAAGTCAGGCAAACTCTGGGTCATGAGTGAAATCCCCCCCAGACCCCCTAAAAGGCTGGGGGATCTACAGGTCATTGAAGTCAGGCAAACTCCTAGTCATGAGCGATATCCCCCTCAGACCCCCTAAAAGGCTTGGGGAGCTACAGACCATGGAAGTCAGGCAAACTTCTAGTCATGAGCGAAATCCCCCCAAACGCCCTAAAATGCTGGGGAGCTACAGGTGGTGGAAGTCAGGCAAACTCCTTGGCATGGTCAAAATCTCCCCCAGACCCCCTGAACGACTGGGGCAGCTACAGGTTGTGGAAGTCAGGCAAACTCCTGGTCATGAGAGAAATCTCCCCCAGACCCTGGAAAAGGTTGGGGGGGCTACAGACCATGGAAGTCAGGTAAAGTCCTGGTCATGAGCGAAATCTCCCCCAGACACCCTAAAAGGCTGGGGATCTACAGACCAGGGAAGGCATGAAATCTCCTGGTCATGAGCAAAATCCCCCTCAGACCCCCTAAAGGGCTGGGGGAGCTACGTACCGTGAAAGTCAGGCAAACTCCTGGTCATGAGCAAAATCCCCCCAGACCCTCTAAAAGGCTGGGGGAACTACAGGTGGTGGAAGTCAGGCAAACTCCTGGTCATGAGCGAAATCTCCCCCACAACCCCTAAAAGCTGGGGGAGCTATAGATGGTGGAAGTCAGGTAAACTTCTGCTGATGAGTGAAATCCCCCCCAGACCCCCTAATAGTCTTTGGAGCTACAGGTGGTGGCAGTCAGGCAAACTCCTGGTCATGAGCGAAATATTCCCCACAACCCCCAAAAGGCTGGGGGAGTTACAGGTCATGGAAGTCAGGCAAACTCCTGGCCGTGAGCGAAATCTCCCCCAGACTCCTTAAAAGACTGGGGGAGCTACAGACCTTGGAAGTCAGGCAAACTCCTTGTCATGAGCGAAATCCCACCCAGACCCCTAAAAGGCTGGGGGAGCTACAGACCGTGGAAGTCAGGCAAACTCCTGGTCATGAGCGAAACCCCCCCAGACCCCCATAAAAGGCCGGCGGAGCTACAAACCATGGAAGTCAGGCAAAATCCTGGTCATGAGCCAAATCCCCCCCAGGCCTCCTGAAAGACTGGGGAAGCTACAGTCCATGGAAGTCAGGCAAACTCCTGCCCATGAATCAAACCTCCCCCAGACCCCCTAAAAGGCTCTGGGAGCTACAGACTTTGGAAGTCAGGGAAACTCCTGGTCATGAGCAATATCGCCTCAGACCCCCCCGAAAGGCTGGGAGAGCTACAGAGCGTGGAAGTCAGGCAAACTCCTGATCATGAGTGAAATTTCTCCTACGCCCCCTGAAAGACTGTGGGAGCTACAGAACGTGGGAGTCAGGCAAACTCCTGGTCATGAGCAAAATCTCCCCCAGACCCCCTAAAAGGCCAGGGAGCTGCAGGCCGTGGAAGTCAGGCAAACTCCTGGTGATGAGCGATAATTCCCCCAGACATCCTAAAAGGCTAGGGATCTACAGGTGATGGAAGTCAGGCAAACTCCTGGTCAATCAGCAATATGTTCCCAAGACCCCCTAAAAAGCTGTGGGGGCTACAGGCCGTGGAAGTCAGGCAAACTCCTGGTCATCAGCAAAATCTCCCCAAGACCCCTAAAAGACTGGGGGAGCTACAGGCCGTCAAAGTCAGGCAAACTCCTTGTCATGAGTGAAATTTCCCCCAGACCACCTAAAAGGCTGGGGAGCTACAGGTGATGGAAGTCAGGCAAACTTCTGGTCATGAGTGAAATTTCCCCCAGACCCCCTGAACGACTGGGGCAGCTACAGGTTGTGGAAGTCAGGCAAACTCCTGGTCATGAGAGAAATCTCCCCCAGACCCTGTAAATGGCTGGGGAGCTACAGACTATGGAAGTCAGGCAAACTCCTGGTCATGAGCGAAATCCCCCCCAGACCCCCTAATAGTCTTTGGAGCTACAGGTGGTGGCAGTCAGGCAAACTCCTGGTCATGAGCGAAATATTCCCCACAACCCCCAAAAGGCTGGGGGAGTTACAGGTCATGGAAGTCAGGCAAACTCCTGGCCGTGAGCGAAATCTCCCCCAGACTCCTTAAAAGACTGGGGGAGCTACAGACCTTGGAAGTCAGGCAAACTCCTTGTCATGAGCGAAATCCCACCCAGACCCCTAAAAGGCTGGGGGAGCTACAGACCGTGGAAGTCAGGCAAACTCCTGGTCATGAGCGAAACCCCCCCAGACCCCCATAAAAGGCCGGCGGAGCTACAAACCATGGAAGTCAGGCAAAATCCTGGTCATGAGCCAAATCCCCCCCCAGGCCTCCTGAAAGACTGGGGAAGCTACAGTCCATGGAAGTCAGGCAAACTCCTGCCCATGAATCAAACCTCCCCCAGACCCCCTAAAAGGCTCTGGGAGCTACAGACTTTGGAAGTCAGGGAAACTCCTGGTCATGAGCAATATCGCCTCAGACCCCCCCGAAAGGCTGGGAGAGCTACAGAGCGTGGAAGTCAGGCAAACTCCTGATCATGAGTGAAATTTCTCCTACGCCCCCTGAAAGACTGTGGGAGCTACAGAACGTGGGAGTCAGGCAAACTCCTGGTCATGAGCGAAATCTCCCCCAGACCCCCTAAAAGGCCAGGGAGCTGCAGGCCGTGGAAGTCAGGCAAACTCCTGGTGATGAGCGATAATTCCCCCAGACATCCTAAAAGGCTAGGGATCTACAGGTGATGGAAGTCAGGCAAACTCCTGGTCAATCAGCAATATGTTCCCAAGACCCCCTAAAAAGCTGTGGGGGCTACAGGCCGTGGAAGTCAGGCAAACTCCTGGTCATCAGCAAAATCTCCCCAAGACCCCTAAAAGACTGGGGGAGCTACAGGCCGTCAAAGTCAGGCAAACTCCTTGTCATGAGTGAAATTTCCCCCAGACCACCTAAAAGGCTGGGGAGCTACAGGTGATGGAAGTCAGGCAAACTTCTGGTCATGAGTGAAATTTCCCCCAGACCCCCTAAAAGGCTGGGGGAGCTACAGGTGGTTCAAGTCCGGCAAACTCCTGATCATGAGCAAAATCCCCAGCTGATCCCCTAAAAGGCTGGGAGAGCTACAGGTGGTAGAAGTCAGGCTAACTCCTGGTCATAAGCAAAGTCCCCCCAAACCCCTTAAAAGTCTGGGGAGCTACAGGTGGTGGAAGTCAGACAAACTCCTGGCCATGAGTGAAATCTTGCTGGGGGAGCTACAGACCGTGGAAGTCAGGCAATCTCCTGGTCATGACCGAAATTTCCCCCAGGCCCCCTGAAAGACTAAGGGGAGCTACAGACCGTGGGAGTCAGGCAAACTCTTGGTCATGAGCGAAATCTCCCCCAGGTCCCCTAAAAGGCCAGGGAGCTACAGGTCATGGAAGTCAGGTGCAAACTCGTTGTCATGAGCAAAATTTTCGCAAGACCCCCTAAAAGACTGGGTAAGCTACAGTCCGTGGAAGTCAGGCAAACTCCTGGTCATGAGTGAAATCTCCCCCAGGTCCCCTAAAAGGCTGGCGGAGCTACAGACCGTGGAAGTCAGGCAAACTCCTGGTCATGAGCAAAATCCCCCCCGGACCACCTAAAAGGCAGGGGGAGCTACAGTCCGTGGAAGTAAGGCAAACTCCTGGTCATGAGCAAAATCCCCCCCTGATCCCCTAAAAGGCTGGGACAGCTACAGGTGGTGGAAGTCAGGCAAACTCCTGGTCATGAGCAAAATCCCCCCCTGATCCCCTAAAAGGCTGGGAGAGCAACAGTCCGTGGAAGTCAGGCAAACTCCTGGTCATGAGTGAAATCTCTCCCAGACCCCCCAAAAGGCTAGGGGAGCTACAGACCGTGGAAGTCGGGCACTCTCCTGGTCATGAGCGATATCCGCCCAGACCCCCCCGAAAGGCTGGGAGAGCTACAGAGCGTTGAAGTAAGGCAAACTCCTGGTCATGACTGAAATTTCCCCCAGGCCCCCTGATAGACTAGGGGAGCTACAGACCGTGGGAGTCAGGCAAACTCTTGGTCATGAGCGAAATCTCCCCCAGACCCCCTAAAAGGCCAGGGAGCTACAGGTCGTGGAGGTCAGGCAAACTCTGGGTCATGAGTGAAATCCCCCCCAGACCCCTAAAAGGCTGGGGGATCTACAGGTCATGGAAGCCAGGCAAACTCCTTGTCATGAGCAAAATTTTCACAAGACCCCCTAAAAGGCTGTGGGAGCTACAGGTGGTGGAAGTCAGGCAAACTCCTGGTCATGAGTGAAATCTCCCCCAGGCTCCCTAAAAGGCTGGCAGAGCTACAGACCGTGGAATTCAGGCAAACTCCTGATCATGAGTGAAATCCCCCCCAGACCTCCTAAAAGGCTGGGGAGCTACAGACCGTGGAAGTCAGCCAAACTCCTGGTCATGAGCGAAAACCCCTTCAGACCCCCTGAAAGGCTGGGAGAGCTACAGAGCATGGAAGTCAGGCAAACTCCTGTCATGAGTGAACCCTCCCCCCAACCCACTAAAAGGCTGCGGCAGCTACAGACCGTGAAGGTCAGGCAAGCTCCTGGTCATGAGCAAAATCCCCCCTAGACCCCCTAAAAGACAGGGGGAGCTACAGACCATGGAAGTCAGGCAAACTCCTGGTCATGAGCAAAATCCCCCCAGACCCCCTAAAAAGCTGGGGGAGCTACAGACCATGGAAGTCAGGCAAACCTCTAGTTATGAGCGAAATCCCCCCAAACGCCCTAAAAGGCTGGGGAGCTGCAGGTGGTGGAAGTCAGGCAAACTCCTTGTCATGAGAAAAATCTCCCCCAGACCCCCTGAACGACTGGGGCAGCTACAGGTTGTGGAAGTCAGGCAAACTCCTGGTCATGAGCGAAATCTCCCCCAGACTCCCTAAAAGGCTGGGGGAGCTACAGACCGTGAAAGTCAGGTAAACTCCTGGTCATGACCAAAATCTCCCCCAGACCCCATAAAAGACTGGGGGAGCTACATACCATGGAAGTCAGGCAAACTCTGGGTCATGAGTGAAATCCCCCCCAGACCCCCTAAAAGGCTGGGGGATCTACAGGTCATTGAAGTCAGGCAAACTCCTAGTCATGAGCGATATCCCCCTCAGACCCCCTAAAAGGCTTGGGGAGCTACAGACCATGGAAGTCAGGCAAACTTCTAGTCATGAGCGAAATCCCCCCAAACGCCCTAAAATGCTGGGGAGCTACAGGTGGTGGAAGTCAGGCAAACTCCTTGGCATGGTCAAAATCTCCCCCAGACCCCCTGAACGAATGGGGCAGCTACAGGTTGTGGAAGTTAGGCAAACTCCTGGTCATGAGAGAAATCTCCCCCAGACCCTGGAAAAGGTTGGGGGAGCTAAAGACCATGGAAGTCAGGTAAAGTCCTGGTCATGAGCGAAATCTCCCCCAGACACCCTAAAAGGCTGGGGATCTACAGACCAGGGAAGGCATGAAATCTCCTGGTCATGAGCAAAATCCCCCTCAGACCCCCTAAAAGGCTGGGGGAGCTACGTACCGTGAAAGTCAGGCAAACTCCTGGTCATGAGCAAAATCCCCCCAGACCCTCTAAAAGGCTGGGGGAACTACAGGTGGTGGAAGTCAGGCAAACTCCTGGTCATGAGCGAAATCTCCCCCACAACCCCTAAAAGCTGGGGGAGCTATAGATGGTGGAAGTCAGGTAAACTCCTGCTGATGAGTGAAATCCCCCCCAGACCACCTAATAGTCTTTGGAGCTACAGGTGGTGGCAGTCAGGCAAACTCCTGGTCATGAGCGAAATATTCCCCACAACCCCCAAAAGGCTGGGGGAGTTACAGGTCATGGAAGTCAGGCAAACTCCTGGCCGTGAGCGAAATCTCCCCCAGACTCCTTAAAAGACTGGGGGAGCTACAGACCTTGGAAGTCAGGCAAACTCCTTGTCATGAGCGGAATCCCACCCAGACCCCTAAAAGGCTGGGGGAGCTACAGACCATGGAAGTCAGGCAAACTCCTGGTCATGAGCGAAACCCCCCCAGACCCCCATAAAAGGCCGGCGGAGCTACAAACCATGGAAGTCAGGCAAAATCCTGGTCATGAGCCAAATCCCCCCCCAGGCCTCCTGAAAGACTGGGGAAGCTACAGTCCATGGAAGTCAGGCAAACTCCTGCCCATGAATCAAACCTCCCCCAGACCCCCTAAAAGGCTCTGGGAGCTACAGACTTTGGAAGTCAGGGAAACTCCTGGTCATGAGCAATATCGCCTCAGACCCCCCCGAAAGGCTGGGAGAGCTACAGAGCGGGGAAGTCAGCCAAACTCCTGGTCATGACTGAAATTTCCCCCAGGCCCCCTGATAGACTAGGGGAGCTACCGACCGTGGGAGTCAGGCAAACTCTTGGTCATGAGCGAAATCTCCCCCAGACCCCCTAAAAGGCCAGGGAGCTACAGGTCGTGGAGGTCAGGCAAACTCTGGGTCATGAGTGAAATCCCCCCCAGCCCCCTAAAAGGCTGGGGGATCTACAGGTCATGGAAGCCAGGCAAACTCCTTGTCATGAGCAAAATGTTCACAAGACCCCCTAAAAGGCTGTGGGAGCTACAGGTGGTGGAAGTCAGGAAAACTCCTGGTCATGAGCGAAATCTCACCCAGGCTCTCTAAAAGGCTGGCAGAGCTACAGACCGTGGAATTCAGGCAAACTCCTGATCATGAGTGAAATCCCCCACAGACCTCCTAAAAGGCTGGGGAGCTACAGACCGTGGAAGTCAGCCAAACTCCTGGTCATGAGCGAAAACCCCTTCAGACCCCCTGAAAGGCTGGGAGAGCTACAGAGCATGGAAGTCAGGCAAACTCCTGTCATGAGTGAACCCTCCCCCCAACCCACTAAAAGGCTGCGGCAGCTACAGACCGTGAAGGTCAGGCAAGCTCCTGGTCATGAGCAAAATCCCCCCTAGACCCCCTAAAAGACAGGGAGAGCTACAGACCATGGAAGTCAGGCAAACTCCTGGTCATGAGCAAAATCCCCCCAGACCCCCTAAAAAGCTGGGGGAGCTACAGACCATGGAAGTCAGGCAAACTCCTGGTCATGAGCAAAATCCCCCCAGACCCCCTAAAAAGCTGGGGGAGCTACAGACCATGGAAGTCAGGCAAACCTCTAGTTATGAGCGAAATCCCCCCAAACGCCCTAAAAGGCTGGGGAGCTACAGGTGGTGGAAGTCAGGCAAACTCCTTGTCATGAGAAAAATCTCCCCCAGACCCCCTGAACGACTGGGGCAGCTACAGGTTGTGGAAGTCAGGCAAACTCCTGGTCATGAGAGAAATCTCCCCCAGACCCTGTAAATGGCTGGGGAGCTACAGACTATGGAAGTCAGGCAAACTCCTGGTCATGAGCGAAATCTCCCCCAGACTCCCTAAAAGGCTGGGGGAGCTACAGACCGTGAAAGTCAGGTAAACTCCTGGTCATGACCAAAATCTCCCCCAGACCCCATAAAAGACTGGGGGAGCTACATACCATGGAAGTCATCCAAACTCTGGGTCATGAGTGAAATCCCCCCCAGACCCCCTAAAAGGCTGGGGGATCTACAGGTCATTGAAGTCAGGCAAACTCCTAGTCATGAGCGATATCCCCCTCAGACCCCCTAAAAGGCTTGGGGAGCTACAGACCATGGAAGTCAGGCAAACTTCTAGTCATGAGCGAAATCCCCCCAAACGCCCTAAAATGCTGGGGAGCTACAGGTGGTGGAAGTCAGGCAAACTCCTTGGCATGGTCAAAATCTCCCCCAGACCCCCTGAACGACTGGGGCAGCTACAGGTTGTGGAAGTCAGGCAAACTCCTGGTCATGAGAGAAATCTCCCCCAGACCCTGGAAAAGGTTGGGGGAGCTACAGACCATGGAAGTCAGGTAAAGTCCTGGTCATGAGCGAAATCTCCCCCAGACACCCTAAAAGGCTGGGGATCTACAGACCAGGGAAGGCATGAAATCTCCTGGTCATGAGCAAAATCCCCCTCAGACCCCCTAAAAGGCTGGGGGAGCTACGTACCGTGAAAGTCAGGCAAACTCCTGGTCATGAGCAAAATCCCCCCAGACCCTCTAAAAGGCTGGGGGAACTACAGGTGGTGGAAGTCAGGCAAACTCCTGGTCATGAGCGAAATCTCCCCCACAACCCCTAAAAGCTGGGGGAGCTATAGATGGTGGAAGTCAGGTAAACTCCTGCTGATGAGTGAAATCCCCCCCAGACCCCCTAATAGTCTTTGGAGCTACAGGTGGTGGCAGTCAGGCAAACTCCTGGTCATGAGCGAAATATTCCCCACAACCCCCAAAAGGCTGGGGGAGTTACAGGTCATGGAAGTCAGGCAAACTCCTGGCCGTGAGCGAAATCTCCCCCAGACTCCTTAAAAGACTGGGGGAGCTACAGACCTTGGAAGTCAGGCAAACTCCTGGTCATGAGCGAAATCCCACCCAGACCCCTAAAAGGCTGGGGGAGCTACAGACCGTGGAAGTCAGGCAAACTCCTGGTCATGAGCGAAACCCCCCCAGGCCCCCATAAAAGGCCGGCGGAGCTACAAACCATGGAAGTCAGGCAAAATCCTGGTCATGAATCATACCTCCCCCAGACCCCCTAAAAGGCTCTGGGAGCTACAGACTTTGGAAGTCAGGGAAACTCCTGGTCATGAGCAATATCGCCTCAGACCCCCCGGAAAGGCTGGGAGAGCTACAGAGCGTGGAAGTCAGCCAAACTGCTGGTCATGAGCGAAAACCCCTTCAGACCCCCTGAAAGGCTGGGAGAGCTACAGAGCATGGAAGTCAGGCAAACTCCTGTCATGAGTGAACCCTCCCCCCAACCCACTAAAAGGCTGCGGCAGCTACAGACCGTGAAGGTCAGGCAAGCTCCTGGTCATGAGCAAAATCCCCCCTAGACCCCCTAAAAGACAGGGGGAGCTACAGACCATGGAAGTCAGGCAAACTCCTAGTCATGAGCGATATCCCCCCAAACGCCCTAAAATGCTGGGGAGCTACAGGTGGTGGAAGTCAGGCAAACTCCTTGGCATGGTCAAAATCTCCCCCAGACCCCCTGAACGACTGGGGCAGCTACAGGTTGTGGAAGTCAGGCAAACTCCTGGTCATGAGAGAAATCTCCCCCAGACCCTGGAAAAGGTTGGGGGAGCTACAGACCATGGAAGTCAGGTAAAGTCCTGGTCATGAGCGAAATCTCCCCCAGACACCCTAAAAGGCTGGGGATCTACAGACCAGGGAAGGCATGAAATCTCCTGGTCATGAGCAAAATCCCCCTCAGACCCCCTAAAAGGCTGGGGGAGCTACGTACCGTGAAAGTCAGGCAAACTCCTGGTCATGAGCAAAATCCCCCCAGACCCTCTAAAAGGCTGGGGGAACTACAGGTGGTGGAAGTCAGGCAAACTCCTGGTCATGAGCGAAATCTCCCCCACAACCCCTAAAAGCTGGGGGAGCTATAGATGGTGGAAGTCAGGTAAACTCCTGCTGATGAGTGAAATCCCCCCCAGACCCCCTAATAGTCTTTGGAGCTACAGGTGGTGGCAGTCAGGCAAACTCCTGGTCATGAGCGAAATATTCCCCACAACCCCCAAAAGGCTGGGGGAGTTACAGGTCATGGAAGTCAGGCAAACTCCTGGCCGTGAGCGAAATCTCCCCCAGACTCCTTAAAAGACTGGGGGAGCTACAGACCTTGGAAGTCAGGCAAACTCCTGGTCATGAGCGAAATCCCACCCAGACCCCTAAAAGGCTGGGGGAGCTACAGACCGTGGAAGTCAGGCAAACTCCTGGTCATGAGCGAAACCCCCCCAGGCCCCCATAAAAGGCCGGCGGAGCTACAAACCATGGAAGTCAGGCAAAATCCTGGTCATGAATCATACCTCCCCCAGACCCCCTAAAAGGCTCTGGGAGCTACAGACTTTGGAAGTCAGGGAAACTCCTGGTCATGAGCAATATCGCCTCAGACCCCCCGGAAAGGCTGGGAGAGCTACAGAGCGTGGAAGTCAGCCAAACTGCTGGTCATGAGCGAAAACCCCTTCAGACCCCCTGAAAGGCTGGGAGAGCTACAGAGCATGGAAGTCAGGCAAACTCCTGTCATGAGTGAACCCTCCCCCCAACCCACTAAAAGGCTGCGGCAGCTACAGACCGTGAAGGTCAGGCAAGCTCCTGGTCATGAGCAAAATCCCCCCTAGACCCCCTAAAAGACAGGGGGAGCTACAGACCATGGAAGTCAGGCAAACTCCTGGTCATGAGCAAAATCCCCCCAGACCCCCTAAAAAGCTGGGGGAGCTACAGACCATGGAAGTCAGGCAAACTCCTGGTCATGAGCAAAATCCCCCCAGACCCCCTAAAAAGCTGGGGGAGCTACAGACCATGGAAGTCAGGCAAACCTCTAGTTATGAGCGAAATCCCCCCAAACGCCCTAAAAGGCTGGGGAGCTACAGGTGGTGGAAGTCAGGCAAACTCCTTGTCATGAGAAAAATCTCTCCCAGATCCCCTGAACGACTGGGGCAGCTACAGGTTGTGGAAGTCAGGCAAACTCCTGGTCATGAGAGAAATCTCCCCCAGACCCTGTAAATGGCTGGGGAGCTACAGACTATGGAAGTCAGGCAAACTCCTGGTCATGAGCGAAATCCCCCCCAGACCCCCTAATAGTCTTTGGAGCTACAGGTGGTGGCAGTCAGGCAAACTCCTGGTCATGAGCGAAATATTCCCCACAACCCCCAAAAGGCTGGGGGAGTTACAGGTCATGGAAGTCAGGCAAACTCCTGGCCGTGAGCGAAATCTCCCCCAGACTCCTTAAAAGACTGGGGGAGCTACAGACCTTGGAAGTCAGGCAAACTCCTTGTCATGAGCGAAATCCCACCCAGACCCCTAAAAGGCTGGGGGAGCTACAGACCGTGGAAGTCAGGCAAACTCCTGGTCATGAGCGAAACCCCCCCAGACCCCCATAAAAGGCCGGCGGAGCTACAAACCATGGAAGTCAGGCAAACTCCTGCCCATGAATCAAACCTCCCCCAGACCCCCTAAAAGGCTCTGGGAGCTACAGACTTTGGAAGTCAGGGAAACTCCTGGTCATGAGCAATATCGCCTCAGACCCCCCCGAAAGGCTGGGAGAGCTACAGAGCGTGGAAGTCAGGCAAACTCCTGATCATGAGTGAAATTTCTCCTACGCCCCCTGAAAGACTGTGGGAGCTACAGAACGTGGGAGTCAGGCAAACTCCTGGTCATGAGCAAAATCTCCCCCAGACCCCCTAAAAGGCCAGGGAGCTGCAGGCCATGGAAGTCAGGTAAACTCCTGGTGATGAGCGATAATTCCCCCAGACATCCTAAAAGGCTAGGGATCTACAGGTGATGGAAGTCAGGCAAACTCCTGGTCAATCAGCAATATGTTCCCAAGACCCCCTAAAAAGCTGTGGGGGCTACAGGCCGTGGAAGTCAGGCAAACTCCTGGTCATCAGCAAAATCTCCCCAAGACCCCTAAAAGACTGGGGGAGCTACAGGCCGTCAAAGTCAGGCAAACTCCTTGTCATGAGTGAAATTTCCCCCAGACCACCTAAAAGGCTGGGGAGCTACAGGTGATGGAAGTCAGGCAAACTTCTGGTCATGAGTGAAATTTCCCCCAGACCCCCTAAAAGGCTGGGGGAGCTACAGGTGGTTCAAGTCCGGCAAACTCCTGATCATGAGCAAAATCCCCACCTGATCCCCTAAAAGGCTGGGAGAGCTACAGGTGGTAGAAGTCAGGCTAACTCCTGGTCATAAGCAAAGTCCCCCCAAACCCCTTAAAAGTCTGGGGAGCTACAGGTGGTGGAAGTCAGGCAAACTCCTGGCCATGAGTGAAATCTTGCTGGGGGAGCTACAGACCGTGGAAGTCAGGCAATCTCCTGGTCATGACCGAAATTTCCCCCAGGCCCCCTGAAAGACTAAGGGGAGCTACAGACCGTGGGAGTCAGGCAAACTCTTGGTCATGAGCGAAATCTCCCCCAGGCCCCCTAAAAGGCCAGGGAGCTACAGGTCGTGGAGGTCAGGCAAACTCTGGCTCATGAGTGAAATCCCCCCCAGGCCCCTAAAAGGCTGGGGGATCTACAGGTCATGGAAGTCAGGTTCAAACTCCTTGTCATGAGCAAAATTTTCGAAAGACCCCCTAAAAGACTGGGTAAGCTACAGTCCGTGGAAGTCAGGCAAACTCCTGGTCATGAGTGAAATCTCCCCCAGGTCCCCTAAAAGGCTGGCGGAGCTACAGACCGTGGAAGTCAGGCAAACTCCTGGTCATGAGCAAAATCCCCCCCAGACCACCTAAAAGGCAGGGGGAGCTACAGTCCGTGGAAGTAAGGCAAACTCCTGGTCATGAGCAAAATCCCCCCCTGATCCCCTAAAAGGCTGGGAGAGCTACAGGTGGTGGAAGTCAGGCAAACTCCTGGTCATGAGCAAAATCCCCCCCTGATCCCCTAAAAGGCTGGGAGAGCAACAGTCCGTGGAAGTCAGGCAAACTCCTGGTCATGAGTGAAATCTCTCCCAGACCCCCCAAAAGGCTAGGGGAGCTACAGACCGTGGAAGTCGGGCACTCTCCTGGTCATGAGCGATATCCGCCCAGACCCCCCCGAAAGGCTGGGAGAGCTACAGAGCGTTGAAGTAAGGCAAACTCCTGGTCATGACTGAAATTTCCCCCAGACCCCCTAAAAGGCCAGGGAGCTACAGGTCGTGGAGGTCAGGCAAACTCTGGGTCATGAGTGAAATCCCCCCCAGACCCCTAAAAGGCTGGGGGAACTACAGGTCATGGAAGCCAGGCAAACTCCTTGTCATGAGCAAAATTTTCACAAGACCCCCTAAAAGGCTGTGGGAGCTACAGGTGGTGGAAGTCAGGCAAACTCCTGGTCATGAGTGAAATCTCCCCCAGGCTCCCTAAAAGGCTGGCAGAGCTACAGACCGTGGAATTCAGGCAAACTCCTGATCATGAGTGAAATCCCCCCCAGACCTCCTAAAAGGCTGGGGAGCTACAGACCGTGGAAGTCAGCCAAACTCCTGGTCATGAGCGAAAACCCCTTCAGACCCCCTGAAAGGCTGGGAGAGCTACAGAGCATGGAAGTCAGGCAAACTCCTGTCATGAGTGAACCCTCCCCCCAACCCACTAAAAGGCTGCGGCAGCTACAGACCGTGAAGGTCAGGCAAGCTCCTGGTCATGAGCAAAATCCCCCCTAGACCCCCTAAAAGACAGGGGGAGCTACAGACCATGGAAGTCAGGCAAACTCCTGGTCATGAGCAAAATCCCCCCAGACCCCCTAAAAAGCTGGGGGAGCTACAGACCATGGAAGTCAGGCAAACCTCTAGTTATGAGCGAAATCCCCCCAAACGCCCTAAAAGGCTGGGGAGCTACAGGTGGTGGAAGTCAGGCAAACTCCTTGTCATGAGAAAAATCTCCCCCAGACCCCCTGAACGACTGGGGCAGCTACAGGTTGTGGAAGTCAGGCAAACTCCTGGTCATGAGAGAAATCTCCCCCAGACCCTGTAAATGGCTGGGGAGCTACAGACTATGGAAGTCAGGCAAACTCCTGGTCATGAGCGAAATCTCCCCCAGACTCCCTAAAAGGTTAGTGGAGCTACAGACCGTGGAAGTCAGGTAAACTCCTGGTCATGAGCGAAATCTCCCCCAGACCCCTTAAAAGGATGGGGATCTACAGGCCATGGAAGTCAGGTAATCTCCTGGTCATGAGGGAAATCCCCCTCAGATCCCCTAAAAGGCTGGGGGCGCTACGGACCGTGAAAGTCAGGCAAACTCCTGGTTATGAGCAAAATCCCCCCAGACCCTCTAAAAGGCTGGGGGAACTACAGGTGGTGAAAGTCAGGCAAACTCCTGGTCATGAGCAAAATCCCCCCAGACCCCCTAAAAAGCTGGGGGAGCTACAGACCATGGAAGTCAGGCAAACCTCTAGTTATGAGCGAAATCCCCCCAAACGCCCTAAAAGGCTGGGGAGCTACAGGTGGTGGAAGTCAGGCAAACTCCTTGTCATGAGAAAAATCTCCCCCAGACCCCCTGAACGACTGGGGCAGCTACAGGTTGTGGAAGTCAGGCAAACTCCTGGTCATGAGAGAAATCTCCCCCAGACCCTGTAAATGGCTGGGGAGCTACAGACTATGGAAGTCAGGCAAACTCCTGGTCATGAGCGAAATCTCCCCCAGACTCCCTAAAAGGTTAGTGGAGCTACAGACCGTGGAAGTCAGGTAAACTCCTGGTCATGAGCGAAATCTCCCCCAGACCCCTTAAAAGGATGGGGATCTACAGGCCATGGAAGTCAGGTAATCTCCTGGTCATGAGGGAAATCCCCCTCAGATCCCCTAAAAGGCTGGGGGCGCTACGGACCGTGAAAGTCAGGCAAACTCCTGGTTATGAGCAAAATCCCCCCAGACCCTCTAAAAGGCTGGGGGAACTACAGGTGGTGAAAGTCAGGCAAACTCCTGGTCATGAGCGAAATCTCCCCCACAACCCCTAAAAGGCTGGGGGAGCTACAGGTGGTGGAAGTCAGGCAAACTCCTGCTCATGAGCGAAACCCCCCCCCCCAATCCCCTAAAAGCCTTTGGAGCTACAGGTGGTGGCAGTCAGGCAAACTCCTGGTCATGCGCAAAATATCCCCCAGACCCCTTAAAAGGCTGGGAGAGCTACAGGTCATGGAAGTCAGGCAAACTCCTGGCCATGAGCCAAATCCCACCCAGACCCCTAAAAGGCTGGGGGAGCTACAGACCATGGAAGTCAGGCAAAATCCTGGCCATGAGCGAAATCTCCCCCAGACCCTTTAAAAGGCTGGGGGATCTACAGACCATGGAAGTCGGGCAAACTCCTTGTCATGAGCGAAATCCCACCCAGACCCTTAAAAGGCTGGGGGAGCTACAGACCGTGGAAGTCAGGCAAAATCCTGGTCATGAGCCAAATACCCCCCAAAGACCTCCTGAAAGACTGGGAAAGCTACAGGCCATGGAAGTCAGGCAAACTCCTGGCCATGAATGAAATCTCCCCCAGGCCCCCATAAAAGGCCGGCAGAGCTACAGGCCATGGAAGTCAGGCAAAATCCTGGTCATGAGCCAAATTACCCCCCCCCCCCCCAAGACCTCCTGAAAGACTGGATGCAAACTCCTGGCCATGAGTGAAATCTCCCCCAGATCCCCTAAAAGGCTGGGGAGCTACAGACCATGGAAGTCAGGCAAACTCCTGGTCATGAGCGATATCTCCTCAGACCCCCCTGAAAGACTGGGGGAGCTACAGACCGTGGGAGTCAGGCAAACTTCTGGTCATGAGCGATAATTACCCTACACCTCCTAAAAGGCTGGGGATCTACAGGTGATGGAAGTCAGGCAAACTCCTGGTAATTAGCAAAATATTCTAAGACCCCCTAAAAACCTGTGGGAGCTACAGTTCGTGGATGTCAGGCAAACTCCTGGTCATCAGCGAAATCTCCCCAAGACCCCTAAAAGACTGGGGGTGCTACAGACAGTGGAAGTCAGACAAACTCCTGGTCATGTGCAAAACCTCCCCCAGCTCCCCTAAAAGGCTGGGGGAGCTACAGGTCGCTGAAATCAGGCAAACTCCAGGTCATGAGTGAAATCCCCCCAAGTCCCCCTAAAATGCTGGGTGAGATACAGGTTGTGGAAGTCGGGCAAACTCCTGGTCATGAGCAAAATCTCCCCCAGAACCCCTAAAAGGCTGGGGGAGCTACAGGTCATGGAACTCAGGCAAACTCCTGGTCATGAACAAAATCTCCCCAAGAACCCCTGGAAGGCTGGGAGAGCTACTGAGTTTGGAAGTCAGACAAACTCTTGGTCATCAGCAAAATCTCCCCAAGACCCCTAAAAGACTCGGGGTGCTACAGACAGTGGAAGTCAGGCAAACTCCTGGTCATGAGCAAAACCTCCCCCAGATCCCCTAAAAGGCTGGGGGAGCTACAGGTCCTTCAAATCAGGCAAACTCCAGGTCATGAGCGAAATCCCCCCAGATCCCCTAAACAGCTGGGGGAGCTACAGACCATGGAATTCAGGCAAACTCCTGGTCATGAGCGAAATCCCCCCCAGAACCTCTAAAAGGCTGGGGAAGCTACAGGTAGTGAAAATCAGACAAACTCCTGGTCATGAATGAAATCTCCCCCAGACCCCCTAAAAGGCTGAGGGAGCTACACACCGTGGAAGTCAGGCAAACTCCTGGGCTTGAGCGAAATCCCCCCAGACGCCCTAAAAGGCCTTGGGAGCTACAGACCGTGGAAGTCAGGCAAACTCCTGGTCATGAGCGAAATCCCCCCACACCCCCTAAAAGGCTGTGGGAGATATGATATGGTATTTGTAACGGTGGAAGTGGCGGCAAAGCACTGGGCCTGAAAATGAAAAAAGGGCCTCACATTTCGACACCACATGATAGACCATTTAATTTCTTTCTACTTTCCATAACCTGGACGCATGCTCTGATGGCCCAATGGGAGGACCCAGAACCTCAAGGGCGAAGATATGAAAACCTAAAAAGGCCAGGGACTGCACAATTCCTCTATAAGCTTCTGGTGGCAGGTTTTCCCGTGTCCATGGCTGCGGACTCGGGCCAATTAACTAGCACTGACTTCAATGGGCGTTACTGGAACATTATCACATGACGCTTGGATGGTAGTCTTAATGTATCACAAAATGTTGTACAATGAATAATGACAAGGCCGTACAGAGACAACAGAGACCAGCGTTTAGAGAGAAAATAGACATCCCTACACATGTACAATGACAATAGAGACCAGTGTTTACAGAAAAGATAGACAGCCGTACACATGTACAGAGACAATAGAGACCAGTGTTTACAGAGAAAATAGACACCCTTGTCTATAAAATAGACAATTGTCTGTAAAATAGACCAGTGTTTACAGAGAAAATAGACACCCTTGCACATGTACAAAGCCAATACAGACTAGTGTTAACAGAGCAAATAGACACCTCTGCACATGTACAAAGACAATAGTGACCAGCATTTACAGGGCAAATAGACACCCTTACACAATTATAGAGACAATAGAGACTAGCATTTACAGAGAAAATAGACACCCCTACACATGTACAGAGACAATAGAGACCAGTGTTTACAGAGAACATAGACACCCCTAAACATATACAGAGACAACAGAGACCAGTGTTTACACCCCTACACATGTACAGAGACAATAGAAACCAGTGTTTACACCCCTACACATGTACCGTGACAATATAGACATGTGCTAGCAAACTGTGATCTCATGATTGTTCTCAGTATGGAATGGTGGCTGTGTGGAGACTGCTAGCATACTGTGATCTCATGATTATTCTGAGCATGGAATGGCGGGGGTGCGGGGCCTTCTAGCATACTGTGATGCCATGATTGTTCTGAGTATGGAAAGGTGACTGCGCGGAGCCTGCTAGCATACTGTGATCTCATGATTGTTCTGTGCATGGAATGGCCACTGTGTGGAGCCTGGTAGCATACTGTGATCTCATGATTGTTCTCAGTATGGAATGGCAGGTGTGTGGAGCCTGCTAGCAACTGTAATCTCATGATTGTTCTGAGCATGGAATGGTGTGTGTGTGGAGCCTTCTAGCATATGTGTGATCTAGCATATGTGTGATCTCATGATTGTTCTGAGCATGGAATGGCGGGTGTGCGGGGCCTGCTAGCATACTGTGATGCCATGATTGTTCTGAGTATGGAATGGCGGCTGCACGGATCCTGCTAGCATACTGTGATCTTATGATTGTTCTAAGTATAGAATGAGGGTTGTGCGGGGCTTGCTAACATACTGTGACCTCATGATTGCTTTGAGTATGGAATGGCGGGTGTGCATAGCCTGCTAGCCTACTGTGATGTCATAATTGTTCTGAGTATGGAATGGCGGCTGGGCGGAGCCGGCTAGCATACTGTGATCTCATGATTGTTCTGCATGTGGAATGGCCGCTGTGTGGAGCCTGCTAGCATACTGTGATCTCATGATTGTTCTCAGTATGGAATGGTGTGTGTGTGGAGCCTTCTAGCATATGTGTGATCTCATGATTGTTCTGAGCATGGAATGGCAGCTGGGTGCATCCTGCTAGCATACTGTGATCTCATGATTGTTCTGCGTATGGAATGGCGGCTGTGTGGAGCCTGCTAGCATACTGTGATCTCATGATCGTTCTCAGTATGGAATGGCGGGTGTCTGGTCCTGCTAGCATACTGTGATGTCATGAATGTTCTGAGCATGAAATGGCAGGTGTGCAGAGCCTGCTAGCATACTGTGATCTCATTATTGTTCTGAGTATAGAATAACGGTTGTTCGGGGCTTGCTAACATACTGTGAACTCATGATTGCACTGAATATGGAATGGCGGGTGTGCGTAGCCTGATAGCCTGCTGTGATGTCATGATTGTTCTGAGTATGGAATGGCAGCGGGGCGGATCCTGCTAGCATACTGTGAGCTCATGATTGTTCTGAGCATGGAATGGCAGGTGTGCAGAGCCTGCTAGTATACTATGAGCTCATGATTGTTCTGAATATGGAATGGCGGCAGTGTGGAGCCTGCTAGTATACTGTGATGTCATGATTGTTTTGAGCATGGAATGGCAGGTGTGTGGAGCCTGCTAGCATACTGTGATGCCATGATTGTTCTGAGTATGGAATGGCAGGTGTGCAGAGGTTGCTAGCATACTGTGATCTCATGATTGTTCTGAATATGGAATGGCAGGTGTGCAGAGCCTGCTAGCATACTGTGAGCTCATGAATGTTCTGAGCATGGAATGGCAGGTGTGCAGAGCCTGCTAGCATACTGTGAGCTCATGAATGTTCTGAGCATGGAATGGCGGGAGTGTGGAGCCATGATTGGTCTGAGTATGGAATGGCGGGAGTGTGGAGCCTGATAGCATATTGTGATCTCATGATTGTTCTCGTTTTGTCATGGTGGTGTGCGCTCCTGCTAGCATACTGTGATGTCATGAATGTTCTGAGTATGGAATGGCGGGTGTACGTAGCCTGCTAGCCTACTGTGATGTCATGATTGGTCTGAGTATGGAATGACGGCTGTGTGGAGCATGATAGCATATTGTGATCTCATGATTGTTCTCAATATGGAATGGCGGCGGTGTGCGGTCCTGCTAGCATACTGTGATGTCATGAATGTTCTGAACATGGAATGGCGGGTATGCAGGGCGTTCTAGCATACAGTGATCTCATGATTGTTCTGAGCATGGAATGGCAGGTGTGCAGAGCCTGCTAGCATACTGTGATGCCATGATTGTCCTGAGTATGGAATGGCAGGTGTGTGGAGCCTGTTAGCATACAGTGATCTCATGATTGTTCTGAGCATGGAATGGTGGGTGTGTGGAGCCTACTAGCATACTGTGAGCTCATGATTGTTCTGAGCATGGAGTGGCGGGTGTGCGGGGCCTGCTAGCATACTGTGATGCCATGATTGTTCTGAGTATGGAATGGCAGGTGTGCAGAGCCTGCTAGCATACTGTGATCTCATGATTGTTCTGAATATGGAATGGCAGGTGTGCAGAGCCTGCTAGCATACTGTGAGCTCATGAATGTTCTGAGCATGGAATGGCAGGTGTGCAGAGCCTGCTAGCATACTGTGAGCTCATGAATGTTCTGAGCATGGAATGGTGGGTGTGCAGAGCCTGCTAGCATACTGTGAGCTCATGATTGTTCTCAGTATGGAATGGCGGGTGTGCAGGGCCTGCTAGCATACTGTGAGCTTATGATTGTTCTGAGTATGGAATGGCAGGTGTGCAGGGCCTGCTAGCATACTGTGAGCTCATGATTGTTCTGAGCATGGAATGGCAGGTGTGCAGAGCCTGCTAGTATACTGTGAGCTCATGATTGTTCTGAATATGGAATGGCGGCGGTGTGGAGCCTGCTAGTATACTGTAATGTCATGATTGTTTTTTTGAGCATGGAATGGCAGGTGTGTGGAGCCTGCTAGCATACTGTGATGCCATGATTGTTCTGAGTATGGAATGGCAGGTGTGCAGAGCCTGCTAGCATACTGTGATCTCATGATTGTTCTGAATATGGAATGGCAGGTGTGCAGAGCCTGCTAGCATACTGTGAGCTCATGAATGTTCTGAGCATGGAATGGCAGGTGTGCAGAGCCTGCTAGCATACTGTGAGCTCATGAATGTTCTGAGCATGGAATGGCAGGTGTGCAGAGCCTGCTAGCATACTCTTAGCTCATGATTGTTCTGAGCATGGAATGGCAGGTGTGCAGAGCCTGCTAGTATACTGTGAGCTCATGATTGTTCTGAATATGGAATGGCGGCTTTGTGGAGCCTGCTAGTATACTGTGATGTCATGATTGTTTTGAGCATGGAATGGCAGGTGTGTGGAGCCTGCTAGTATACTGTGATGCCATGATTGTTCTCAGTATGGCATGGTGGTGTGCGGTCCTGCTAGAATACTGTGATGTCATGAATGTTTTGAGTATGGAATGGCAGGTGTGCGTAGCCTGCTAGCCTACTGTGATGTCATGATTGGTCTGAGTATGGAAAAACGGCTGTGTGGAGCCTGATAGCATATTGTGATCTCATGATTGTTCTCAGTATGGCATGGCGGTGTGCGGTCCTGCTAGCATACTGTGATGTCATGAATGTTCTGAACATGGAATGGCTGGAGTGTGGAGCCTGCTAGCATACTGTGATCTCATGAATGTTCTGAGTATGGAATGGCGGGTGTGCGTAGCCTGCTAGCCTACTGTGATGTCATGATTGGTCTGAGTATGGAATGGCGGGAGTGTGGAGCCTGATAGCATATTGTGATCTCATGATTGTTCTCAGTATGGCATGGTGGTGTGCGCTCCTGCTAGCATACTGTGATGTCATGAATGTTCGAGTATGGAATGGCGGGTGTGCGTAGCCTGCTAGCCTACTGTGATGTCATGAATGTTCTGAACATGGAATGGCGGGTATGCAGGGCGTTCTAGCATACAGTGATCTCATGATTGTTCTGAGCATGGAATGGCAGGTGTGCAGAGCCTGCTAGCATACTGTGATGCCATGATTGTCCTGAGTATGGAATGGCAGGTGTGTGGAGCCTGTTAGCATAAAGTGATCTCATGATTGTTCTGAGCATGGAATGGTGGGTGTGTGGAGCCTACTAGCATACTGTGAGCTCATGATTGTTCTGAGCATGGAGTGGCGGGTGTGCGGGGCCTGCTAGCACACTGTGATGCCATGATTGTTCTGAGTATGGAATGGCAGGTGTGCAGAGCCTGCTAGCATACTGTGATCTCATGATTGTTCTGAATATGGAATGGCAGGTGTGCAGAGCCTGCTAGCATACTGTGAGCTCATGAATTTTCTGAGCATGGAATGGCAGGTGTGCAGAGCCTGCTAGCATACTGTGAGCTCATGAATGTTCTGAGCATGGAATGGTGGGTGTGCAGAGCCTGCTAGCATACTGTGAGCTCATGATTGTTCTCAGTATGGAATGGCGGGTGTGCAGGGCCTGCTAGCATACTGTGAGTTCATGGTTGTTCTCAGTAGGGAATGGCAGGTGTGCAGAGCCTGCTAGCATACTGTGAGCTTATGATTGTTCTGAGTATGGAATGGCAGGTGTGCAGAGCCTGCTAACATACTGTGAGCTCATGAATGTTCTGAGCATGGAATGGCAGGTGTGCAGAGCCTGCTAGCATACTGTGAGTTTATGATTGTTCTGAGTATGGAATGGCAGGTGTGCAGAGCCTGCTAGCATACTGTGAGCTCATGATTGTTCTGAATATGGAATGGCGGTGGTGTGGAGCCTGCTAGTATACTGTGATGTCATGATTGTTTTGAGCATGGAATGGCAGGTGTGTGGAGCCTGCTAGTATACTGTGATGCCATGATTGTTCTCAGTATGGCATGGTGGTGTGCGGTCCTGCTAGCATACTGTGATGTCATGAATGTTCTGAGCATGGAATGGCAGGTGTGCAGAGCCTGATAGCATACTGTGAGCTCATGATTGTTCTGAGCATGGAATGGCAGGTGTGCAGAGCCTGCTAGTATACTGTGAGCTCATGATTGTTCTGAATATGGAATGGTGGCGGTGTGGAGCCTGCTAGTATACTGTGATGTCATGATTGTTTTGAGCATGGAATGGCAGGTGTGTGGAGCCTGCTAGTATACTGTGATGCCATGATTGTTCTCAGTATGGCATGGTGGTGTGCGTTCCTGCTAGCATACTGTGATGTCATGAATGTTCTGAGTATGGAATGGCGGGTGTGCGTAGCCTGCTAGCCTACTGTGATGTCATGATTGGTCTGAGTATGGAATGACGGCTGTGTGGAGCCTGATAGCATATTGTGATCCCATGATTGTTCTCAGTATGGCATGGCGGTGTGCGGTCCTGCTAGCAAACTATGATGTCATGAATGTTCTGAACATGGAATGGCAGGTGTGCAGGGCGTTCTAGCATACAGTGATCTCATGATTGTTCTGAGTATGGAATGGCAGGTGTGCAGAGCCTGCTAGAATACTGAGATGCCATGATTGTCCTGAGTATGGAATGGCAGGTGTGTGGAGCCTGTTAGCATACAGTGATCTCATGATTGTTCTGAGCATGGAATGGCATGTGTGCAGAGCCTGCTAGCATACTGTGATCTCATGATTGTTCTGAGCATGGAATGGCAGGCGTGCAGAGCCTGCTAGCATACTGTGAACTCATGATTGTTCTGAGCATGGAATGGCAGGTGTGCAGAGCCTGCTAGCATACTGTGAGCTCTTGATTGTTCTGAATATGGAATGGCAGGTGTGCAGAGCCTGCTAGCATACTGTGAGCTCATGAATATTCTGAGCATGGAATGGCAGGTTTGCAGAGCCTGCTAGCATACTGTGAGCTCATGAATGTTCTGAGCATGGAATGGTGGGTGTGCAGAGCCTGCTAGCATACTGTGAGCTCATGATTGTTCTGAATATGGAATGGCGGCGGTGTGGAGCCTGCTAGTATACTGTGATGTCATGGTTGTTTTGAGCATGGAATGGCAGGTGTGTGGATCCTGCTAACATACTGTGATGCCATGATTGTTCTGAGTATGGAATGGCAGGTGTGTGGAGCCTGTTAGCATACTGTGATCTCATGATTGTTCTGAATATGGAATGGCAGGTGTGCAGAGCCTGCTAGCATACTGTGAGCTCATGAATGTTCTGAGCATGGAATGGCAGGTGTGCAGAGCCTGCTAGCATACTGTGATCTGATGATTGTTCTGAGCATGGAATAGCGGGTGTGCAGGGCCTGCTAGCATACTGTGATCTCATGGTTGTTCTAAGTAGGGAATGGCAGGCGTGCAGAGCCTGCTAGCATACTGTGAGCTTATGATTGTTCTGAGTATGGAATGGCAGGTGTGCAGAGCCTGCTAACATACTGTGAGCTCATGAATGTTCTTAGCATGGAATGGCAGGTGTGCAGAGCCTGCTAGCATACTGTGAGCTCATGATTGTTCTGAGCATGGAATGGCAGGTGTGCAGAGCCTGCTAGTATACTGTGAGCTCATGATTGTTCTGAATATGGAATGGCGGCGGTGTGGAGCCTGCTAGTATACTGTGATGTCATGATTGTTCTGGGCATGGAATGGCGGTTGTGTGGATCCTGCTAGCATACAGTGATGTCATGATAGTCCTGAGCATGGGATGGTGGGTGTGCAGGGCCTGCTAGCATACTGTGATGTCATGATTGTTCTGAGCATGGAATGGCGTGTGTGCGGTGCCTGCTAGCATATTGGGATGTCATGATTGTTCTGAGTATGGAATGGCGGCTGAGCAGAGCCTGCTAGGATAATGTGATATCTTGAATGTTCTGAGCATGGAATGGCAGGTGTACGGGGCCTGCTAGCATACTGTGATCTCATGATTGTTATGAGTATGCAATGGCGGGTGTGTAGAGCATGTTAGCATACTGTGATGTCATAAATGTTCTGATCATGGACTGGCAGTTGCGAGGAGCCTGCTAGCATATTGTGATCTTTTGATTGTTCTGAGTATGGAATGGCGGGAGTGTTGAGCCTGCTAGCATATTGTGAGCTCATGATTGTTCTGAGTATGGAATGGCGGGTGTTCAGGGCCTGCTAGCATACTGTGATCTCATGATTGTTCTGAATATGGAATGGCAGGTGTGCACAGCCTGCTAGCATACTGTGAGCTTATGATTGTTCTGAATATGGAATGGCAGGTGTGCAGAGCCTGCTAACATACTGTGAGCTCATGAATGTTCTGAGCATGGAATGGCAGGTGTGCAGAGCCTGCTAGCATACTGTGAGCTCATGATTGTTCTGAGCATGGAATGGCAGGTGTGCAGAGCCTGCTAGTATACTGTGAGCTCATGATTGTTCTGAATATGGAATGGTGGCGGTGTGGAGCCTGCTAGTATACTGTGATGTCATGATTGTTCTGGGCATGGAATGGCGGTTGTGTGGATCCTGCTAGCATACAGTGATGTCATGATAGTTCTGAGCATGGGATGGTGGGTGTGCAGGGCCTGCTAGCATACTGTGAGCTCATGAATGTTCTTAGCATGGAATGGCAGGTGTGCAGAGCCTGCTAGCATACTGTGAGCTCATGATTGTTCTGAGCATGGAATGGCAGGTGTGCAGAGCCTGCTAGTATACTGTGAGCTCATGATTGTTCTGAATATGGAATGGCGGCGGTGTGGAGCCTGCTAGTATACTGTGATGTCATGATTGTTCTGGGCATGGAATGGCGGTTGTGTGGATCCTGCTAGCATACAGTGATGTCATGATAGTCCTGAGCATGGGATGGTGGGTGTGCAGGGCCTGCTAGCATACTGTGATGTCATGATTGTTCTGAGCATGGAATGGCGGGTGTGCGGAGCCTGCTAGCATATTGGGATGTCATGATTGTTCTGAGTATGGAATGGCGGCTGAGCAGAGCCTGCTAGGATAATGTGATATCTTGAATGTTCTGAGCATGGAATGGCAGGTGTGCGGGGCCTGCTAGCATACTGTGATGTCATGATTGTTATGAGTATGCAATGGCGGTTGTGTAGAGCATGTTAGCATACTGTGATGCCATGATTGTCCTGAGTATGGAATGGCAGGTGTGTGGAGCCTGTTAGCATACAGTGATCTCATGATTGTTCTGAGCATGGAATGGTGGGTGTGTGGAGCCTACTAGCATACTGTGAGCTCATGATTGTTCTGAGCATGGAGTGGCGGGTGTGCGGGGCCTGCTAGCATACAGTGATGTCATGAGAGTTCTGAGCATGGGATGGTGGGTGTGCAGGGCCTGCTAGCATACTGTGATGTCATGATTGTTCTGAGCATGGAATGGCAGGTGTGTAGAGCCTGCTAGCATACTGTGATGCCATGATTGTCCTGAGTATGGAATGGCAGGTGTGTGGAGCCTGTTAGCATACAGTGATCTCATGATTGTTCTGAGCATGGAATGGTGGGTGTGTGGAGCCTACTAGCATACTGTGAGCTCATGATTGTTCTGAGCATGGAGTGGCGGGTGTGCGGGGCCTGCTAGCATACTGTGATGCCATGATTGTTCTGAGTATGGAATGGCAGGTGTGCAGAGCCTGCTAGCATACTGTGATCTCATGATTGTTCTGAATATGGAATGGCAGGTGTGCAGAGCCTGCTAGCATACTGTGAGCTCATGAATGTTCTGAGCATGGAATGGCAGGTGTGCAGAGCCTGCTAGCATACTGTGAGCTCATGAATGTTCTGAATATGGAATGGCGGCGGTGTGGAGCCTGCTAGTATACTGTGATGTCATGATTGTTCTGAGCATGGAGTGGCGGCTATGCGGGGCCTGCTAGCATACTGTGATGCCATGATTGTTCTGAGTATGTAATGGCAGGTGTGCAGAGCCTGCTAGCATACTGTGATCTCATGATTGTTCTGAATATGGAATGGCAGGTGTGCAGAGCCTGCTAGCATACTGTGAGCTCATGAATGTTCTGAGCATGGAATGGCAGGTGTGCAGAGCCTGCTAACATACTGTGAGCTCATGAATGTTCTGAGCTTGGAATGGCAGGTGTGCAGAGCCTGCTAGCATACTGTGAGCTCATGATTGTTCTGAGCATGGAATGGCAGGTGTGCAGAGCCTGCTAGTATACTGTGAGCTCATGATTGTTCTGAATATGGAATGGCGGCGGTGTGGAGCCTGCTAGTATACTGTGATGTCATGATTGTTTTGAGCATGGAATGGCAGGTGTGTGGAGCCTGCTAGCATACTGTGATGCCATGATTGTTCTGAGTATGGAATGGCAGGTGTGCAGAGCCTGCTAGCATACTGTGATCTCATGATTGTTCTGAGCATGGAATGGTGGGTGTGCAGTGCCTGCTAGCATAATGTGAGCTCATGATTGTTCTGAGCATGGAATGGCAGGTGTGCAGAGCCTGCTAGTATACTGTGAGCTCATGATTGTTCTAAATATGGAATGGCGGAGGTGTGGAGCCTGCTAGTATACTGTGATGTCATGATTGTTCTGGGTATGGAATGGCGGTTGTGTGGATCCTGCTAGCATACAGTGATGTCATGATTGTTCTCAGTATGGCATGGCGGTGTGCGGTCCTGCTAGCATACTGTGATGTCATGAATGTTCTGAACATGGAATGGCGGGTGTGCAGGGCGTTCTAGCATACTGTGATCTCATGATTGTTCTGAGCATGGAATGGCAGGCGTGCAGAGCCTGCTAGCATACTGTGAGCTCATGATTGTTCTGAGCATGGAATGGCAGGTGTGCAGAGCCTGCTAGCATACTGTGAGCTCTTGATTGTTCTGAATATGGAATGGCAGGTGTGCAGAGCCTGCTAGCATACTGTGAGCTCATGAATGTTCTGAATATGGAATGGCAGGTGTGCAGAGCCTGCTAGCATACTGTGAGCTCATGAATGTTCTGAGCATGGAATGGCAGGTGTGCAGAGCCTGCTAGCATACTGTGAGCTCATGAATGTTCTGAGCATGGAATGGTGGGTGTGCAGAGCCTGCTAGCATACTGTGAGCTCATGATTGTTCTCAGTATGGAATGGCGGGTGTGCAGGGCCTGCTAGCATACTGTGAGTTCATGGTTGTTCTCAGTAGGGAATGGCAGGTGTGCAGAGCCTGCTAGCATACTGTGAGCTTATGATTGTTCTGAGTATGGAATGGCAGGTGTGCAGAGCCTGCTAACATACTGTGAGCTCATGAATGTTCTGAGCATGGAATGGCAGGTGTGCAGAGCCTGCTAGCATACTGTGAGTTTATGATTGTTCTGAGTATGGAATGGCAGGTGTGCAGAGCCTGCTAGCATACTGTGAGCTCATGATTGTTCTGAATATGGAATGGCGGTGGTGTGGAGCCTGCTAGTATACTGTGATGTCATGATTGTTTTGAGCATGGAATGGCAGGTGTGTGGAGCCTGCTAGTATACTGTGATGCCATGATTGTTCTCAGTATGGCATGGTGGTGTGCGGTCCTGCTAGCATACTGTGATGTCATGAATGTTCTGAGCATGGAATGGCAGGTGTGCAGAGCCTGATAGCATACTGTGAGCTCATGATTGTTCTGAGCATGGAATGGCAGGTGTGCAGAGCCTGCTAGTATACTGTGAGCTCATGATTGTTCTGAATATGGAATGGTGGCGGTGTGGAGCCTGCTAGTATACTGTGATGTCATGATTGTTTTGAGCATGGAATGGCAGGTGTGTGGAGCCTGCTAGTATACTGTGATGCCATGATTGTTCTCAGTATGGCATGGTGGTGTGCGTTCCTGCTAGCATACTGTGATGTCATGAATGTTCTGAGTATGGAATGGCGGGTGTGCGTAGCCTGCTAGCCTACTGTGATGTCATGATTGGTCTGAGTATGGAATGACGGCTGTGTGGAGCCTGATAGCATATTGTGATCCCATGATTGTTCTCAGTATGGCATGGCGGTGTGCGGTCCTGCTAGCAAACTATGATGTCATGAATGTTCTGAACATGGAATGGCAGGTGTGCAGGGCGTTCTAGCATACAGTGATCTCATGATTGTTCTGAGTATGGAATGGCAGGTGTGCAGAGCCTGCTAGAATACTGAGATGCCATGATTGTCCTGAGTATGGAATGGCAGGTGTGTGGAGCCTGTTAGCATACAGTGATCTCATGATTGTTCTGAGCATGGAATGGCATGTGTGCAGAGCCTGCTAGCATACTGTGATCTCATGATTGTTCTGAGCATGGAATGGCAGGCGTGCAGAGCCTGCTAGCATACTGTGAACTCATGATTGTTCTGAGCATGGAATGGCAGGTGTGCAGAGCCTGCTAGCATACTGTGAGCTCTTGATTGTTCTGAATATGGAATGGCAGGTGTGCAGAGCCTGCTAGCATACTGTGAGCTCATGAATATTCTGAGCATGGAATGGCAGGTTTGCAGAGCCTGCTAGCATACTGTGAGCTCATGAATGTTCTGAGCATGGAATGGTGGGTGTGCAGAGCCTGCTAGCATACTGTGAGCTCATGATTGTTCTGAATATGGAATGGCGGCGGTGTGGAGCCTGCTAGTATACTGTGATGTCATGGTTGTTTTGAGCATGGAATGGCAGGTGTGTGGATCCTGCTAACATACTGTGATGCCATGATTGTTCTGAGTATGGAATGGCAGGTGTGTGGAGCCTGTTAGCATACTGTGATCTCATGATTGTTCTGAATATGGAATGGCAGGTGTGCAGAGCCTGCTAGCATACTGTGAGCTCATGAATGTTCTGAGCATGGAATGGCAGGTGTGCAGAGCCTGCTAGCATACTGTGATCTGATGATTGTTCTGAGCATGGAATAGCGGGTGTGCAGGGCCTGCTAGCATACTGTGATCTCATGGTTGTTCTAAGTAGGGAATGGCAGGCGTGCAGAGCCTGCTAGCATACTGTGAGCTTATGATTGTTCTGAGTATGGAATGGCAGGTGTGCAGAGCCTGCTAACATACTGTGAGCTCATGAATGTTCTTAGCATGGAATGGCAGGTGTGCAGAGCCTGCTAGCATACTGTGAGCTCATGATTGTTCTGAGCATGGAATGGCAGGTGTGCAGAGCCTGCTAGTATACTGTGAGCTCATGATTGTTCTGAATATGGAATGGCGGCGGTGTGGAGCCTGCTAGTATACTGTGATGTCATGATTGTTCTGGGCATGGAATGGCGGTTGTGTGGATCCTGCTAGCATACAGTGATGTCATGATAGTCCTGAGCATGGGATGGTGGGTGTGCAGGGCCTGCTAGCATACTGTGATGTCATGATTGTTCTGAGCATGGAATGGCGTGTGTGCGGTGCCTGCTAGCATATTGGGATGTCATGATTGTTCTGAGTATGGAATGGCGGCTGAGCAGAGCCTGCTAGGATAATGTGATATCTTGAATGTTCTGAGCATGGAATGGCAGGTGTACGGGGCCTGCTAGCATACTGTGATCTCATGATTGTTATGAGTATGCAATGGCGGGTGTGTAGAGCATGTTAGCATACTGTGATGTCATAAATGTTCTGATCATGGACTGGCAGTTGCGAGGAGCCTGCTAGCATATTGTGATCTTTTGATTGTTCTGAGTATGGAATGGCGGGAGTGTTGAGCCTGCTAGCATACTGTGAGCTCATGATTGTTCTGAGTATGGAATGGCGGGTGTTCAGGGCCTGCTAGCATACTGTGAGCTCATGATTGTTCTGAGCATGGAATGGCAGGTGTGCAGAGCCTGCTAGTATACTGTGAGCTCATGATTGTTCTGAATATGGAATGGTGGCGGTGTGGAGCCTGCTAGTATACTGTGATGTCATGATTGTTCTGGGCATGGAATGGCGGTTGTGTGGATCCTGCTAGCATACAGTGATGTCATGATAGTTCTGAGCATGGGATGGTGGGTGTGCAGGGCCTGCTAGCATACTGTGAGCTCATGAATGTTCTTAGCATGGAATGGCAGGTGTGCAGAGCCTGCTAGCATACTGTGAGCTCATGATTGTTCTGAGCATGGAATGGCAGGTGTGCAGAGCCTGCTAGTATACTGTGAGCTCATGATTGTTCTGAATATGGAATGGCGGCGGTGTGGAGCCTGCTAGTATACTGTGATGTCATGATTGTTCTGGGCATGGAATGGCGGTTGTGTGGATCCTGCTAGCATACAGTGATGTCATGATAGTCCTGAGCATGGGATGGTGGGTGTGCAGGGCCTGCTAGCATACTGTGATGTCATGATTGTTCTGAGCATGGAATGGCGGGTGTGCGGAGCCTGCTAGCATATTGGGATGTCATGATTGTTCTGAGTATGGAATGGCGGCTGAGCAGAGCCTGCTAGGATAATGTGATATCTTGAATGTTCTGAGCATGGAATGGCAGGTGTGCGGGGCCTGCTAGCATACTGTGATGTCATGATTGTTATGAGTATGCAATGGCGGTTGTGTAGAGCATGTTAGCATACTGTGATGCCATGATTGTCCTGAGTATGGAATGGCAGGTGTGTGGAGCCTGTTAGCATACAGTGATCTCATGATTGTTCTGAGCATGGAATGGTGGGTGTGTGGAGCCTACTAGCATACTGTGAGCTCATGATTGTTCTGAGCATGGAGTGGCGGGTGTGCGGGGCCTGCTAGCATACAGTGATGTCATGAGAGTTCTGAGCATGGGATGGTGGGTGTGCAGGGCCTGCTAGCATACTGTGATGTCATGATTGTTCTGAGCATGGAATGGCAGGTGTGTAGAGCCTGCTAGCATACTGTGATGCCATGATTGTCCTGAGTATGGAATGGCAGGTGTGTGGAGCCTGTTAGCATACAGTGATCTCATGATTGTTCTGAGCATGGAATGGTGGGTGTGTGGAGCCTACTAGCATACTGTGAGCTCATGATTGTTCTGAGCATGGAGTGGCGGGTGTGCGGGGCCTGCTAGCATACTGTGATGCCATGATTGTTCTGAGTATGGAATGGCAGGTGTGCAGAGCCTGCTAGCATACTGTGATCTCATGATTGTTCTGAATATGGAATGGCAGGTGTGCAGAGCCTGCTAGCATACTGTGAGCTCATGAATGTTCTGAGCATGGAATGGCAGGTGTGCAGAGCCTGCTAGCATACTGTGAGCTCATGAATGTTCTGAATATGGAATGGCGGCGGTGTGGAGCCTGCTAGTATACTGTGATGTCATGATTGTTCTGAGCATGGAGTGGCGGCTATGCGGGGCCTGCTAGCATACTGTGATGCCATGATTGTTCTGAGTATGTAATGGCAGGTGTGCAGAGCCTGCTAGCATACTGTGATCTCATGATTGTTCTGAATATGGAATGGCAGGTGTGCAGAGCCTGCTAGCATACTGTGAGCTCATGAATGTTCTGAGCATGGAATGGCAGGTGTGCAGAGCCTGCTAACATACTGTGAGCTCATGAATGTTCTGAGCTTGGAATGGCAGGTGTGCAGAGCCTGCTAGCATACTGTGAGCTCATGATTGTTCTGAGCATGGAATGGCAGGTGTGCAGAGCCTGCTAGTATACTGTGAGCTCATGATTGTTCTGAATATGGAATGGCGGCGGTGTGGAGCCTGCTAGTATACTGTGATGTCATGATTGTTTTGAGCATGGAATGGCAGGTGTGTGGAGCCTGCTAGCATACTGTGATGCCATGATTGTTCTGAGTATGGAATGGCAGGTGTGCAGAGCCTGCTAGCATACTGTGATCTCATGATTGTCCTGAATATGGAATGGCAGGTGTGCAGAGCCTGCTAGCATACTGTGATCCCATGATTGTTCTGAATATGGAATGACAGGTGTGCAGAGCCTGCTAGCATACTGTGAGCTCATGAATGTTCTGAGCATGGAATGGCAGGTGTGCAGAGCCTGCTAGCATACTGTGAGCTCATGAATGTTCTGAGCATGGAATGGTGGGTGTGCAGAGCCTGCTCGCACACTGTGAGCTCATGATTGTTCTCAGTATGGAATGGCGGGTGTGCAGGGCCTGCTAGCATACTGTGAGCTTATGATTGTTCTGAGTATGGAATGGCAGGTGTGCAGAGCCTGCTAACATACTGTGAGCTCATGAATGTTCTGAGCATGGAATGGCAGGTGTGCAGAGCCTGCTAGTATACTGTGAGCTCATGATTGTTCTGAATATGGAATGGCAGCGGTGTGGAGCCTGCTAGTATACAGTGATGTCATTATTGTTTTGAGCATGGAATGGCAGGTGTGTGGAGCCTGCTAGCATACTGTGATGCCATGATTGTTCTAAGTATGGAATGGCAGGTGTGCAGAGCCTGCTAGCATACTGTGATCTCATGATTGTTCTGAATATGGAATGGCAGGTGTGCAGAGCCTGCTAGCATACTGTGAGCTCATGAATGTTCTGAGCATGGAATGGCAGGTGTGCAGAGCCTGCTAGCATACTGTGAGCTCATGAATGTTCTGAGCATGGAATGGCGGGTGTGCAGAGCCTGCTAGCATACTGTGAGCTCATGATTGTTCTCAGTATGGAATGGCAGGTGTGCAGGGCCTGCTAGCATACTGTGAGCTTATGATTGTTCTGAGTATGGAATGGCAGGTGTGCAGAGCCTGCTAACATACTGTGAGGTCATGAATGTTCTGAGCATGGAATGGCAGGTGTGCAGAGCCTGCTAGCATACTGTGAGCTCATGATTGTTCTGAGCATGAAATGGCAGGTGTGCAGAGCCTGCTAGTATACTGTGTGCTCATGATTGTTCTGAATATGGAATGGCGGCGGTGTGGAGCCTGCTAGTATACTGTGATGTCATGATTGTTTTGAGCATGGAATGGCAGGTGTGTGGAGCCTGCTAGTATACTGTGATGCCATGATTGTTCTCAGTATGGCATGGTGGTGTGCGGTCCTGCTAGAATACTGTGATGTCATGAATGTTCTGACTATGGAATGGCAGGTGTGCATAGCCTGCTAGCCTACTGTGATGTCATGATTGGTCTGAGTATGGAATGACGGCTGTGTGGAGCCTGATAGCATATTGTGATCTCATGATTGTTCTCAGTATGGCATGGCGGTGTGCGGTCCTGCTAGCATACTGTGATGTCATGAATGTTCTGAACATGGAATGGCGGGAGTGTGGAGCCTGTTAGCATACTGTGATCTCATGAATGTTCTGAGTATGGAATGGCGGGTGTGCGTAGCCTGCTAGCCTACTGTGATGTCATGATTGGTCTGAGTATGGAATGGCGGGAGTGTGGAGCCTGATAGCATTTTGTGATCTCATGATTGTTCTCAGTATGGCATGGCGGTGTGCGGTCCTGCTAGCATACTGTGATGTCATGAATGTTCTGAACATGGAATGGCGGGTATGCAGGGCGTTCTAGCATACAGTGATCTCATGATTGTTCTGAGCATGGAATGGCGGGTGTGCAGAGCCTGCTAGCATACTGTGATGCCATGATTGTCCTGAGTATGGAATGCAGGTGTGTGGAGCCTGTTAGCATAAAGTGATCTCATGATTGTTCTGAGCATGGAATGGTGGGTGTGTGGAGCCTACTAGCATACTGTGAGCTCATGAATGTTCTGAGCATGGAGTGGCGGGTGTGCGGGGCCTGCTAGCACACTGTGATGCCATGATTGTTCTGAGTATGGAATGGCAGGTGTGCAGAGCCTGCTAGCATACTGTGATCTCATGATTGTTCTGAATATGGAATGGCAGGTGTGCAGAGCCTGCTAGCATACTGTGAGCTCATGAATGTTCTGAGCATGGAATGGCAGGTGTGCAGAGCCTGCTAGCATACTGTGAGCTCATGAATGTTCTGAGCATGGAATGGTGGGTGTGGAGAGCCTGCTAGCATACTGTGAGCTCATGATTGTTCTCAGTATGGAATGGCGGGTGTGCAGGGCCTGCTAGCATACTGTGAGTTCATGGTTGTTCTCAGTAGGGAATGGCAGGTGTGCAGAGCCTGCTAGCATACTGTGAGCTTATGATTGTTCTGAGTATGGAATGGCAGGTGTGCAGAGCCTGCTAACATACTGTGAGCTCATGAATGTTCTGAGCATGGAATGGCAGGTGTGCAGAGCCTGCTAGCATACTGTGAGCTCATGATTGTTCTGAGCATGGAATGGCAGGTATGCAGAGCCTGCTAGTATACTGTGATGTCATGATTGTTTTGAGCATGGAATGGCAGGTGTGTGGAGCTTGCTAGTATACTGTGATGCCATGATTGTTCTCAGTATGGCATGGTGGTGTGCGGTCCTGCTAGCATACTGTGATGTCATGAATGTTCTGAGCATGGAATGGCAGGTGTGCAGAGCCTGCTAGCATATTGTGAGCTCATGATTGTTCTGAGCATGGAATGGCAGGTGTGCAGAGCCTGCTAGTATACTGTGAGCTCATGATTGTTCTGAATATGGAATGGTGGCGGTGTGGAGCCTGCTAGTATACTGTGATGTCATGATTGTTTTGAGCATGGAATGGCAGGTGTGTGGAGCCTGCTAGTATACTGTGATGCCATGATTGTTCTCAGTATGGCATGGTGGTGTGCGGTCCTGCTAGCATACTGTGATGTCATGAATGTTCTGAGTATGGAATGGCGGGTGTGCGTAGCCTGCTAGCCTACTGTGATGTCATGATTGGTCTGAGTATGGAATGACGGCTGTGTGGAGCCTGATAGCATATTGTGATCTCATGATTGTTCTCAGTATGGCATGGCGGTGTGCGGTCCTGCTAGCATACTGTGATGTCATGAATGTTCTTAACATGGAATGGTGGGTGTGCAGGGCGTTCTAGCATACAGTGATCTCATGATTGTTCTGAGAATGGAATGGCAGGTGTGCAGAGCCTACTAGCATACTGTGAGCTCATGATTGTTCTGAGCATGGAGTGGCGGGTGTGCGCGGCCTGCTAGCATACTGTGATGCCATGATTGTTCTGAGTATGGAATGGCATGTGTGCAGAGCCTGCTAGCATACTGTGATCTCATTATTGTTCTGAGCATGGAATGGCGGGTGTGCAGGGCCTGCTAGCATACTGTGATCTCATGATTGTTCTGAGCATGGAATGGCAGGCGTGCAGAGCCTGCTAGCATACTGTGAGCTCATGATTGTTCTGAGCATGGAATGGCAGGTGTGCAGAGCCTGCTAGCATACTGTGAGCTCTTAATTGTTCTGAATATGGAATGACAGGTGTGCAGAGCCTGCTAGCATACTGTGAGCTCATGAATGTTCTGAGCATGGAATGGCAGGTGTGCAGAGCCTGCTAGCATACTGTGAGCTCATGAATGTTCTGAGCATGGAATGGTGGGTGTGTAGAGCCTGCTAGCATACTGTGAGCTCATGATTGTTCTCAGTATGGAATGGCGAGTGTGCAGGGCCTGCTAGCATACTGTGAGCTCATGATTGTTCTGAGCATGGAATGGCAGGTGTGCAGAGCCTGCTAGTATACTGTGAGCTCACGATTGTTCTGAATATGGAATGGCGGCGGTGTGGAGCCTGCTAGTATACTGTGATGTCATGATTGTTTTGAGCATGGAATGGCAGGTGTGTGGAGCCTGCTAGCATACTGTGATGCCATGATTGTTCTGAGTATGGAATGGCAGGTGTGCAAAGCCTGCTAGTATACTGTGATCTCATGATTGTTCTGAATATGGAATGGCAGGTGTGCAGAGCCTGCTAGCATACTGTGGTCTCATGAATGTTCTGAGCATGGAATGGCAGGTGTGCAGAGCCTGCTAGCATACTGTGATCTCATGATTGTTCTGAGCATGGAATGGTGGGTGTGCAGTGCCTGCTAGCATAATGTGAGCTCATGATTGTTCTGAGCATGGAATGGCAGGTGTGCAGAGCCTGCTAGTATACTGTGAGCTCATGATTGTTCTAAATATGGAATGGCGGCGGTGTGGAGCCTGCTAGTATACTGTGATGTCATGATTGTTCTGGGTATGGAATGGCGGTTGTGTGGATCCTGCTAGCATACAGTGATGTCATGATTGTTCTCAGTATGGCATGGCGGTGTGCGGTCCTGCTAGCATACTGTGATGTCATGAATGTTCTGAACATGGAATGGCGGGTGTGCAGGGCGTTCTAGCATACTGTGATCTCATGATTGTTCTGAGCATGGAATGGCAGGCGTGCAGAGCCTGCTAGCATACTGTGAGCTCATTATTGTTCTGAGCATGGAATGGCAGGTGTGCAGAGCCTGCTAGCATACTGTGAGCTCTTGATTGTTCTGAATATGGAATGGCAGGTGTGCAGAGCCTGCTAGCATACTGTGAGCTCATGAATGTTCTGAATATGGAATGGCAGGTGTGCAGAGCCTGCTAGCATACTGTGAGCTCATGAATGTTCTGAGCATGGAATGGCAGGTGTGCAGAGCCTGCTAGCATACTGTGAGCTCATGAATGTTCTGAGCATGGAATGGTGGGTGTGCAGAGCCTGCTAGCATACTGTGAGCTCATGATTGTTCTCAGTATGGAATGGCGGGTGTGCAGGGCCTGCTAGCATACTGTGAGCTCATGATTGTTCTGAGCATGGAATGGCAGGTGTGCAGAGCCTGCTAGTATACTGTGAGCTCATGATTTTTCTGAATATGGAATGGCGGCGGTGTGGAGCCTGCTAGTATACTGTGATGTCATGATTGTTTTGAGCATGGAATGGCAGGTGTGTGGAGCCTGCTAGCATACTGTGATGCCATGATTGTTCTGAGTATGGAATGGCAGGTGTGCAGAGCCTGCTAGCATACTGTGATCTCATGATTGTTCTGAATATGGAATGGCAGGTGTGCAGAGCCTGCTAGCATACTGTGAGCTCATGAATGTTCTGAGCATGGAATGGCAGGTGTGCAGAGCCTGCTAGCATACTGTGATCTCATGATTGTTCTGAGCATGGAATGGCGGGTGTGCAGGGCCTGCTAGCATACTGTGATCTCATGGTTGTTCTCAGTAGGGAATGGCAGGTGTGCAGAGCCTGCTAGCATACTGTGAGTTTATGATTGTTCTGAGTATGGAATGGCAGGTGTGCAGAGCCTGCTAACATACTGTGAGCTCATGAATGTTCTGAGCATGGAATGGCAGGTGTACAAAGCCTGCTAGCATACTGTGAGCTCATGATTGTTCTGAGCATGGAATGGCAGGTGTGCAGAGCCTGCTAGTATACTGTGAGCTCATGATTGTTCTGAATATGGAATGGCGGCGGTGTGGAGCCTGCTAGTATACTGTGATGTCATGATTGTTCTGGGCATGGAATGGCGGTTGCGTGGATCCTGCTAGCATACAGTGATGTCATGATAGTCCTGAGCATGGGATGGTGGGTGTGCAGGGCTTGCTAGCATACTGTGATGTCATGATTGTTCTGAGCATGGAATGGCGGGTGTGCGGTGCCTGCTAGCATACTGGGATGTCATGATTGTTCTGAGCATGGAATGGCAGGCGTGCAGAGCCTGCTAGCATACTGTGAGCTCATGATTGTTCTGAGCATGGAATGGCAGGTGTGCAGAGCCTGCTAGCATACTGTGAGCTCTTAATTGTTCTGAATATGGAATGACAGGTGTGCAGAGCCTGCTAGCATACTGTGAGCTCATGAATGTTCTGAGCATGGAATGGCAGGTGTGCAGAGCCTGCTAGCATACTGTGAGCTCATGAATGTTCTGAGCATGGAATGGTGGGTGTGTAGAGCCTGCTAGCATACTGTGAGCTCATGATTGTTCTCAGTATGGAATGGCGGGTGTGCAGGGCCTGCTAGCATACTGTGAGCTCATGATTGTTCTGAGCATGGAATGGCAGGTGTGCAGAGCCTGCTAGTATACTGTGAGCTCACGATTGTTCTGAATATGGAATGGCGGCGGTGTGGAGCCTGCTAGTATACTGTGATGTCATGATTGTTTTGAGCATGGAATGGCAGGTGTGTGGAGCCTGCTAGCATACTGTGATGCCATGATTGTTCTGAGTATGGAATGGCAGGTGTGCAAAGCCTGCTAGCATACTGTGATCTCATGATTGTTCTGAATATGGAATGGCAGGTGTGCAGAGCCTGCTAGCATACTGTGGTCTCATGAATGTTCTGAGCATGGAATGGCAGGTGTGCAGAGCCTGCTAGCATACTGTGATCTCATGATTGTTCTGAGCATGGAATGGTGGGTGTGCAGTGCCTGCTAGCATAATGTGAGCTCATGATTGTTCTGAGCATGGAATGGCAGGTGTGCAGAGCCTGCTAGTATACTGTGAGCTCATGATTGTTCTAAATATGGAATGGCGGCGGTGTGGAGCCTGCTAGTATACTGTGATGTCATGATTGTTCTGGGTATGGAATGGCGGTTGTGTGGATCCTGCTAGCATACAGTGATGTCATGATTGTTCTCAGTATGGCATGGCGGTGTGCGGTCCTGCTAGCATACTGTGATGTCATGAATGTTCTGAACATGGAATGGCGGGTGTGCAGGGCGTTCTAGCATACTGTGATCTCATGATTGTTCTGAGCATGGAATGGCAGGCGTGCAGAGCCTGCTAGCATACTGTGAGCTCATGATTGTTCTGAGCATGGAATGGCAGGTGTGCAGAGCCTGCTAGCATACTGTGAGCTCTTGATTGTTCTGAATATGGAATGGCAGGTGTGCAGAGCCTGCTAGCATACTGTGAGCTCATGAATGTTCTGAATATGGAATGGCAGGTGTGCAGAGCCTGCTAGCATACTGTGAGCTCATGAATGTTCTGAGCATGGAATGGCAGGTGTGCAGAGCCTGCTAGCATACTGTGAGCTCATGAATGTTCTGAGCATGGAATGGTGGGTGTGCAGAGCCTGCTAGCATACTGTGAGCTCATGATTGTTCTCAGTATGGAATGGCGGGTGTGCAGGGCCTGCTAGCATACTGTGAGCTCATGATTGTTCTGAGCATGGAATGGCAGGTGTGCAGAGCCTGCTAGTATACTGTGAGCTCATGATGTTTCTGAATATGGAATGGCGGCGGTGTGGAGCCTGCTAGTATACTGTGATGTCATGATTGTTTTGAGCATGGAATGGCAGGTGTGTGGAGCCTGCTAGCATACTGTGATGCCATGATTGTTCTGAGTATGGAATGGCAGGTGTGCAGAGCCTGCTAGCATACTGTGATCTCATGATTGTTCTGAATATGGAATGGCAGGTGTGCAGAGCCTGCTAGCATACTGTGAGCTCATGAATGTTCTGAGCATGGAATGGCAGGTGTGCAGAGCCTGCTAGCATACTGTGATCTCATGATTGTTCTGAGCATGGAATGGCGGGTGTGCAGGGCCTGCTAGCATACTGTGATCTCATGGTTGTTCTCAGTAGGGAATGGCAGGTGTGCAGAGCCTGCTAGCATACTGTGAGTTTATGATTGTTCTGAGTATGGAATGGCAGGTGTGCAGAGCCTGCTAACATACTGTGAGCTCATGAATGTTCTGAGCATGGAATGGCAGGTGTACAAAGCCTGCTAGCATACTGTGAGCTCATGATTGTTCTGAGCATGGAATGGCAGGTGTGCAGAGCCTGCTAGTATACTGTGAGCTCATGATTGTTCTGAATATGGAATGGCGGCGGTGTGGAGCCTGCTAGTATACTGTGATGTCATGATTGTTCTGGGCATGGAATGGCGGTTGCGTGGATCCTGCTAGCATACAGTGATGTCATGATAGTCCTGAGCATGGGATGGTGGGTGTGCAGGGCTTGCTAGCATACTGTGATGTCATGATTGTTCTGAGCATGGAATGGCGGGTGTGCGGTGCCTGCTAGCATACTGGGATGTCATGATTGTTCTGAGTATGGAATGGCGGCTGAGCAGAGCCTGCTAGGATAATTTGATATCTTGAATGTTCTGAGCATGGAATGGCAGGTGTGCGGGGCCTGCTAGCATACTGTGATCTCATGATTGTTCTGAGTATGCAATGGCGGGTGTGTAGAGCATGTTAGCATACTGTGATGTCATAAATGTTCTGATCATGGACTGGCAGGTGCGAGGAGCCTGCTAGCATATTGTGATCTTTTGATTGTTCTGAGTATGGAATGGCGGGAGTGTGGAGCCTGCTAGCATACTGTGAGCTCATGATTATTCTCAGTATGGAATGGCGAGTGTTCAGGGCCTGCTAGCATACTGTGATCTCATGATTGTTCTGAATATGGAATGGCAGGTGTGCAGAGCCTGCTAGCATACTGTGAGCTTATGATTGTTCTGAGTATGGAATGGCAGGTGTGCAGAGCCTGCTAACATACTGTGAGCTCATGAATGTTCTGAGCATGGAATGGCAGGTGTGCAGAGCCTGCTAGCATACTGTGAGCTCATGATTGTTCTGAGCATGGAATGGCAGGTGTGCAGAGCCTGCTAGTATACTGTGAGCTCATGATTGTTCTGAATATGGAATGGTGGCGGTGTGGAGCCTGCTAGTATACTGTGAGCTCATGATTGTTCTGAATATGGAATGGTGGCGGTGTGGAGCCTGCTAGTATACTGTGATGTCATGATTGTTCTGGGCATGGAATGGCGGTTGTGTGGATCCTGCTAGCATACAGTGATGTCATGATAGTTCTGAGCATGGGATGGTGGGTGTGCAGGGCCTGCTAGCATACTGTGATGTCATGATTGTTCTGAGCATGGAATGGCGGGTGTGCGGTGCCTGCTAGCATACTGGGATGTCATGATTGTTCTGCGCATGGAATGGCGGGTGTGCGGTGCCTGCTAGCATACTGTGATCTCATGATTGTTCTGAGTATGGAATGGCGGCTGAGCAGAGCCTGCTAGGATAATGTGATATCTTGAATGTTCTGAGCATGGAATGGCAGGTGTGCGGGGCCTGCAAGCATACTGTGATCTCATGATTGTTCTGAGTATGCAATGGCGGGTGTGTAGAGCATGTTAGCATACTTTGATGTCAAAAATGTTCTGATCATGGACTGTCAGGTGCGAGGAGCCTGCTAGCATATTGTGATCTTTTGATTGTTCTGAGTATGGAATGGCGGGAGTGTGGAGCCTGCTAGCATACTGTGATGCCATGATTGTTCTCAGTATGGAATGGCGGGTGTGCAGGGCCTGCTAGGATAATGTGATATCTTGAATGTTCTGAGCATGGGATGGTGGGTGTGCAGGGCCTGCTAGCATACTGTGATGTCATGATTGTTATGAGCATGGAATGGCGGGTGTGCGGTGCCTGCTAGCATACTGGGATGTCATGATTGTTCTGTGCATGGAATGGCGGGTGTGCGGTGCCTGCTAGCATACTGGGATGTCATGATTGTTCTGAGTATGGAATGGCAGGTATGCTGGGCCTGCTAGCATACTGTGATCTCATGATTGTTCTGAGTATGGAATGGCGGCTGAGCAGAGCCTGCTAGGATAATGTGATATCTTGAATGTTCTGAGCATGGAATGGCAGGTGTGCGGGGCCTGCAAGCATACTGTGATCTCATGATTGTTCTGAGTATGCAATGGCGGGTGCGTAGAGCATGTTAGCATACTGTGATGTCATAAATGTTTTGATCATGGACTGGCAGGTGCGAGGAGCCTGCTAGCATATTGTGATCTTTTGATTGTTCTGAGTATGGAATGGCGGGAGTGTGGAGCCTGCTAGTATACTGTGATCTCATGATTGTTCTGAGCATGGAGTGGCGGGTGTGCGGGGCCTGCTAGCATACTGTGAGCTTATGATTGTTCTCAGTATGGAATGGCGGGTGTGCAGGGCCTGCTAGCATACTGTGATGCCATAAATGTTCTGAACATGCAATGGAGGGTGTGTGGGACCTGCTGAGTGTTCCAGAAGTGACGTTTGAAGAGAAGCTGCAGATGGAAAGGGTACCAGGTCTTTTGTGTAACCCCAACTTCTCGTTGTTGCAACTGCTCATCTATAAATGGTTGCCAGTTTGGGGTGGTAGACACTCTAAAAAGGTCACCCTGTCCAACTGATCAACCACTTAGTGTAGCAATTGGAGGAGTGGAGCTTCAGGAATGACCATCCTGATAGAAAAAGAAATGGGAGGGTATTTGGGGATGAGTATTAGGTAGGAAATGCAAGCAGTTGCTTATGTCAACCATTTGGCTTCCAGCGATGTGCAGAAGCTCATACGATATAATAGCGGGTCAGCAGTTTAGGGTCGAGCAGTTTGGGTTCAGCAAAAGACTCACTAGCCACTTGGTGGCCCAGCAAAAGGCATACATCCATGGAGAGGGTGTGCTGGTGGAGGTGCCTTCCTAGAGTATGTCTTGTGCTACTGCTGGTACCTGTTACTTACAACTAAGGAAACTAAGAAGATTAATTTTCCTTCCTCGAGGATCCTGTCTCTTCTTCCAAGAAGGAGTTCCCCAATGTATTGGGGCAATCTTGTTGCACCCATCAGAGAGAGGCCCAGTTCCATCACTCCCCCCACCAGCCCCCGCTTAATTCCCTTCTTGTAAATGTGGCATTCTCGAGACATGGATACTCACTGAAGGTCTGACTGTGGAAACTTTTCAGTCACAAATGACCAGTAGATGCAGAGGGCATCCTTGCTGCATTCATCTTGGCAATGGCTCCATTTCTTGACCTCTAGCTTCCTCTGGTCGTTCCCCGGGAAGTCTATGTCTTGGTACACCTCATGGCTGCAGGCTGCGACACAGGGAAAGAGTGCACTTAGGAAGGGTGAGAGGCTGGGAGGGATGGCTTGCACTGGCACACAGACTCAATGACCTTTGGCTATGTCAGCTCGTATCATGCAGACAAACAAAACATTACCCCAACACACTTCCCTTGTCATCCTATTCACATCATAAGATTTTCCTCATCCCACACAGTCACCAACAACACGGAACAATAACCTCCAAATGCGGGCGGGTTACTGCCCAAAAGACGACACAAGGCACCAGCTGAGCGCCGGTGCACGCGACCTCCGCTGGTGAAATACTGCTTGCCCCACTATCCATTCTGCAACTCTCACCAGAAGCAGTCACATAGCTAGGGGTGCTGGTGGGCCTGCGCCCTGTAAGCAAGAGCACCGCAAGAGCACCGCAAGAGCACCGCCCCCCTCTCCCCCTATATATTTCCAAGCGCTTTTTCGAAATTATTTTTTACTTAAAAATGACACCGAAAAAACTCCTGTCGGCAAAACAATGCAACACCCTGTTGAACGTTCAAGGTCACCAGTGAGCAAAATTACGAAAGTAATTGTGCTAAATCTGCATAAGCTTCTGATGGTATATATATATATATATATATATATATATATATATATATATATATATATATATATATATATATATATATATATATATATATATATATATATAGCTTTTTAATGTTGGTCATTTTTGGAGCAAAATAAATACATATTTATTACAAAAGATACAGGCACTACTATGTATATATTTTAAAGCTCACATCCAATACAATATCTTTGTAAATACATTAACATATAGCCGCCGCAATTTTGAAAGTGAAACTGGCAGCCAAAATAGCAGCCAATTTCTGCACACAATACAAATGCAAGCAAAGAGTGCCACGGGGGTGGTTCTGGGTGGAAATGGGTGGAAAAACACCTAGATTTCACTAACTAAGGGGCGTTAAATGGTTGGAAAAAAATGACCAAAGAACACCTACAGACCATGTATCCATCCTCATATGTCGTCTCCATTTGAAAGCATTACAGAGCCTCATTCTCATCTCCACTTTTTGAGCTCTTATTTAAATGACAATAGTTGTGGCTCAAAGCTAGCACTTTGAACACCACCTAATAGCCAAAACTAATCATCAAAGGAGACTGTGTGGTTGTCACATTTTCCGACCCTGGCCTGGTGGACAGAATCTTAAACTCTAATTTGGCTTCTCACAAAATGACCATATTGCCTCTGTCTTATTTTGTATTTACATCCGTCACAGCCAAGGAGCCACACGGATTAGCCCTGATCTCCCAGGCCATGTCTTCCCGCTGCTATTCCAAAATAGTCCTTGACCTCCCATCAGAAGGGATAAGAAATACGAGGAATCCCATGAGGGAGATAGCACCCCTACACTGAGATATGAATGAAATGGCACCCCTACACTGATATATGAAGGCGATAGCACCCCTACACTGAGATATGAAGGTGATAGCACCCCTACACTGAGATATGAAAGTGATAGCACCCCTACACTGAGATAGCACCCCTACGCTGTGATATGAAGGAGATAGCACCCCTACCATCAGATATGAAAGTGATAGCACCCCTACACTGAGATATGAATGAAATGGCACCCCTACACTGATATATGAAGGCGATAGCACCCCTACACTGAGATATGAAGGTGATAGCACCCCTACACTGAGATATGAAGGTGATAGCACCCCTACACTGAGATATGAAAGTGATAGCACCCCTACACTGAGATAGCACCCCTACGCTGTGATATGAAGGAGATAGCACCCCTACCATCAGATATGAAAGTGATAGCACCCCTACACTGAGATAGCACCCCTATGCTGTGATATGAAGGAGACAGTACCCCTACACTGAGATATGAAGAAGATAGAACCCCTACACTGAGATATGAAGGTGATAGCACCGCTGCACTGAGATAGCACCCCTACACTGAGCTATGAAGGAGATAGCACCCCTACTCTGAGATATGAAGGAGATAGCACCCCTACCATCAGATATGAAATAGATAGCACCCCTACACTGAGATATCAAGGAGATATGTAAGGATATTTAGCAAACAGCACAGAGTACAGCACTACTACACAGGTAGCAAACAGCACAGAGTACAGCACTACTGCACAGGTAGCAATTTTTTTTTGCAGCACCACCACAAGGGTGCGGTGCATTGCTATATGTGTTACCAGATTAACAAGGAAAGACAGGCCATTCAGTCAAAAACGATTTTAACATATAAGATGCAAATCTATTTTTACAGTTAAAAGCACACGTGCACATTCAAAAATGCACACTATTTTTCACCTGAAATGCCTATGGTGCGAGAGACACATTTGAAAATAACAACTAACATAACTTATAACTAACCTGACTAATGAAACATAATCCACTAATAAAAAATGTATCTCCACTGCAGAATTAGGCCTATTCTGAAAGTGAACTTTTAAACGCACATCCATTTTTTTTTTCTGTTCTCTCTGCTGCCCTGTCCATATAACTACAGGAAGCAAATGGGCTCGAAAGAACAGGAAATCAGTTGGTTACAAAGTATTACTATAAAAATGAGCCATTGTGTAGAGAAGGAGGAGATGGCGTGATTAATTCTGATTGGAGCAGCGTCATAGCAAGTATCATGCTAGAGGGAGTGATCAGGTTTTTGCTGGGGGGAGTTTGAGGAAGAAGAAAGGCAGTCAAGATTTGGCAGAGCTGGGAGGAAGACCTTTTCCTGGTTGGAGCATTCCTATCTGCAAAAGCTGAGAATTCCAGGCAATGACCCCGGTTTGAGAAGGAAAGGCGATCCTTTTTACTGGGGTTAATCTTCAAGGGAGCCACACTCAGAAAGAGAACAGCTAAAGAAAACTTCACTGAACAGATAAGGTAATTACATAAGTGTGGGAGCTAAGTGTGTACGAGACGAGAATGTTCAGTCAGAGTAGGAAAAGAGATTCCGGTGCCTTAATCACACGTTAATGTTGCAAATTATGTTCTGTTCTCTGCCAGTTTTTTTTTTCAGTGTATTTCAGACAATGCTGTTAATGTGCTGTTTTAGTTATTTCTGTAAAGAGTGAGATCGTGTTTAAATGCAACTTTTATAATACAGAAAAATATTTGAAAGCAGACGGGTGGTGTGTCTTCTATTTACCAATACAGTGCTGATGAGGGGAGATTTTTAAACAGTGCAATTGTCATTTTGCATGATCAGATTCAGTATGAACAGTTGTGAGTGATTGTAGCATAGCTCGTTGGAGGTACATGAGCCAACGCGAAGAGAGACTCTCTGGACATAGTTCCCTACCGTATTTAAGGTAGTGGAAATTACCACATATAGCTCTCTGTCGTAAATAAGTCAGTGAGATTGCCCATGGTGGCACACTAACACTAACACTGAAAATGTGGTATTCCTGAAATGTAGGACTGAGGTCGCTCTAGTGATTACACGAAAAATCTAAGCAAAGATAAGGGATTCTGGACATTCGGGGCCACCAATAAAACAAGGGAATAATGCTCACCAAAATACCACCAAATACGCATACCAACCACGCACACCAAATATGCATGTCTGGGTGCTGAAATAATGCATGTCCACTGTATTATTGTTGTACAGGGCCCAATCTGAATACGAGGAGTGATTATTGCTAAGTTATTTTTCGGCGGTAATAAAATACCGTCAGGCCCCAAATCTCCACAAAATACCCTACATATTTATGGTGCGTTGCAGGCCGGGAAAGTGATCATAGAGTACCTACTGGGCGTGGCAAGCGTGTCTCACACTGCCATTTGCACATTAAAGGGAACCCATTTTATAATAGCAGTGTGCCACTAAAAACGAATTTCAGAATGTCACAAAGGGAAACCACATTCTCAGACCTAGTGCAATATTTAGAGGCAAAGTTGTTTGCACATGGGAATTGGTCGTCGAATAGCACGTTAGAATGGAGTAACCGCATTCAGGGTGAGGTGCAGAAAGAAAAATTAGACAATATTTTTGCAGAAGGCAGCATAATTCAGGTCTGCCTTACAAGATTATTGAATGCAGCTGATAAAAGTGCAGAGAAAAACTGTTTAATACGGCTATGCGGCAAAATATGGTTTATTTTAAACAAGTCCCTGCGAATGCAAGAGAATGATACTCAGCTAATTAACAGGTTAAAGACTGAAGTAGAGGGGGCAAGTAAAAATCAGGAAATGTTGAGAGCAGAATTGGATGTATGCCAAAAAGACATGCAATTAAAATGCAGAGACTTTGATACTCAGTTGTCCAAAAGCAAGAAACAATTTGAAGATAGTGAGCAAGAATTGGCACACTTAAAAGCCTTAGTGGACCACATTAGACAGGATAAAGATGAGGTTGTTTCAGAGATGCAGATTTTACAAAAAGAACATTGTGAAAAAGAAGGTGATCTCCAGAGTGCAGAACAAGAAATGATTAAAATGATTCAAGAAAGAGACAAGAGAAATAAAGAGTTCAATGAATGCCAAATGCAAATGTGCGACATGCAGGAGGTGATTAATAAAATGAGTGATGAAAATAATTATTTGCAAAATGAAGCAACCAGACTCCTTAAAAAGTGTAAGGACTTAGAACAGCAAATGTGCATTCCCAGGACCCAGGAGAGGCGGCAGGGTACCACATTCAATGGAGTGGAGGTGAATTCTAACTCTGCCCAAAGAGCTAGTGCTCCAGTGACTGGGCCGGTGACTGAACTTGGTTGCAGCGCCCTTGGGGGATTTGATACTCCCATTGGGGGCAGCCACCAATCTCATACACCTGAAAACAGGATTGAATCACAAAATAGCGCAATTCCATGCATTGCAACAAGTAGCCCCATAAAAATAATGAAATCCATTAAAGCCCTGATCAAACCATTTTAAAAAGGGAGGTGAATGCTGCATTGAGGATCACTTAGAAGAGGTCCATGACATTTTTAAAGCACTCCAGATACCTAAGGAACAGTACAGACAATATTTTCATTTAACTTTAGATGCCCCGACGGCCAGCATCATAAGGGGATTAAATGAACAGCAGAATATGACATGGTTGGAGTTTGAAAAAGAAATTAGGCGTCATTTTTCTCCTTTTCAGTCATTGCAGGAGGCAAAGAAAGTCGCTTACACAATTACTGCTGGACCTAATACATCCCCTCGCCAATTTTTACAAGACTTAAAAAGAGCATTTTCTCGCTTTGATGTATCTTTTGACTCAAATTCCAAAGAGTTTAAAACTGCATACTTCTATGGGCTACAGAAAGACATCATATCCCAATTGGTCCGTGAATTTGACCGTGACAAGTCCCTTGAATGGATTGTACATCAAAGCACAAAACTATATGAGGTACTCTATTGTCAGGGTAGAGAAAGTGATAAAATGAAAGATACTAGACCTAAATCTAAAGAACCCTCAGCCACAGTAATGGAAATCAGGTCAGCCAAAATGTCCCTTGAGTCTGCTCAAAGCCAAGGTAAAAATAATGTGACACCTGAACAAAGGAGTAATCAACAAAGATCGCCATTTCCTGTACCAATGTTCCAATCACATGATCCTAGTAATAGAGAGAGCTACATCAGCCCTAGGCATTTAGGGGACAGACCCCGGGTAGGATACCGGCCTGATATGGCAGGTATGAACAATAACCAGAGACAAAATCAAGATCAAAGAAATGATGGTCCCTACCAGTCATTGGGGACACAGAGCAGATTTGATCCCAGCACCATGATATATGGTAATCAGGATAGGCCCCGATATATGGATCGATTTACTGATAATGGAAATCAACATAGGGGCCAGTACCCACAATCTGAGAGACAGGACATGAGGCAAAACGTGAACTACAGTCCACGCCAGTACAATGATTCCCCACCAGGGGACTATAATCAAAGGATGGGTGCAACCCGCTCCCCTCCACAAATGAATCAAGAGTTCAGAAACCATCCCAACCGACATCAATCACCTGAGAGGTATCAGAATAGATCCAATCAGGGGGAAAACAACCAATATCGACCTAGGCCACAGAAAGAGGATCCTAGAGAGATGGAAAGGTTCCAGTGCCTTGAGGCCCAAGTGAAAATGTTAGCTGAGCAAATAGGAAAGCTCTATACAGCGCAAAAACAACCTTCCAAAGAGGGGGCTGATGGCCATAGCAATGACCGGGGGGCTTCCGAAAAGTGACTAAGTACTCATGATAACTGCAGTGCCAAAATGACAGATTGCTCTGATATAATTTTGCATAACGACTCTGAGATGCCTAATGGATTAAAAATGAAAGTACCAGTAAATGAAATTGTGACAGAAAGTGCAAATACTTCTAAAAAAGAGGTACGGTTTAACTTAGAGCTAAATAAAACAGTAAAGATTTGCACAAATGAAAAAGAAACATTAGGAATTCCAAAAGAACAAAGGGACAGATTTAAGAAAAATGATTCATGCATGGGGAATACCAGTGAACAGGGAGTAAGTGGGGATGCTATAGCTCCTTCCCTGGGCAAGCAAAACAATGACCAAACACAGACAGAAAAAGGAAATACTCACAAGGAGGGTACAAGTCAATCACCTGAAGAATTCTTTGAGCCACATATTTTTGAAGAGGCTGAAAGGGCTGGTATCACACTAAATGATCACAAATGCACAGAATTAAAAAATGACAAATTGCTGAATGATGTTGTTACACATGTTCAGTTGGAGGATTGTAATGTGGTCTCTGATGTTACCCAGATGGATGGGCGAACAGTGGCCACACTCCAAAAAACCTCTGATCATGGAGAAATGAATAAAACCTCTCGCGCAGAAATGGGTAAAGAGGAGGGAAAAATGTCTTTCCATTTACCAATGTGCTTAGCCAAAAGTGAAAAAGACCTGAGAAAGGTGAGCCCTGAAATCAGTAAGAATTCACATTTCTTATGTGTATTAGAGGAAGTTGAGGACAGATATTATGCACCCATCACTGTAGAAGAAAAATTCCACACCTTTGCTATGATTGACACTGGCGCACAGGCCACAATTATGTCCAAGGAGCTGGTAAAGAGTATCAATGAAGGGAGACCTCCACAGAGTCAGATCACAGTGAAGGAAAATCAAGGCCCAGTGCATAACTTTAATGGGGAGGAGGTGCCCATCATAGGTGTAACTGAGGTTGACATAAAAATAGGAAAGCACAGAATGAAACAAGGTATTGATCACATCTATTTGTGAAATTCCATTTCTGATGGGGACAGATTGCCTGAAAAGATTGTCTCCTCTCATAGATGGGGTGAATGGAGTGCTGTGGTCCTTAACCAAAAAACCATTGAGGTCTAAGAAACTAAAATCACAAAACAGCAATATAAATGAATGTCACACCGTTGCCAAAACAAATGATGCTGTGGAGGTATATCTCCAGAATAGCTGCATACCTAGTGTCACTGTCATATTAATGTGTCAAGACAAAATGCAGAGCGACAATGAAACACTACCTGTACAAATATACTTGGACCCAAGGAAAGATTGGCAGACTGCCATAGATGAGCACACATTATGTTTTTATCTAAAAGAGAAAACATGCAAACAGAATATTGCTCCTAAAACAGATTCAGAAAAACACATTACCACTCTGGCAGAAATACACATGGAAGATGAGCAACCATGGGTTCATGTTGGTATAAATGATTATTTTAAAACAATAAAAGCCACTTTAGCGCTTGAACATGAAAGGAGTTTCATTAATGAGAAATTGTTGCAAAAAATAATGGAAAGGGAAGAAATCCCGAGATTTAGGATTAAAAACCAATATGTTTCTGGCTTGGACAGTCCAGACTTTGAAAACCGAATTGCAGGCAGATGCATGCTTAAAATTAGCATTGGGCAGAAAACAATTTACCATAATGTATGGATAGTGAGTGGAGCACAAAATGAATTTTACATGGGAAATGACATCATGCACAGAATGTGTATGGTGTTAGATTTCCTTAATCAAAAAATATGGTCACGCCTAGGTGGTCCGGCACCTGAGTTTGAAGACAAAAGAAGGGCTTATCATTGTGCACAACTGGTTCCTTATGCAATCGAATTACAAATGAGGAAAGATACTATTATTCCTGCATTTACAAAACAGTTTGCAATAACACTGAAATGCAAAAATGGACAGCAGATGAAAGGCTCTGATGCATTTGTATGCCTGAATGAATCCATAAAACAGCAAGGCCTGGATTGTGAATACATTCCATTGGTAGACATTGGTGAGGGATCTGTAAAAATCATGGTAAATAATAAAGGTTGTCAGGATATTCATTTAGAGGAAAACTCCCCATTAGGAATGGCCATACAAAAATCGCATTATACGGCAGATTTAAATAACATGGTGATTGGGAATATTCCTGAAAAATATGTAGATGCCAAGGGCGAGTTGCCAGAACACCTGGACTCTCAGCCCAAAGGAATATTTAAAATTCATTCTGTGTATCCTTATGATTCAAATGAGACAGTGTGCTGCCATCAAGAGGATTGCATAATATTTAATTTAAATGAAAATGAAACAGAAAATCAGCCCATTGAAGTGGAAGCTGATATGCCAAAATATTTAAAAGTGGCAGCTTTACAAAAAGACACAGCCACACAGTTAGAGGAAAGCGCCGAGATTCCCTTACCAGAAGATTTTCCAGAATTTTCCAAAATGGTAGAAGAGCAGATCTCCTTAGCGGATGCATGTGAAAGCAATGAAGAGAGGGACAATCTGAGGGAGATATTTATGGAGTTTAAGGATGTATTTGCAAAAGATGCTTATGATTGTGGTTTAACTGATTTACATGTGGCCACACTACCAGAAGGGTGTAGCAGAAATCCAGTGTTTGTGCGCCAGTATAGACTACCGCTGGCATGTTTAGAATCATTGGCAGAGATTATTAAAAATTTGGAATCGCGGGGAATCATCAGGCCCATTCATAGCACATCCAATACACCTATTTTAGGTGTGTTAAAGCCAAATGGTCAATGGCGGCTGTGTGCAGACTTAAGAGAGTTAAATAAAAGAGTACCAGTATCTAGATGGCCACTACCATTCATTGATCAGGGCCTAGCTCAGATACATGGTTCAAAGGTATTTACCACATTAGATCTCACCTCTGGATATTGGTGCGTGCCATTGGCAGAGGAGATACAGAATTTATTTTCCTTTACATTTGACAGGACTCAATATGCCTGGCTTAGAACTCCGTTCGGGTACATCAATAGTGGGAGTGAATTTGGCATATTTTTGAGAAAGGCCATGCCGGATGCAGCGGAAAGAGGAACAATAGTTTATGTGGACGATGTCCTGATAAAAAATGAAAGCCTGAAAAGCCATTTTGATGAAATAAGACATGTACTTGGCCAATTGCAGAAAGCAGGCGCCAAAGTATCTTTTCAAAAAGCACAATGGTGCAAGAAAAAAGTGAACTTTCTAGGACATGAAGTGACTGAACATGGGCTAAATCCACAAAAGAAGAAAATAGAGGCCATACAAAGATTAAAAGATCCTAAAAATGTGAAAGGAGTAAAAAGTTTATTAGGGATGACAGGCTATAATAGAAAGTTCATTGAAAATTATGCAGAAATCACTCAACCATTGACTAAACTGCTTAAACTGAATACTCCCTGGAAATGGGAAAAGGGGCAGTCTGATGCAGTGGCTAAATTAAAGGAATGTCTTGTAAAGGCACCATGTTTAGCATACCCCATAAAGGATAGGGATTTCTTTATAGAAATAGGTTTTTCTGAACATTGTATGTCAGCAGTGTTATCACAAAAACACGATTTGAATCACAAAACCATTGCATATGCAAGTAAGGCATTTTCCCAAGTTGAAATGAAATTTAATGAATGTGAAAAGGCCCTATTAACCACTGTGTGGGCGCTACAACATTTCCGCCCCATTGTTCAGGGAGAAAAGGTAATTATTGAAACAAATCATCAACCTTTGCAATTTTTAGAGAGTAAAAGAATTAGATCAGGTAATCTAGCGCAATCCAGAATCACTTCATGGACGCTGGCATTACAAGGTTTTCCCGTAGAAGTGAGATATGGACAAAATAAAAAGAGCCCAATTGCTCAAGGGTTAGCTGACTTACATGACTGTGCAGCTGAACAAATAACAAATGAAATGGAAGTGGAAACTAGTTTGAAAGAATTTGAACAATCACCACACAAAGCTTTTGATGAAAAAACATGCAAGGATTTGCCAACTGTATATGTGGATGGTTGTGCTTTTCACATTGAAAATGACAGTAATAAACAATTAGTGGCAGGAATAGGAAATGTCTGGTTGAAATGTAAAGGCGTTCCCAGTATAGGGATGAGGATTGGAGATAGGAGCAGTCAGGTGGCGGAATTGGCAGCCATTTATAAAGCAATTGCTACTGCAGTTGATAAAAAGTTCAGTGAAATTGTCCTGGTGACTGATTCTGACTATGCACGGAATAGCTTTGTGGAGTATTTGCCTGGTTGGAAAGCAAGAGGCATGGTTACATATAACAAAAAGCCACTTAAGCATGGAAAAATGATACAAGCCATAGACAAATTGGTGTCAGAGAATGAGTTAACAATATACTGGAGAAAAATTCGTGGGCATTTAAAAACACCAGGAGAGGATAAGGAGGGAAATGATAAGGCAGACCACCTGGCTAAGATTGGGGCTGTGATGGGAGAATTGCTACCTATTGATTATTTAATGGGTGAAATACAAATTGATGCAGTCACACGTTCTAAAGCACCAAAGGAGGTAGATCAACCGGTGGTGCAGTGGAGTCATGACACGCCAGACCAAGATTTGATTAAGGCACAAAAGAATGATCAAATTTTGGGAATCTATTATAATCATTTGATAGACCCCGAACAAAATTCTTTAACAGAAAATGATTGTATGGGAAAAGAAGAGTTGAGGGTGTTATTAAAGAACAAAACACGAATTAGATTACAGGATGGACTCATGCTTAGAGAGTCCATAACAGGGCAAATACAGTGGGTAGTACCCCTTTCATTCAGAGGACTAATGCTACACCATGCACATGATGCCATAACTGCAGGCCATAGAGGTTCACAAAAAACATTAGAAATACTAAAAGATTATGCTTACTGGCCACATATGTCCCAAGATGTGGAATTATATACTAGAGGATGTCTAGTATGCGCCCAATTTAAACCTGCTTCACCAATGCATAGAGCACCATTGATGAAAAGAGGCCTAACTCTCCCATGGTCAGATTTGCAAATAGACTATGTAGGTCCTTTAAAAAGGTCGAGCAGGGGACACCGTTATATTTTGAGTGTGGTATGTTTGATGCCGAAGTGGATTGAATGCATTCCTGCACCAGATTGTAGTGCGCAAACAGAAGCCACATTGCTAGTGAACCATGTGTTCTCAAGGTTTGGGTTGCCACAAAGAATTGAGTCAGACAGAGGAAGTCATTTCACAAGTAGCTTAATGAGTAAGGTATGGCAAATACTAGGTGTGAAAAGGAAACTACATATCGCATATCGGGCGGCGTCTTCAGGTACAGTTGAAAGAAGCAATAGGTCTGTTGTGGATATTTTAAAGAAATTTGTGGCAGAAGCAGGTTCGAGCTGGGATTTACGTTTACCGTTGGTTTTGATGGCAATCAGGTCGACTCATGCCAAAGCAACAGGTGTTAGCCCCCATGAGGTCTTAACAGGTAGGAAAATGGTGTTACCACAACACCTACTATACAGAACACATGAGCAAACCCTTGTGAGTGCATCCACAGTTCATGAATATATTGATGAACTGAGGAGGCATTTGCAACATGCATTTGCTTTTGTGCAGAGAAATCTGGAAAGAGCTGCTGACAGTGCAAAATCATATTATGATAAAAAGACATCAGTAAAGGAATACAGTGTAGGGGATCAGGTATACAAGTTTCATTTTGGAAAAAGTAAACAGAAAAATTCTAAATTTCTAGCAGCCTGGCAGGGGCCATTTCGAATTATAGATAAGGTCTCTCCTGTAGTGTATAAAATTTTGAAAAATGAAGGTGAAACAGCAATAGAGCAGTTTGTCCATGTAAATCAAATCAAACCGTGCCATCCCAGACATGAGATCAGGCAGCTTGAGCATGTAGAAACAGATAAAGTCCCTTGAACACAAAAAGAGAAAATAAATGGGTGTAATCAGGAGGCAGTGACAAAGAAGTTAAAAAAAGTTGATTGTTATGATGGCACATAAACACTGTAGTATATGTAAAATATATAATATAAAATAAATAAATAAATAAATAAATGCACATATAACGGAAGCTCATGGTTGGTGTGCAGAGAGAAAATGTATTAAATATTGAATGCTGTTTATGTGTGCTTGTTTTCTTTTAACTTGTGTTTAATTTCAGAAAAAGAAAAACAAAATATTTTTACCAAGCATGTTTTATTTTTGGCAAAAGGATGAAGTTAGTATTATGCTATGTACTTAATTTGTTTATTTTCTATTTAATTTAGAAAATTAACATTATTTGGTCGGAGGTTCCGGGATCAGAGGCCACGGGAGACGATGGAGTCCTGGAGTCCCCTGGATGAAGACCAAAAGATGCCTGCCTCCAGGTGGAGGTGAAGACAAGATAACCAGAATGCTAAAAAGGATGACTCCTATGGATCTAAGATTGCCAAGATGGAAGTGTACTCGAATGAACCGAATAACATCGCTGGTCGGGACATATCAGAAGCGGACAAGAGTCCTGACATATGGAGTTCCACGTATTTATTATTTTAATTATTTATTTTAATTTGTTATATTAATTATTTGTTTTAGTTAGTTGTTTTATTTCTTTGTTTTTAATTGACTTGGAAAATCTAAACTTAAAGTAATGCCACTTCAACTGAGTAGGCAAATGTAGAACATTTTGTAAACTAATGAACTCAGATGAATACTGTGTTGATTGCAAATTTTTCATTGATGCACATGAATATTCATTTTGTTGGATTGCTATATTGTAAAAAAAAAAAAAAAAAGAGAGAACAAATTTTTTTTAGGAATTGGCTTGGATTATAGCCAAGTTCTAAAAACAAAAGGAGGGTATGTAAGGATATTTAGCAAACAGCACAGAGTACAGCACTACTACACAGGTAGCAAACAGCACAGAGTACAGCACTACTGCACAGCTAGCAATTCTTTTTTGCAGCACCACCACAAGGGTGCGGTGCATTGCTATATGTGTTACCAGATTAACAAGGAAAGACAGGCCATTCAGTCAAAAACGATTTTAACATATAAGATGCAAATCTATTTTTACAGTTAAAAGCACACCTGCACATTAAAAAATGCACACTATTTTTCACCTGAAATGCCTATGGTGCGAGAGACACATTTGAAAATAACAACTAACATAACTTATAACTAACCTGACTAATGAAACATAATCCACTAATAAAAAATGTGTCTCCACTGCAGAATTAGGCCTATTCTGAAAGTGAACTTTTAAACGCACATCCATTTTTTTTTTCTGTTCTCTCTGCTGCCCTGTCCATATAACTACAGGAAGCAAATGGGCTCGAAAGAACAGGAAATCAGTTGGTTACAAAGTATTACTATAAAAATGAGCCATTGTGTAGAGAAGGAGGAGATGGCGTGATTAATTCTGATTGGAGCAGCGTCATAGCAAGTATCATGCTAGAGGGAGTGATCAGGTTTTTGCTGGGGGGAGTTTGAGGAAGAAGAAAGGCAGTCAAGATTTGGCAGAGCTGGGAGGAAGACCTTTTCCTGGTTGGAGCATTCCTATCTGCAAAAGCTGAGAATTCCAGGCAATGACCCCGGTTTGAGAAGGAAAGGCGATCCTTTTTACTGGGGTTAATCTTCAAGGGAGCCACACTCAGAAAGAGAACAGCTAAAGAAAACTTCACTGAACAGATAAGGTAATTACATAAGTGTGGGAGCTAAGTGTGTACGAGACGAGAATGTTCAGTCAGAGTAGGAAAAGAGATTCCGGTGCCTTAATCACACGTTAATGTTGCAAATTATGTTCTGTTCTCTGCCAGTTTTTTTTTTCAGTGTATTTCAGACAATGCTGTTAATGTGCTGTTTTAGTTATTTCTGTAAAGAGTGAGATCGTGTTTAAATGCAACTTTTATAATACAGAAAAATATTTGAAAGCAGACGGGTGGTGTGCCTTCTATTTACCAATACAGTGCTGATGAGGGGAGATTTTTAAACAGTGCAATTGTCATTTTGCATGATCAGATTCAGTATGAACAGTTGTGAGTGATTGTAGCATAGCTCGTTGGAGGTACATGAGCCAACGGGAAGAGAGACTCTCTGGACATAGTTCCCTACCGTATTTAAGGTAGTGGAAATTACCACATATAGCTCTCTGTCGTAAATAAGTCAGTGAGATTGCCCATGGTGGCACACTAACACTAACACTGAAAATGTGGTATTCCTGAAATGTAGGACTGAGGTCTCTCTAGTGATTACACGAAAAATCTAAGCAAAGATAAGGGATTCTGGACATTCGGGGCCACCAATAAAACAAGGGAATAATGCTCACCAAAATACCACCAAATACGCATACCAACCACGCACACCAAATATGCATGTCTGGGTGCTGAAATAATGCATGTCCACTGTATTATTGTTGTACAGGGCCCAATCTGAATACGAGGAGTGATTATTGCTAAGTTATTTTTCGGCGGTAATAAAATACCGTCAGGCCCCAAATCTCCACAAAATACCCTACATATTTATGGTGCGTTGCAGGCCGGGAAAGTGATCATAGAGTACCTACTGGGCGTGGCAAGCGTGTCTCACACTGCCATTTGCACATTAAAGGGAACCCATTTTATAATAGCAGTGTGCCACTAAAAACGAATTTCAGAATGTCACAAAGGGAAACCACATTCTCAGACCTAGTGCAATATTTAGAGGCAAAGTTGTTTGCACATGGGACTTGGTCGTCGAATAGCACGTTGGAATGGAGAAACCGCATTCAGGGTGAGGTGCAGAAAGAAAAATTAGACAATATTTTTGCAGAAGGCAGCATAATTCAGGTCTGCCTTACAAGATTATTGAATGCAGCTGATAAAAGTGCAGAGAAAAACTGTTTAATACGGCTATGCGGCAAAATATGGTTTATTTTAAACAAGTCCCTGCGAATGCAAGAGAATGATACTCAGCTAATTAACAGGTTAAAGACTGAAGTAGAGGGGGCAAGTAAAAATCAGGAAATGTTGAGAGCAGAATTGGATGTATGCCAAAAAGACATGCAATTAAAATGCAGAGACTTTGATACTCAGTTGTCCAAAAGCAAGAAACAATTTGAAGATAGTGAGCAAGAATTGGCACACTTAAAAGCCTTAGTGGACCACATTAGACAGGATAAAGATGAGGTTGTTTCAGAGATGCAGATTTTACAAAAAGAACATTGTGAAAAAGAAGGTGATCTCCAGAGTGCAGAACAAGAAATGATTAAAATGATTCAAGAAAGAGTCAAGAGAAATAAAGAGTTCAATGAATGCCAAATGCAAATGTGCGACATGCAGGAGGTGATTAATAAAATGAGTGATGAAAATAATTATTTGCAAAATGAAGCAACCAGACTCCTTAAAAAGTGTAAGGACTTAGAACAGCAAATGTGCATTCCCAGGACCCAGGAGAGGCGGCAGGGTACCACATTCAATGGAGTGGAGGTGAATTCTAACTCTGCCCAAAGAGCTAGTGCTCCAGTGACTGGGCCGGTGACTGAACTTGGTTGCAGCGCCCTTGGGGGATTTGATACTCCCATTGGGGGCAGCCACCAATCTCATACACCTGAAAACAGGATTGAATCACAAAATAGTGCAATTCCATGCATTGCAACAAGTAGCCCCATAAAAATAATGAAATCCATTAAAGCCCTGATCAAACCATTTAAAAAGGGAGGTGAATGCTGCATTGAGGATCACTTAGAAGCTGTGCATGACATTTTTAAAGCACTCCAGATACCTAAGGAACAGTACAGACAATATTTTCATTTAACTTTAGATGCCCCGACGGCCAGCATCATAAGGGGATTAAATGAACAGCAGAATATGACATGGTTGGAGTTTGAAAAAGAAATTAGGCGTCATTTTTCTCCTTTTCAGTCATTGCAGGAGGCAAAGAAAGTCGCTTACACAATTACTGCTGGACCTAATACATCCCCTCGCCAATTTTTACAAGACTTAAAAAGAGCATTTTCTCGCTTTGATGTATCTTTTGACTCAAATTCCAATGAGTTTAAAACTGCATACTTCTATGGGCTACAGAAAGACATCATATCCCAATTGGTCCGTGAATTTGACCGTGACAAGTCCCTTGAATGGATTGTACATCAAAGCACAAAACTATATGAGGTACTCTATTGTCAGGGTAGAGAAAGTGATAAAATGAAAGATACTAGACCTAAATCTAAAGAACCCTCAGCCACAGTAATGGAAATCAGGTCAGCCAAAATGTCCCTTGAGTCTGCTCAAAGCCAAGGTAAAAATAATGTGACACCTGAACAAAGGAGTAATCAACAAAGATCGCCATTTCCTGTACCAATGTTCCAATCACATGATCCTAGTAATAGAGAGAGCTACATCAGCCCTAGGTATTTAGGGGACAGACCCCGGGTAGGATATCGACCTGATATGGCAGGTATGAACAATAACCAGAGACAAAATCAAGATCAAAGAAATGATGGTCCCTACCAGTCATTGGGGATACAGAGCAGATTTGATCCCAGCACCATGATATATGGTAATCAGGATAGGCCCCGATATGTGGATCGATTTACTGATAATGGAAATCAACATAGGGGCCAGTACCCACAATCTGAGAGACAGGACATGAGGCAAAACGTGAACTACAGTCCACGCCAGTACAATGATTCCCCACCAGGGGACTATAATCAAAGGATGGGTGCAACCCGCTCCCCTCCACAAATGAATCAAGAGTTCAGAAACCATCCCAACCGACATCAATCACCTGAGAGGTATCAGAATAGATCCAATCAGGGGGAAAACAACCAATATCGACCTAGGCCACAGAAAGAGGATCCTAGAGAGATGGAAAGGTTCCAGTGCCTTGAGGCCCAAGTGAAAATGTTAGCTGAGCAAATAGGAAAGCTCTATACAGCGCAAAAACAACCTTCCAAAGAGGGGGCTGATGGCCATAGCAATGACCGGGGGGCTTCCGAAAAGTGACTAAGTACTCATGATAACTGCAATGCCAAAATGACAGATTGCTCTGATATAATTTTGCATAACGACTCTGAGATGCCTAATGGATTAAAAATGAAAGTACCAGTAAATGAAATTGTGACAGAAAGTGCAAATACTTCTAAAAAAGAGGTACGGTTTAACTTAGAGCTAAATAAAACAGTAAAGATTTGCACAAATGAAAAAGAAACATTAGGAATTCCAAAAGAACAAAGGGACAGATTTAAGAAAAATGATTCATGCATGGGGAATACCAGTGAACAGGGAGTAAGTGGGGATGCTATAGCTCCTTCCCTGGGCAAGCAAAACAATGACCAAACACAGACAGAAAAAGGAAATACTCAAAAGGAGGGTACAAGTCAATCACCTGAAGAATTCTTTGAGCCACATATTTTTGAAGAGGCTGAAAGGGCTGGTATCACACTAAATGATCACAAATGCACAGAATTAAAAAATGACAAATTGCTGAATGATGTTGTTACACATGTTCAGTTGGAGGATTGTAATGTGGTCTCTGATGTTACCCAGATGGATGGGCGAACAGTGGCCACACTCCAAAAAACCTCTGATCATGGAGAAATGAATAAAACCTCTCGCGCAGAAATGGGTAAAGAGGAGGGAAAAATGTCTTTCCATTTACCAATGTGCTTAGCCAAAAGTGAAAAACACCTGAGAAAGGTGAGCCCTGAAATCAGTAAGAATTCACATTTCTTATGTGTATTAGAGGAAGTTGAGGACAGATATTATGCACCCATCACTGTAGAAGAAAAATGCCACACCTTTGCTATGATTGACACTGGCGCACAGGCCACAATTATGTCCAAGGAGCTGGTAAAGAGTATCAATGAAGGGAGACCTCCACAGAGTCAGATCACAGTGAAGGAAAATCAAGGCCCAGTGCATAACTTTAATGGGGAGGAGGTGCCCATCATAGGTGTAACTGAGGTTGACATAAAAATAGGAAAGCACAGAATGAAACAAGGTATTGATCACATCTATTTGTGAAATTCCATTTCTGATGGGGACAGATTGCCTGAAAAGATTGTCTCCTCTCATAGATGGGGTGAATGGAGTGCTGTGGTCCTTAACCAAAAAACCATTGAGGTCTAAGAAACTAAAATCACAAAACAGCAATATAAATGAATGTCACACCGTTGCCAAAACAAATGATGCTGTGGAGGTATATCTCCAGAATAGCTGCATACCTAGTGTCACTGTCATATTAATGTGTCAAGACAAAATGCAGAGCGACAATGAAACACTACCTGTACAAATATACTTGGACCCAAGGAAAGATTGGCAGACTGCCATAGATGAGCACACATTATGTTTTTATCTAAAAGAGAAAACATGCAAACAGAATATTGCTCCTAAAACAGATTCAGAAAAACACATTACCACTCTTGCTGAAATACACATGGAAGATGAGCAACCATGGGTTCATGTTGGTATAAATGATTATTTTAAAACAATAAAAGCCACTTTAGCGCTTGAACATGAAAGGAGTTTCATTAATGAGAAATTGTTGCAAAAAATAATGGAAAGGGAAGAAATCCCGAGATTTAGGATTAAAAACCAATATGTTTCTGGCTTGGACAGTCCAGACTTTGAAAACCGAATTGCAGGCAGATGCATGCTTAAAATTAGCATTGGGCAGAAAACAATTTACCATAATGTATGGATAGTGAGTGGAGCACAAAATGAATTTTACATGGGAAATGACATCATGCACAGAATGTGTATGGTGTTAGATTTCCTTAATCAAAAAATATGGTCACGCCTAGGTGGTCCGGCACCTGAGTTTGAAGACAAAAGAAGGGCTTATCATTGTGCACAGCTGGTTCCTTATGCAATCGAATTACAAATGAGGAAAAATACTATTATTCCTGCATTTACAAAACAGTTTGCAATAACACTGAAATGCAAAAATGGACAGCAGATGAAAGGCTCTGATGCATTTGTATGCCTGAATGAATCCATAAATCAGCAAGGCCTGGATTGTGAATACATTCCATTGGTAGACATTGGTGAGGGATCTGTAAAAATCATGGTAAATAATAAAGGTTGTCAGGATATTCATTTAGAGGAAAACTCCCCATTAGGAATGGCCATACAAAAATCGCATTATACGGCAGATTTAAATAACATGGTGATTGGGAATATTCCTGAAAAATATGTAGATGCCAAGGGCGAGTTGCCAGAACACCTGGACTCTCAGCCCAAAGGAATATTTAAAATTCATTCTGTGTATCCTTATGATTCAAATGAGACAGTGTGCTGCCATCAAGAGGATTGCATAATATTTAATTTAAATGAAAATGAAACAGAAAATCAGCCCATTGAAGTGGAAGCTGATATGCCAAAATATTTAAAAGTGGCAGCTTTACAAAAAGACACAGCCACACAGTTAGAGGAAAGCGCCGAGATTCCCTTACCAGAAGATTTTCCAGAATTTTCCAAAATGGTAGAAGAGCAGATCTCCTTAGCGGATGCATGTGAAAGCAATGAAGAGAGGGACAATCTGAGGGAGATATTTATGGAGTTTAAGGATGTATTTGCAAAAGATGCTTATGATTGTGGTTTAACTGATTTACATGTGGCCACACTACCAGAAGGGTGTAGCAGAAATCCAGTGTTTGTGCGCCAGTATAGACTACCGCTGGCATGTTTAGAATCATTGGCAGAGATTATTAAAAATTTGGAATCGCGGGGAATCATCAGGCCCATTCATAGCACATCCAATACACCTATTTTAGGTGTGTTAAAGCCAAATGGTCAATGGCGGCTGTGTGCAGACTTAAGAGAGTTAAATAAAAGAGTACCAGTATCTAGATGGCCACTACCATTCATTGATCAGGGCCTAGCTCAGATACATGGTTCAAAGGTATTTACCACATTAGATCTCACCTCTGGATATTGGTGCGTGCCATTGGCAGAGGAGATACAGAATTTATTTTCCTTTACATTTGACAGGACTCAATATGCCTGGCTTAGAACTCCGTTCGGGTACATCAATAGTGGGAGTGAATTTGGCATATTTTTGAGAAAGGCCATGCCGGATGCAGCGGAAAGAGGAACAATAGTTTATGTGGACGATGTCCTGATAAAAAATGAAAGCCTGAAAAGCCATTTTGATGAAATAAGACATGTACTTGGCCAATTGCAGAAAGCAGGCGCCAAAGTATCTTTGCAAAAAGCACAATGGTGCAAGAAAAAAGTGAACTTTCTAGGACATGAAGTGACTGAACATGGGCTAAATCCACAAAAGAAGAAAATAGAGGCCATACAAAGATTAAAAGATCCTAAAAATGTGAAAGGAGTAAAAAGTTTATTAGGGATGACAGGCTATAATAGAAAGTTCTTTGAAAATTATGCAGAAATCACTCAACCATTGACTAAACTGCTTAAACTGAATACTCCCTGGAAATGGGAAAAGGGGCAGTCTGATGCAGTGGCTAAATTAAAGGAATGTCTTGTAAAGGCACCATGTTTAGCATACCCCATAAAGGATAGGGATTTCTTTATAGAAATAGGTTTTTCTGAACATTGTATGTCAGCAGTGTTATCACAAAAACACGATTTGAATCACAAAACCATTGCATATGCAAGTAAGGCATTTTCCCAAGTTGAAATGAAATTTAATGAATGTGAAAAGGCCCTATTAACCACTGTGTGGGCGCTACAACATTTCCGCCCCATTGTTCAGGGAGAAAAGGTAATTATTGAAACAAATCATCAACCTTTGCAATTTTTAGAGAGTAAAAGAATTAGAGCAGGTAATCTAGCGCAATCCAGAATCACTTCATGGACGCTGGCATTACAAGGTTTTCCCGTAGAAGTGAGATATGGACAAAATAAAAAGAGCCCAATTGCTCAAGGGTTAGCTGACTTACATGACTGTGCAGCTGAACAAATAACAAATGAAATGGAAGTGGAAACTAGTTTGAAAGAATTTGAACAATCACCACACAAAGCTTTTGATGAAAAAACATGCAAGGATTTGCCAACTGTATATGTGGATGGTTGTGCTTTTCACATTGAAAATTACAGTAATAAACAATTAGTGGCAGGAATAGGAAATGTCTGGTTGAAATGTAAAGGCGTTCCCAGTATAGGGATGAGGATTGGAGATAGGAGCAGTCAGGTGGCGGAATTGGCAGCCATTTATAAAGCAATTGCTACTGCAGTTGATAAAAAGTTCAGTGAAATTGTCCTGGTGACTGATTCTGACTATGCACGGAATAGCTTTGTGGAGTATTTGCCTGGTTGGAAAGCAAGAGGCATGGTTACATATAACAAAAAGCCACTTAAGCATGGAAAAATGATACAAGCCATAGACAAATTGGTGTCAGAGAATGAGTTAACAATATACTGGAGAAAAATTCGTGGGCATTTAAAAACACCAGGAGAGGATAAGGAGGGAAATGATAAGGCAGACCACCTGGCTAAGATTGGGGCTGTGATGGGAGAATTGCTACCTATTGATTATTTAATGGGTGAAATACAAATTGATGCAGTCACACGTTCTAAAGCACCAAAGGAGGTAGATCAACCGGTGGTGCAGTGGAGTCATGACACGCCAGACCAAGATTTGATTAAGGCACAAAAGAATGATCAAATTTTGGGAATCTATTATAATCATTTGATAGACCCCGAACAAAATTCTTTAACAGAAAATGATTGTATGGGAAAAGAAGAGTTGAGGGTGTTATTAAAGAACAAAACACGAATTAGATTACAGGATGGACTCATGATTAGAGAGTCCATAACAGGGCAAATACAGTGGGTAGTACCCCTTTCATTCAGAGGACTAATGCTACACCATGCACATGATGCCATAACTGCAGGCCATAGAGGTTCACAAAAAACATTAGAAATACTAAAAGATTATGCTTACTGGCCACATATGTCCCAAGATGTGGAATTATATACTAGAGGATGTCTAGTATGCGCCCAATTTAAACCTGCTTCACCAATGCATAGAGCACCATTGATGAAAAGAGGCCTAACTCTCCCATGGTCAGATTTGCAAATAGACTATGTAGGTCCTTTAAAAAGGTCGAGCAGGGGACACCGTTATATTTTGAGTGTGGTATGTTTGATGCCGAAGTGGATTGAATGCATTCCTGCACCAGATTGTAGTGCGCAAACAGCAGCCACATTGCTAGTGAACCATGTGTTCTCAAGGTTTGGGTTGCCACAAAGAATTGAGTCAGACAGAGGAAGTCATTTCACAAGTACCTTAATGAGTAAGGTATGGCAAATACTAGGTGTGAAAAGGAAACTACATATCGCATATCGGGCGGCGTCTTCAGGTACAGTTGAAAGAAGCAATAGGTCTGTTGTGGATATTTTAAAGAAATTTGTGGCAGAAGCAGGTTCGAGCTGGGATTTACGTTTACCGTTGGTTTTGATGGCAATCAGGTCGACTCATGCCAAAGCAACAGGTGTTAGCCCCCATGAGGTCTTAACAGGTAGGAAAATGGTGTTACCACAACACCTACTATACAGAACACATGAGCAAACCCTTGTGAGTGCATCCACAGTTCATGAATATATTGATGAACTGAGGAGGCATTTGCAACATGCATTTGCTTTTGTGCAGAGAAATCTGGAAAGAGCTGCTGACAGTGCAAAATCATATTATGATAAAAAGACATCAGTAAAGGAATACAGTGTAGGGGATCAGGTATACAAGTTTCATTTTGGAAAAAGTAAACAGAAAAATTCTAAATTTCTAGCAGCCTGGCAGGGGCCATTTCGAATTATAGATAAGGTCTCTCCTGTAGTGTATAAAATTTTGAAAAATGAAGGTGAAACAGCAATAGAGCAGTTTGTCCATGTAAATCAAATCAAACCGTGCCATCCCAGACATGAGATCAGGCAGCTTGAGCATGTAGAAACAGATAAAGTCCCTTGAACACAAAAAGAGAAAATAAATGGGTGTAATCAGGAGGCAGTGACAAAGAAGTTAAAAAAAGTTGATTGTTATGATGGCACATAAACACTGTAGTATATGTAAAATATATAATATAAAATAAATAAATAAATAAATAAATAAATGCACATATAACGGAAGCTCATGGTTGGTGTGCAGAGAGAAAATGTATTAAATATTGAATGCTGTTTATGTGTGCTTGTTTTCTTTTAACTTGTGTTTAATTTCAGAAAAAGAAAAACGAAATATTTTTACCAAGCATGTTTTATTTTTGGCAAAAGGATGAAGTTAGTATTATGCTATGTACTTAATTTGTTTATTTTCTATTTAATTTAGAAAATTAACATTATTTGGTCGGAGGTTCCGGGATCAGAGGCCACGGGAGACGATGGAGTCCTGGAGTCCCCTGGATGAAGACCAAAAGATGCCTGCCTCCAGGTGGAGGTGAAGACAAGATAACCAGAATGCTAAAAAGGATGACTCCTATGGATCTAAGATTGCCAAGATGGAAGTGTACTCGAATGAACCGAATAACATCGCTGGTCGGGACATATCAGAAGTGGACAAGAGTCCTGACATATGGAGTTCCACGTATTTATTATTTTAATTATTTATTTTAATTTGTTATATTAATTATTTGTTTTAGTTAGTTGTTTTATTTCTTTGTTTTTAATTGACTTGGAAAATCTAAACTTAAAGTAATGCCACTTCAACTGAGTAGGCAAATGTAGAACATTTTGTAAACTAATGAACTCAGATGAATACTGTGTTGATTGCAAATTTTTCATTGATGCACATGAATATTCATTTTGTTGGATTGCTATATTGTAAAAAAAAAAAAAAAAGAGAAAACAAATTGTTTTTAGGAATTGGCTTGGATTATAGCCAAGTTCTAAAAACAAAAGGAGGGTATGTAAGGATATTTAGCAAACAGCACAGAGTACAGCACTACTACACAGGTAGCAAACAGCACAGAGTACAGCACTACTGCACAGGTAGCAATTTTTTTTTGCAGCACCACCACAAGGGTGCGGTGCATTGCTATATGTGTTACCAGATTAACAAGGAAAGACAGGCCATTCAGTCAAAAACGATTTTAACATATAAGATGCAAATCTATTTTTACAGTTAAAAGCACACGTGCACATTAAAAAATGCACACTATTTTTCACCTGAAATGCCTATGGTGCGAGAGACACATTTGAAAATAACAACTAACATAACTTATAACTAACCTGACTAATGAAACATAATCCACTAATAAAAAATGTGTCTCCACTGCAGAATTAGGCCTATTCTGAAAGTGAACTTTTAAACGCACATCCATTTTTTTTTTCTGTTCTCTCTGCTGCCCTGTCCATATAACTACAGGAAGCAAATGGGCTCGAAAGAACAGGAAATCAGTTGGTTACAAAGTATTACTATAAAAATGAGCCATTGTGTAGAGAAGGAGGAGATGGCGTGATTAATTCTGATTGGAGCAGCGTCATAGCAAGTATCATGCTAGAGGGAGTGATCAGGTTTTTGCTGGGGGGAGTTTGAGGAAGAAGAAAGGCAGTCAAGATTTGGCAGAGCTGGGAGGAAGACCTTTTCCTGGTTGGAGCATTCCTATCTGCAAAAGCTGAGAATTCCAGGCAATGACCCCGGTTTGAGAAGGAAAGGCGATCCTTTTTACTGGGGTTAATCTTCAAGGGAGCCATACTCAGAAAGAGAACAGCTAAAGAAAACTTCACTGAACAGATAAGGTAATTACATAAGTGTGGGAGCTAAGTGTGTACGAGACGAGAATGTTCAGTCAGAGTAGGAAAAGAGATTCCGGTGCCTTAATCACACGTTAATGTTGCAAATTATGTTCTGTTCTCTGCCAGTTTTTTTTTTCAGTGTATTTCAGACAATGCTGTTAATGTGCTGTTTTAGTTATTTCTGTAAAGAGTGAGATCGTGTTTAAATGCAACTTTTATAATACAGAAAAATATTTGAAAGCAGACGGGTGGTGTGCCTTCTATTTACCAATACAGTGCTGATGAGGGGAGATTTTTAAACAGTGCAATTGTCATTTTGCATGATCAGATTCAGTATGAACAGTTGTGAGTGATTGTAGCATAGCTCGTTGGAGGTACATGAGCCAACGGGAAGAGAGACTCTCTGGACATAGTTCCCTACCGTATTTAAGGTAGTGGAAATTACCACATATAGCTCTCTGTCGTAAATAAGTCAGTGAGATTGCCCATGGTGGCACACTAACACTAACACTGAAAATGTGGTATTCCTGAAATGTAGGACTGAGGTCTCTCTAGTGATTACACGAAAAATCTAAGCAAAGATAAGGGATTCTGGACATTCGGGGCCACCAATAAAACAAGGGAATAATGCTCACCAAAATACCACCAAATACGCATACCAACCACGCACACCAAATATGCATGTCTGGGTGCTGAAATAATGCATGTCCACTGTATTATTGTTGTACAGGGCCCAATCTGAATACGAGGAGTGATTATTGCTAAGTTATTTTTCGGCGGTAATAAAATACCGTCAGGCCCCAAATCTCCACAAAATACCCTACATATTTATGGTGCGTTGCAGGCCGGGAAAGTGATCATAGAGTACCTACTGGGCATGGCAAGCGTGTCTCACACTGCCATTTGCACATTAAAGGGAACCCATTTTATAATAGCAGTGTGCCACTAAAAACGAATTTCAGAATGTCACAAAGGGAAACCACATTCTCAGACCTAGTGCAATATTTAGAGGCAAAGTTGTTTGCACATGGGACTTGGTCGTCGAATAGCACGTTGGAATGGAGAAACCGCATTCAGGGTGAGGTGCAGAAAGAAAAATTAGACAATATTTTTGCAGAAGGCAGCATAATTCAGGTCTGCCTTACAAGATTATTGAATGCAGCTGATAAAAGTGCAGAGAAAAACTGTTTAATACGGCTATGCGGCAAAATATGGTTTATTTTAAACAAGTCCCTGCGAATGCAAGAGAATGATACTCAGCTAATTAACAGGTTAAAGACTGAAGTAGAGGGGGCAAGTAAAAATCAGGAAATGTTGAGAGCAGAATTGGATGTATGCCAAAAAGACATGCAATTAAAATGCAGAGACTTTGATACTCAGTTGTCCAAAAGCAAGAAACAATTTGAAGATAGTGAGCAAGAATTGGCACACTTAAAAGCCTTAGTGGACCACATTAGACAGGATAAAGATGAGGTTGTTTCAGAGATGCAGATTTTACAAAAAGAACATTGTGAAAAAGAAGGTGATCTCCAGAGTGCAGAACAAGAAATGATTAAAATGATTCAAGAAAGAGTCAAGAGAAATAAAGAGTTCAATGAATGCCAAATGCAAATGTGCGACATGCAGGAGGTGATTAATAAAATGAGTGATGAAAATAATTATTTGCAAAATGAAGCAACCAGACTCCTTAAAAAGTGTAAGGACTTAGAACAGCAAATGTGCATTCCCAGGACCCAGGAGAGGCGGCAGGGTACCACATTCAATGGAGTGGAGGTGAATTCTAACTCTGCCCAAAGAGCTAGTGCTCCAGTGACTGGGCCGGTGACTGAACTTGGTTGCAGCGCCCTTGGGGGATTTGATACTCCCATTGGGGGCAGCCACCAATCTCATACACCTGAAAACAGGATTGAATCACAAAATAGTGCAATTCCATGCATTGCAACAAGTAGCCCCATAAAAATAATGAAATCCATTAAAGCCCTGATCAAACCATTTAAAAAGGGAGGTGAATGCTGCATTGAGGATCACTTAGAAGCTGTGCATGACATTTTTAAAGCACTCCAGATACCTAAGGAACAGTACAGACAATATTTTCATTTAACTTTAGATGCCCCGACGGCCAGCATCATAAGGGGATTAAATGAACAGCAGAATATGACATGGTTGGAGTTTGAAAAAGAAATTAGGCGTCATTTTTCTCCTTTTCAGTCATTGCAGGAGGCAAAGAAAGTCGCTTACACAATTACTGCTGGACCTAATACATCCCCTCGCCAATTTTTACAAGACTTAAAAAGAGCATTTTCTCGCTTTGATGTATCTTTTGACTCAAATTCCAATGAGTTTAAAACTGCATACTTCTATGGGCTACAGAAAGACATCATATCCCAATTGGTCCGTGAATTTGACCGTGACAAGTCCCTTGAATGGATTGTACATCAAAGCACAAAACTATATGAGGTACTCTATTGTCAGGGTAGAGAAAGTGATAAAATGAAAGATACTAGACCTAAATCTAAAGAACCCTCAGCCACAGTAATGGAAATCAGGTCAGCCAAAATGTCCCTTGAGTCTGCTCAAAGCCAAGGTAAAAATAATGTGACACCTGAACAAAGGAGTAATCAACAAAGATCGCCATTTCCTGTACCAATGTTCCAATCACATGATCCTAGTAATAGAGAGAGCTACATCAGCCCTAGGTATTTAGGGGACAGACCCCGGGTAGGATATCGACCTGATATGGCAGGTATGAACAATAACCAGAGACAAAATCAAGATCAAAGAAATGATGGTCCCTACCAGTCATTGGGGATACAGAGCAGATTTGATCCCAGCACCATGATATATGGTAATCAGGATAGGCCCCGATATGTGGATCGATTTACTGATAATGGAAATCAACATAGGGGCCAGTACCCACAATCTGAGAGACAGGACATGAGGCAAAACGTGAACTACAGTCCACGCCAGTACAATGATTCCCCACCAGGGGACTATAATCAAAGGATGGGTGCAACCCGCTCCCCTCCACAAATGAATCAAGAGTTCAGAAACCATCCCAACCGACATCAATCACCTGAGAGGTATCAGAATAGATCCAATCAGGGGGAAAACAACCAATATCGACCTAGGCCACAGAAAGAGGATCCTAGAGAGATGGAAAGGTTCCAGTGCCTTGAGGCCCAAGTGAAAATGTTAGCTGAGCAAATAGGAAAGCTCTATACAGCGCAAAAACAACCTTCCAAAGAGGGGGCTGATGGCCATAGCAATGACCGGGGGGCTTCCGAAAAGTGACTAAGTACTCATGATAACTGCAATGCCAAAATGACAGATTGCTCTGATATAATTTTGCATAACGACTCTGAGATGCCTAATGGATTAAAAATGAAAGTACCAGTAAATGAAATTGTGACAGAAAGTGCAAATACTTCTAAAAAAGAGGTACGGTTTAACTTAGAGCTAAATAAAACAGTAAAGATTTGCACAAATGAAAAAGAAACATTAGGAATTCCAAAAGAACAAAGGGACAGATTTAAGAAAAATGATTCATGCATGGGGAATACCAGTGAACAGGGAGTAAGTGGGGATGCTATAGCTCCTTCCCTGGGCAAGCAAAACAATGACCAAACACAGACAGAAAAAGGAAATACTCAAAAGGAGGGTACAAGTCAATCACCTGAAGAATTCTTTGAGCCACATATTTTTGAAGAGGCTGAAAGGGCTGGTATCACACTAAATGATCACAAATGCACAGAATTAAAAAATGACAAATTGCTGAATGATGTTGTTACACATGTTCAGTTGGAGGATTGTAATGTGGTCTCTGATGTTACCCAGATGGATGGGCGAACAGTGGCCACACTCCAAAAAACCTCTGATCATGGAGAAATGAATAAAACCTCTCGCGCAGAAATGGGTAAAGAGGAGGGAAAAATGTCTTTCCATTTACCAATGTGCTTAGCCAAAAGTGAAAAACACCTGAGAAAGGTGAGCCCTGAAATCAGTAAGAATTCACATTTCTTATGTGTATTAGAGGAAGTTGAGGACAGATATTATGCACCCATCACTGTAGAAGAAAAATGCCACACCTTTGCTATGATTGACACTGGCGCACAGGCCACAATTATGTCCAAGGAGCTGGTAAAGAGTATCAATGAAGGGAGACCTCCACAGAGTCAGATCACAGTGAAGGAAAATCAAGGCCCAGTGCATAACTTTAATGGGGAGGAGGTGCCCATCATAGGTGTAACTGAGGTTGACATAAAAATAGGAAAGCACAGAATGAAACAAGGTATTGATCACATCTATTTGTGAAATTCCATTTCTGATGGGGACAGATTGCCTGAAAAGATTGTCTCCTCTCATAGATGGGGTGAATGGAGTGCTGTGGTCCTTAACCAAAAAACCATTGAGGTCTAAGAAACTAAAATCACAAAACAGCAATATAAATGAATGTCACACCGTTGCCAAAACAAATGATGCTGTGGAGGTATATCTCCAGAATAGCTGCATACCTAGTGTCACTGTCATATTAATGTGTCAAGACAAAATGCAGAGCGACAATGAAACACTACCTGTACAAATATACTTGGACCCAAGGAAAGATTGGCAGACTGCCATAGATGAGCACACATTATGTTTTTATCTAAAAGAGAAAACATGCAAACAGAATATTGCTCCTAAAACAGATTCAGAAAAACACATTACCACTCTTGCTGAAATACACATGGAAGATGAGCAACCATGGGTTCATGTTGGTATAAATGATTATTTTAAAACAATAAAAGCCACTTTAGCGCTTGAACATGAAAGGAGTTTCATTAATGAGAAATTGTTGCAAAAAATAATGGAAAGGGAAGAAATCCCGAGATTTAGGATTAAAAACCAATATGTTTCTGGCTTGGACAGTCCAGACTTTGAAAACCGAATTGCAGGCAGATGCATGCTTAAAATTAGCATTGGGCAGAAAACAATTTACCATAATGTATGGATAGTGAGTGGAGCACAAAATGAATTTTACATGGGAAATGACATCATGCACAGAATGTGTATGGTGTTAGATTTCCTTAATCAAAAAATATGGTCACGCCTAGGTGGTCCGGCACCTGAGTTTGAAGACAAAAGAAGGGCTTATCATTGTGCACAGCTGGTTCCTTATGCAATCGAATTACAAATGAGGAAAAATACTATTATTCCTGCATTTACAAAACAGTTTGCAATAACACTGAAATGCAAAAATGGACAGCAGATGAAAGGCTCTGATGCATTTGTATGCCTGAATGAATCCATAAATCAGCAAGGCCTGGATTGTGAATACATTCCATTGGTAGACATTGGTGAGGGATCTGTAAAAATCATGGTAAATAATAAAGGTTGTCAGGATATTCATTTAGAGGAAAACTCCCCATTAGGAATGGCCATACAAAAATCGCATTATACGGCAGATTTAAATAACATGGTGATTGGGAATATTCCTGAAAAATATGTAGATGCCAAGGGCGAGTTGCCAGAACACCTGGACTCTCAGCCCAAAGGAATATTTAAAATTCATTCTGTGTATCCTTATGATTCAAATGAGACAGTGTGCTGCCATCAAGAGGATTGCATAATATTTAATTTAAATGAAAATGAAACAGAAAATCAGCCCATTGAAGTGGAAGCTGATATGCCAAAATATTTAAAAGTGGCAGCTTTACAAAAAGACACAGCCACACAGTTAGAGGAAAGCGCCGAGATTCCCTTACCAGAAGATTTTCCAGAATTTTCCAAAATGGTAGAAGAGCAGATCTCCTTAGCGGATGCATGTGAAAGCAATGAAGAGAGGGACAATCTGAGGGAGATATTTATGGAGTTTAAGGATGTATTTGCAAAAGATGCTTATGATTGTGGTTTAACTGATTTACATGTGGCCACACTACCAGAAGGGTGTAGCAGAAATCCAGTGTTTGTGCGCCAGTATAGACTACCGCTGGCATGTTTAGAATCATTGGCAGAGATTATTAAAAATTTGGAATCGCGGGGAATCATCAGGCCCATTCATAGCACATCCAATACACCTATTTTAGGTGTGTTAAAGCCAAATGGTCAATGGCGGCTGTGTGCAGACTTAAGAGAGTTAAATAAAAGAGTACCAGTATCTAGATGGCCACTACCATTCATTGATCAGGGCCTAGCTCAGATACATGGTTCAAAGGTATTTACCACATTAGATCTCACCTCTGGATATTGGTGCGTGCCATTGGCAGAGGAGATACAGAATTTATTTTCCTTTACATTTGACAGGACTCAATATGCCTGGCTTAGAACTCCGTTCGGGTACATCAATAGTGGGAGTGAATTTGGCATATTTTTGAGAAAGGCCATGCCGGATGCAGCGGAAAGAGGAACAATAGTTTATGTGGACGATGTCCTGATAAAAAATGAAAGCCTGAAAAGCCATTTTGATGAAATAAGACATGTACTTGGCCAATTGCAGAAAGCAGGCGCCAAAGTATCTTTGCAAAAAGCACAATGGTGCAAGAAAAAAGTGAACTTTCTAGGACATGAAGTGACTGAACATGGGCTAAATCCACAAAAGAAGAAAATAGAGGCCATACAAAGATTAAAAGATCCTAAAAATGTGAAAGGAGTAAAAAGTTTATTAGGGATGACAGGCTATAATAGAAAGTTCATTGAAAATTATGCAGAAATCACTCAACCATTGACTAAACTGCTTAAACTGAATACTCCCTGGAAATGGGAAAAGGGGCAGTCTGATGCAGTGGCTAAATTAAAGGAATGTCTTGTAAAGGCACCATGTTTAGCATACCCCATAAAGGATAGGGATTTCTTTATAGAAATAGGTTTTTCTGAACATTGTATGTCAGCAGTGTTATCACAAAAACACGATTTGAATCACAAAACCATTGCATATGCAAGTAAGGCATTTTCCCAAGTTGAAATGAAATTTAATGAATGTGAAAAGGCCCTATTAACCACTGTGTGGGCGCTACAACATTTCCGCCCCATTGTTCAGGGAGAAAAGGTAATTATTGAAACAAATCATCAACCTTTGCAATTTTTAGAGAGTAAAAGAATTAGATCAGGTAATCTAGCGCAATCCAGAATCACTTCATGGACGCTGGCATTACAAGGTTTTCCCGTAGAAGTGAGATATGGACAAAATAAAAAGAGCCCAATTGCTCAAGGGTTAGCTGACTTACATGACTGTGCAGCTGAACAAATAACAAATGAAATGGAAGTGGAAACTAGTTTGAAAGAATTTGAACAATCACCACACAAAGCTTTTGATGAAAAAACATGCAAGGATTTGCCAACTGTATATGTGGATGGTTGTGCTTTTCACATTGAAAATTACAGTAATAAACAATTAGTGGCAGGAATAGGAAATGTCTGGTTGAAATGTAAAGGCGTTCCCAGTATAGGGATGAGGATTGGAGATAGGAGCAGTCAGGTGGCGGAATTGGCAGCCATTTATAAAGCAATTGCTACTGCAGTTGATAAAAAGTTCAGTGAAATTGTCCTGGTGACTGATTCTGACTATGCACGGAATAGCTTTGTGGAGTATTTGCCTGGTTGGAAAGCAAGAGGCATGGTTACATATAACAAAAAGCCACTTAAGCATGGAAAAATGATACAAGCCATAGACAAATTGGTGTCAGAGAATGAGTTAACAATATACTGGAGAAAAATTCGTGGGCATTTAAAAACACCAGGAGAGGATAAGGAGGGAAATGATAAGGCAGACCACCTGGCTAAGATTGGGGCTGTGATGGGAGAATTGCTACCTATTGATTATTTAATGGGTGAAATACAAATTGATGCAGTCACACGTTCTAAAGCACCAAAGGAGGTAGATCAACCGGTGGTGCAGTGGAGTCATGACACGCCAGACCAAGATTTGATTAAGGCACAAAAGAATGATCAAATTTTGGGAATCTATTATAATCATTTGATAGACCCCGAACAAAATTCTTTAACAGAAAATGATTGTATGGGAAAAGAAGAGTTGAGGGTGTTATTAAAGAACAAAACACGAATTAGATTACAGGATGGACTCATGATTAGAGAGTCCATAACAGGGCAAATACAGTGGGTAGTACCCCTTTCATTCAGAGGACTAATGCTACACCATGCACATGATGCCATAACTGCAGGCCATAGAGGTTCACAAAAAACATTAGAAATACTAAAAGATTATGCTTACTGGCCACATATGTCCCAAGATGTGGAATTATATACTAGAGGATGTCTAGTATGCGCCCAATTTAAACCTGCTTCACCAATGCATAGAGCACCATTGATGAAAAGAGGCCTAACTCTCCCATGGTCAGATTTGCAAATAGACTATGTAGGTCCTTTAAAAAGGTCGAGCAGGGGACACCGTTATATTTTGAGTGTGGTATGTTTGATGCCGAAGTGGATTGAATGCATTCCTGCACCAGATTGTAGTGCGCAAACAGCAGCCACATTGCTAGTGAACCATGTGTTCTCAAGGTTTGGGTTGCCACAAAGAATTGAGTCAGACAGAGGAAGTCATTTCACAAGTACCTTAATGAGTAAGGTATGGCAAATACTAGGTGTGAAAAGGAAACTACATATCGCATATCGGGCGGCGTCTTCAGGTACAGTTGAAAGAAGCAATAGGTCTGTTGTGGATATTTTAAAGAAATTTGTGGCAGAAGCAGGTTCGAGCTGGGATTTACGTTTACCGTTGGTTTTGATGGCAATCAGGTCGACTCATGCCAAAGCAACAGGTGTTAGCCCCCATGAGGTCTTAACAGGTAGGAAAATGGTGTTACCACAACACCTACTATACAGAACACATGAGCAAACCCTTGTGAGTGCATCCACAGTTCATGAATATATTGATGAACTGAGGAGGCATTTGCAACATGCATTTGCTTTTGTGCAAAGAAATCTGGAAAGAGCTGCTGACAGTGCAAAATCATATTATGATAAAAAGACATCAGTAAAGGAATACAGTGTAGGGGATCAGGTATACAAGTTTCATTTTGGAAAAAGTAAACAGAAAAATTCTAAATTTCTAGCAGCCTGGCAGGGGCCATTTCGAATTATAGATAAGGTCTCTCCTGTAGTGTATAAAATTTTGAAAAATGAAGGTGAAACAGCAATAGAGCAGTTTGTCCATGTAAATCAAATCAAACCGTGCCATCCCAGACATGAGATCAGGCAGCTTGAGCATGTAGAAACAGATAAAGTCCCTTGAACACAAAAAGAGAAAATAAATGGGTGTAATCAGGAGGCAGTGACAAAGAAGTTAAAAAAAGTTGATTGTTATGATGGCACATAAACACTGTAGTATATGTAAAATATATAATATAAAATAAATAAATAAATAAATAAATAAATAAATGCACATATAACGGAAGCTCATGGTTGGTGTGCAGAGAGAAAATGTATTAAATATTGAATGCTGTTTATGTGTGCTTGTTTTCTTTTAACTTGTGTTTAATTTCAGAAAAAGAAAAACGAAATATTTTTACCAAGCATGTTTTATTTTTGGCAAAAGGATGAAGTTAGTATTATGCTATGTACTTAATTTGTTTATTTTCTATTTAATTTAGAAAATTAACATTATTTGGTCGGAGGTTCCGGGATCAGAGGCCACGGGAGACGATGGAGTCCTGGAGTCCCCTGGATGAAGACCAAAAGATGCCTGCCTCCAGGTGGAGGTGAAGACAAGATAACCAGAATGCTAAAAAGGATGACTCCTATGGATCTAAGATTGCCAAGATGGAAGTGTACTCGAATGAACCGAATAACATCGCTGGTCGGGACATATCAGAAGCGGACAAGAGTCCTGACATATGGAGTTCCACGTATTTATTATTTTAATTATTTATTTTAATTTGTTATATTAATTATTTGTTTTAGTTAGTTGTTTTATTTCTTTGTTTTTAATTGACTTGGAAAATCTAAACTTAAAGTAATGCCACTTCAACTGAGTAGGCAAATGTAGAACATTTTGTAAACTAATGAACTCAGATGAATACTGTGTTGATTGCAAATTTTTCATTGATGCACATGAATATTCATTTTGTTGGATTGCTATATTGTAAAAAAAAAAAAAAAAGAGAGAACAAATTGTTTTTAGGAATTGGCTTGGATTATAGCCAAGTTCTAAAAACAAAAGGAGGGTATGTAAGGATATTTAGCAAACAGCACAGAGTACAGCACTACTACACAGGTAGCAAACAGCACAGAGTACAGCACTACTGCACAGGTAGCAATTTTTTTTTGCAGCACCACCACAAGGGTGCGGTGCATTGCTATATGTGTTACCAGATTAACAAGGAAAGACAGGCCATTCAGTCAAAAACGATTTTAACATATAAGATGCAAATCTATTTTTACAGTTAAAAGCACACGTGCACATTAAAAAATGCACACTATTTTTCACCTGAAATGCCTATGGTGCGAGAGACACATTTGAAAATAACAACTAACATAACTTATAACTAACCTGACTAATGAAACATAATCCACTAATAAAAAATGTGTCTCCACTGCAGAATTAGGCCTATTCTGAAAGTGAACTTTTAAACGCACATCCATTTTTTTTTTCTGTTCTCTCTGCTGCCCTGTCCATATAACTACAGGAAGCAAATGGGCTCGAAAGAACAGGAAATCAGTTGGTTACAAAGTATTACTATAAAAATGAGCCATTGTGTAGAGAAGGAGGAGATGGCGTGATTAATTCTGATTGGAGCAGCGTCATAGCAAGTATCATGCTAGAGGGAGTGATCAGGTTTTTGCTGGGGGGAGTTTGAGGAAGAAGAAAGGCAGTCAAGATTTGGCAGAGCTGGGAGGAAGACCTTTTCCTGGTTGGAGCATTCCTATCTGCAAAAGCTGAGAATTCCAGGCAATGACCCCGGTTTGAGAAGGAAAGGCGATCCTTTTTACTGGGGTTAATCTTCAAGGGAGCCATACTCAGAAAGAGAACAGCTAAAGAAAACTTCACTGAACAGATAAGGTAATTACATAAGTGTGGGAGCTAAGTGTGTACGAGACGAGAATGTTCAGTCAGAGTAGGAAAAGAGATTCCGGTGCCTTAATCACACGTTAATGTTGCAAATTATGTTCTGTTCTCTGCCAGTTTTTTTTTTCAGTGTATTTCAGACAATGCTGTTAATGTGCTGTTTTAGTTATTTCTGTAAAGAGTGAGATCGTGTTTAAATGCAACTTTTATAATACAGAAAAATATTTGAAAGCAGACGGGTGGTGTGTCTTCTATTTACCAATACAGTGCTGATGAGGGGAGATTTTTAAACAGTGCAATTGTCATTTTGCATGATCAGATTCAGTATGAACAGTTGTGAGTGATTGTAGCATAGCTCGTTGGAGGTACATGAGCCAACGGGAAGAGAGACTCTCTGGACATAGTTCCCTACCGTATTTAAGGTAGTGGAAATTACCACATATAGCTCTCTGTCGTAAATAAGTCAGTGAGATTGCCCATGGTGGCACACTAACACTAACACTGAAAATGTGGTATTCCTGAAATGTAGGACTGAGGTCTCTCTAGTGATTACACGAAAAATCTAAGCAAAGATAAGGGATTCTGGACATTCGGGGCCACCAATAAAACAAGGGAATAATGCTCACCAAAATACCACCAAATACGCATACCAACCACGCACACCAAATATGCATGTCTGGGTGCTGAAATAATGCATGTCCACTGTATTATTGTTGTACAGGGCCCAATCTGAATACGAGGAGTGATTATTGCTAAGTTATTTTTCGGCGGTAATAAAATACCGTCAGGCCCCAAATCTCCACAAAATACCCTACAGATAGCACCCCTACACTGAGATATGAAGGCGATAGCACCCCTACACTGAGATATGAATGAGATGGCACTCCTACAATGAGATATGAAGGCGATAGCACCCCTACACTGAGATATGAAGGCAAAAGCACCCCTACACTGAGATAGCATCCTTAAAGTGAGATATGAAGGAGATAGCACCCCTGCACTGAGATAGCACCCCTACACTGAGCTATGAAGGAGATAGCACCCCTACTCTGAGATATGAAGGAGATAGCACCTCTACCATCAGATATGAAATAGATATTACCCCTACACTGAGATATGAAGGAGATAGCACCCCTACACTGAGATATGAAGGCGATAGCACCCCTACACTGAGATATGAATGAGATGGCACCCCTACACTGAGATATGAAGGTGATAGCACCCCTACACTGAGATATGAAGGCAAAAGCACCCCTACACTGAGATAGCATCCCTAAAGTGAGATATGAAGGAGATAGCACCCCTACACTGAGATAGCACCCCCACACTGAGATATGAATGAGATGTCACACTTACTCTGAGATATGAAGGAGATAGCACCCCTACACTGAGATATGAAGGAGATAGCACCCCTACACTGAGATATGAATGAGATAACACCCCTACACTGAGATATGAAGGCAAAAACACCCCTACACTGAGATAGCATCCCTAAAGTGAGATATGAAGGAGATAACACCCCTACACTGATATATGAAGGCAAAAGCACCCCTACCCTGAGATAGCATCCCTAAAGTGAGATATGAAGGAGATAGCACCCCTACACTGAAATATGAATGAGATAACACCCCTACAATGAGATATGAAGGCAAAAGCACCCCTACCCTGAGATAGCATCCCTAAAGTGAGATATGAAGGAGATAGCACCCCTACACTGAAATATGAATGAGATAACACCCCTACAATGAGATATGAAGGCAAAAGCACCCCTACACTCAGGTAGCACCCCTACACTGAGATATGAAGGTGATAGCACCCCTACACTGAGATAGCATCCCTAAAGTGAGATATGAAGGAGATAGCACCACTACACTGAAATATGAATGAGATAACACCCCTACACTGAGATATGAAGGCAAAAGCACCCCTACACTGAGATAGCACCCCTACACTGAGATATGAAGGTGATAGCACCCCTGCACTGAGATAGCACCCCTACACTGAGATATGGAGGAGATAGCCCCCTACTGTCAGATATGAAAGTGATAGCACCCCTACACGGAAATGGCACCCCTACAGTGAGATATGAAGGAGATAGCACCCCTACACTTAGATATGAAGGAGATGGCCCCGTACTGTCAGATATGAAAGTGATAGCACCCCTACACTGAGATAGCACCCCTACAGTGAGATATGAAGGAGATAGCACCTCTACACTGAAATATGAATGAGATAACACCCCTACACTGAGATATGAAGGCAAAAGCACCCCTACACTGAGATAGCAACCCTACAGTGAGATATGAAGGAGATAGCACCCCTACACTGAGATATGAAGGTGATAGCACCCCTGCACTGAGATAGCACCCCTGCACTGAGCTATGAAGGAGATAGCACCCCTACACTGAGATATGAAGGAGATAGCCCCCTACTGTCAGATATGAAAGTGATAGCACCCCTACACTGAGATAGCACCCCTACAGTGAGATATGAAGGAGATAGCACCCCTACACTGAGATATGAAGGATATAGCCCCCTACTGCCAGATATGAAAGTGATAGCACCCCTACACTGAGATAGCACCCCTACAGTGAGATATGAAGGAGATAGCACCCCTACACTGAAATATGAATGAGATAACACCCCTACACTGAGATATGAAGGCAAAAGCACCCCTACACTGAGATAGCAACCCTACAGTGAGATATGAAGGAGATAACACCCCTTCACTGATATATAAATGAGAAAGCACCCCTTCACTGAGATATACATTGAATGGCACCCCTACACTGAAATATGAATGAGATAGCACCCCTACACTGAGGTATGAATAGGATGTCACCCCTACATTGAGATATGAAGGGGATAGCACCCCTACATTGAGATATGAAGGGGATAGCACCCCTACATTGAGATATGAAGGCGATAGCACCCCTGCACTGAAATATGAATGAGATAGCACCACTACACTGACATATGAAGGAGATATCACCCTACACTGAGAAAGCACCCCTACACTGACATATGAAGGAGATAGCACCCTACACTGAGACATAGGAAGGACAGTATGCTACGATCAGTCCAGGTGGGGAGTGGCGCCCGGAAAACCATCAAAGGGAAAGTGTGGGTAGAGTGGAAGGATTGGGCCATGCTTCTCCACTGAATCCCACCAAGGCCCACCAAAACATTTCAAATGAACCAACATTGCATCCAGCTAGGTGGGAAACCCTAAGTAGCAATGGTCTGGAGGACCCAAAACACCCATCACCCTGAGAGTCTGGAATTTGCAGCCCAAGGACGTCCATCGCCCAAAGTTAATAATAAAGGGCAAAACCCCCTCCCTAACACCCTGATCCCTACTTGGGAGAGACGCCCTCCTTAAGGTCAGACTTTTGTTTACATTTTCTTGGGATTGTCTTATTTTTGTTCGATGCTTAAAAAGACTATGTGGACACGTGTTCAAGACAATAACTTGGAGAAAATGTGACTGTAAATCCTGCAAGGCGAGAAGGGTTCATATCCCACCCAGGTCAATAACCCCAAACAAAGGCGTGATACTCCCGGATCCCCTTCCTCTCATCCTGACAGAAGAATGAAGGGGTCTCTATGCCCAGTGCTCCAAATATATCTCCTTGCAGGAGGACTCCCATCAAACAGGGGCAAGATAAGATGGCACTGCAGAATCAGGGATCCAAGACGGATCATGATGCAAAAAGGTCCGATCCCGGATCCAGTGTCCAGGCCCATGACTGGAGCAATCCGGACGCTCCAGAAGAGAAGGAAGAGGGAGACTTCTTGAGCTGCTCCATTACCATGAACACATCATAGGGCAGGTACCTTAAAATGATCTGAATCACCCTAAAACAAGAACGAAGGGGCCCTAAATAAAATTGATCCGAGGGATGGTTGGTGCAGGGCAGTGATATTGAACATCAGGAGTTAGTTAAGGCGGATTCTATGATCCCCAATCTCATAGGAAAAGAGTTAATGGCTGCCAAAGACATGGCAGAAGACCAGGGTGACAGTAGAGTGGACTCCACACAGATAAAGGCGAATATGGGCACGAATGGATCCCTTCACACTAGCGTATGTCAGGCTTACGCCACACATTTTATCCAAAGCATGGTGAAACGCTGGACAGACAAGACAATTGCAATGATCTTCCATTTGATATTGAGTATCAATCTCAACTACCGTCCAATGTGGCTACTGACCTAATAGCATCGCCGACATTGACAAGATGCACCACAACTTTGTCTAGACCCAATAGTAATAAAAAAGAATGGCCAACGGAGGCCATTCACAAAAGTATTCTGTTACACAGGCCTCTGGGTAAAAAGCTCTTTGAACGAAAGCTCAGCAAGATAGTGAAGGGGTCTTACGAGGATAGGACCTACTCTCTCCCACTGCCTGCATAACCAACACAACCATAGAGACTAATTCCAAGCACCCAATCTCGGACAGTCAAGAAAATGAGGTGGGGGACTCTTTCAGGCCGCTTTCTTGACCCTTGAGACTGCTACCTGTGCCGCATCAGATCTCAGGAGGACAGTGCCCCAGTCACTCTTATTGGTTGATGGGTAAAAAGAGGTAGGGAAGGACTCGAAAAACCAAAAACAGCAGTGTATTTATAAGAATAAGAACATTGTGCTCAATGGCGGTGTGTTTAAGCCTTAAAAACACACCCTGAAATATGATTGGACCAGACTGAGAATAGTAAATTGGTTGATTCTCAAAAGAGGCGATGATTGGTGGATGTACTGCTCACCCTCAAATATGATTGGACCGGAGTGAGAATAGAAAATTGACTGATTCTCACAACAGGCGGCGATTGGTGGATGGACTGCTCAGCCTCAAATATGATTGGATCGAAATGAGAATAGTAAATTGACTGATTCTCACAACAGGCGGCGATTGGTGGATGCACTGCTCACCCTCAAATATGATTGGACCGGGGTGAGAACAGTAAATCGACGGATTCTCACAACAGCGGTGATTGGTGGATGATCTGCCTTTTTCTTCTCATTAGTCCTTCCATTCCCATCTTTCATCACTGCTTGCCATTTCATTCTGTGATGTTGAATGCACATTTAACCCTAGTATATTTAGCTGTGCTTTTGCCCCCATGCCATGTCATGTCATGTCTACTCTTCAGTTCGACATTTGCATTGTTTTCAGTGAAAGCCTCCACCCTCGTTCCCCCCTTCACTCCCAGACACATATAAACAGGTCAATAAAGTTATGTGAGCACGTGCATGTGTAGGTTGCCAGAGAGTTGGATGAACATAAGAGCACTGTGACCACAGAGTAAAAGGGATGCACTATAGCTCTGCCTGCTGTGACGTCAGAAGATCATGTAGACAGAGGCTTATGACATCAGAGCAATGAAGATGTTCAATATCCTTTCATGCTTTGATGTAACATAGTCATATGAACATGTATGGACTTGTGACGTCACACTGAATGGGACATATTATGTGTAACTCTTGCTATGATGTCAGAGTCATTTTGAAACCCATGTATTTTACCAGATATTCTGATGTGGTATACATTGTCAATACAATTGAAAAGAATTACGTTATAATAAAGGGCGTGCAAGATGACACACATGATCACTAGGAGGAAAGAATGTGCGAGTCAGGAACTGAGAGGTAAGGCTAATAGAGTGGGAAGAGCAAGAAGGAATGTGAGAGTCAGAAACTGAGAGGTAAGGCAAATAGAGTGGGAAGAGCAAGCGAGGAGGAAGCAATGTGAGAGTCAGGCACTGAGAGGGAAGGCAAACAGAGTGGGAAGAGGAAGAAGGAATATGAGAGTCAGGAAGTGAGAGGTAAGGCAAATAGAGTGGGAAGAGCAAGAGAGGAGGAAGGAATGTTAGAGTCAGGAACTGAGAGGTAAGGCAAATAGAGTGGGAAGAGAAAGAGAGGAAGAAGGAATGTGAGAGTCAGGAACTGAGAGGTAAGGCAAATAGAGTGGGACGAGGAAGAAGGAATGTTAGAGTCAGGAACTGAGAGGTAAGGCAAATAGAGTGGGAAGAGCAAGAAAGGAGGAAGGAATGTTAGAGTCAGGAACTGAGAGGTAAGGCAAATAGAGTGGGAAGAGAAAGAGAGGAAGAAGGAATGTGAGAGTCAGAATCTGAGAGGTAAGGCAAATAAAGTGGGAAGAGGAAGAGAGTAAGAAGGAATTTGAGAGTCAGGAATTGAGAGGTAAGGAAATTAGAGAGGGAAGAGCAAGGGAGGAGGGAGGCATGTGAGAGTCAGGAACTGAGAGGTAAGGCAAATAGAGTGGGGAGAGAAAGCAAGGATGAAGGAATGTGAGAGTCAGGAACTGAGAGGTAGGGCAAATAGAGTGGGAAGAGCAAGCGAGGAAGAAGGAATGTGAGAGTCAGGAACTGAGAGGTAAGGCAAACAGAGTGGGAAGAGGAAGAAGGAATATGAGAGTCAGGAAGTGAGAGATAAGGAAAATAGATTGGGAAGAGCTAGCAAGGAGGAAGGAATGTGCGAGTCAGGAACTGAGAGCTAAGGCTAATAAAGTGGGAAGAGCAAGAAGAGCATGAGAGGAAGAACAAACGTGAGTGTCAGGATCTGAGAGGTAAGGCAAATAAAGTGGGAAGAGGAAGAAGGAATGTGAGAGTCAGAAACTGAGAGGTAAGGCAAATAGAGTTCGAAGAGCAAAAGAGGAGGAAGGAATGTTAGAGTCAGGAACTGAGAGGTAAGGCAAATAGAGTGGGAAGAGAAAGAGAGGAAGAAGGAATGTGAGAGTCAGGAACTGAGAGGTAAGGCAAATAGAGTGGGAAGAGAAAGAGAGGGAGAAGGAATGTGTGAGTCAGGAACTGAGAGGTAAGGCAAGTAGAGTGGGAAGAGCAAGACAGGAAGAAGGAATGTGCGAGTCAGAATCTGAAAGATAAGGCAAATAAAGTGGGAAGAGGAAGAAGGAATGTGAGAGTCAGGAACTGAGAGATAAGGCAAATAGAGTGAGAGGAGCAAGCAAGGAGGAAGGAATGTGAGAGTCAGGAACTGAGAGGAAAGGCAAATAGAGTGGGAAGAGCAAGAGAGGAAGAAGGAATGTGAGAGTCGGGAACTGAAAGGTAAGGCAAATTGAGAGGGAAGAGCAAGAGAGGAAGAAGGAATGTGAGAGTCATGAATTGAGAGGTAAGGCAAATAAAGTGGGAAGAGCAAGAGAGGAAGAAGGAATGTGAGAGTCAGGAACTGAGAGGTAAGGTCAATAGAGTGGGGAAAGCAAGAGAGGAAGAAGGAATGTGAGAGTCAGGAACTGAGAGGTAAGGCAAATAAAATGGGAAGAGCAAGAGAGGAGGGAGGCATGTGAGAGTCAGGAACTGAGAGGTACGGTCAATAGAGTGGGAAGAGCAAGAGAGGAAGAAGGAATGTGAGAGTCAGGAACTGAGAGGTAAGGCAAATAGAGTGGGAAGAGGGAGAAGGAATTTGAGAGTCAGGAAGTGAGAGATAAGGCAAATAGAGTGGGAGGAGTAAGCAAGGAGGAAGGAATGTGAGAGTGAGGAACTGAGAGGTAAGGCAAATAGAGTGAGAAGAGCAAGAGAGGAAGAGAAGAAGGAATGTGAGAGTCGGCAACTGAGAGGTAAGGCAAATAGAGTGGAAAGAGGAAGAAGGAATGTGAGAGTCAGGTTTTGAGAGGCAAGGCAAATAGAGTGGGAAGAGCAAGAAAGGAAGAAGGAATGTGAGAGTCATGAATTTAGAGGCAAGGCAAATAAAGTGGGAAGAGCAAGAGAGGAAGAAGGAATGTGAGAGTCGGCAACTGAGAGGTAAGGCAAATAGAGTGGAAATGGGAAGAAGGAATGTGAGAGTCAGGTTTTGAGAGGCAAGGCAAATAGAGTGGGAAGAGCAAGAGAGGAAGAAGGAATGTGAGAGTCGGAAACTGAAAGGTAAGGCAAATTGAGAGGGAAGAGCAAGAGAGGAAGAAGGAATATGAGAGTCATGAAATGAGAGGTAAGGCAAATAAAGTGGGAAGAGCAAGAGAGGAAGAAGGAATGTGAGAGTCAGGAACTGAGAGGTAAGGTCAATAGAGTTGGGGAAGCAAGAGAGGAAGAAGGAATGTGAGAGTCAGGAACTGAGAGGTAAGGCAAATAAAATGGGAAGAGCAAGAGAGGAGGGAGACATGTGAGAGTCAGGAACTGAGAGTTAAGGTCAATAGAGTGGGAAGAGCAAGAGAGGAAGAAGGAATGTGAGAGTCAGGAACTGAGAGGTAAGGCAAATAGAGTGGGAAGAGGAAGAAGGAATGTGAGAGTCAGGAAATGAGAGATAAGGCAAATAGAGTGGGAGGAGTAAGCAAGGAGGAAGGAATGTGAGAGTCAGGAACTGAGAGGTAAGGCAAATAGTGTGAGAAGAGCAAGAGAGGAAGAAGGAATGTGAGAGTCGGCAACTGAGAGGTAAGGCAAATAGACTGGAAAGAGGAAGAAGGAATGTGAGAGTCAGGTTTTGAGAGGCAAGGCAAATAGAGTGGGAAGAGCAAGAAAGGAAGAAGGAATGTGAGATTCATGAATTGAGAGGCAAGGCAAATAAAGTGGGAAGAGCAAGAGAGGAAGAAGGAATGTGAGAGTCAGGAACTGAGAGGTAAGGCAAATAAAGTGGGAAGAGCAAGAGAGGAAGAAGGAATTTGAGAGTCAGGAATGGAGAGGTAAGGAAATTAGAGAGGGAAGAGCAAGGGAGGAGGGAGGCATGTGAGAGTCAGGAACTGAGAGTTAAGGCAAATAGAGTGGGAAAGGCCAGATAGGGAGATGCAATTTGAGAGCCAGGAACTGACAGGTAATGCCAATAGAGTGGGGAAAGTAAAAGAGGAAGAAGGAATGTGAGAGTCAGGAACCGAGAGGGAAGTCAAACAGAGTGGGAAGAGCAAGAGAGGAAGAAGGAATGTGAGAGTCTAGTCATGTGGGGTACGAAAATATTGTGTGGAAATAAGTGAGGAAAATGGGGGATGAGATGAGATGAAGAAGGAATGTGAGATTTAAAATATGAGATAGAGAGGACATAAAGAGGGTAAAAAATAAAGAGACGACGAACGTAAGAGTTGGACATTCAAATGAAGTAATAATAATGGAATAGAGGAAGAAGGAATGGGGGTAAGGAAATAGGAGGAAAGGCAGATGGTTGCGGAGCAGAGGGAATATTAGACAGGAAATGTAATTGATACAATAAACAAAGGGAAGAAGAGGACAGGACAAAGGAGGACAGGGAATGTGTCAATGGAAGGTGAAATTATACAGACAGAGAGAAAAAGAGGAAGTAGGAAGGGAACGCTCAGTTATGAGGTAAGACATACAAAGGGGAAAAGAGGGTGAAAGGAAGGAAGACGGGGAGAGCGTCAAAGCACAAGAGAGAAGACATACAAAGGGGAAAGGAGGGTGATAGGACGGAGGAAGGGGAGAGCGTCAATGCACAAGAGAGAAGACATACAAAGGGGAAAGGAGGGTGATAGGAAGGAGGAAGGGGAGAGCGTCAATGCACAAAAGAGAAGACATACAAGGGGGAAAGGAGAGTGATAGGACGGAGGAAGGGGAGAGCGTTAATGCACAAGAGAGAAGACATACAAAGGGGAAAAGAAGGTGATAGGAAGGAGGAAGGGGAGAGTGACAATGCACAAGAGAGAAGACATACAAAGGGGAAAGGAGGGTGATAGGAAGGAGGAAGGGGAGAGCGTCAATGCACAAGAGAGAAGACAAAAGGAAAAAGAAGGTGTTAAGAAGGAGGAAGGGGAAAGCTTCAATGCACAGGAGAGAAGATCTCTAGATCCTCACTGCTAATGCTACTATGCCTACTCTCCTACTGGCAAATTGGATCAGCTGTCTAGCCTGCATACTTGATCCAACTGCTAAATTGTCAGTGCCGTTGATTTACGCATCTAGCCTATTGTGCCTTATCACTTGACCTATGCATCTAGCCTATTGTGCCTTATCACTTGACCTATGCATCTAGCCTATTGTGCCTTATCACTTGACCTATGCATCTAGTTTATTGTGCCTTATCACTTGACCTATGCATCTAGCCTATTGTGCCTTATCACTTGACCTATGCATCTAGCCTATTGTGCCTCATTACTTGACCTATGCATCTAGCCTATTGTGCCTCATCACTTGACCTATGCGGCTAGCCTATTGTGCCTTATCACTTGACCTATGCATCTAGCCTATTGTGCCTCATCACTTGACCTATGCATCTAGCCTATTGTGCCTCATCACTTGACCTATGCATCTAGCCTATTGTGCCTCATCACTTGACCTATGCATCTAGCCTATTGTGCCTTATCACTTGACCTATACATCTAGCTTATTGTGCCTTATTACTTGACCTATGCATCTAGCCTTTTGTGCCTTATCACTGATACACTGCATTTCTAGTATACATTGCGTTTTTTATTTAGGTGATCCTTGCTGCTAAATTGTTCCAGCCATTTACACCCTGCTTTTTAGCACACACGGCGTTCCTGAACTCAGATAAACCCTGTCGCCAACTGATCCCGCCTACTGCCCAGTATGGTATTCTAGATAGTCCACTTTTATATAACTATGTATCTGCCAGCTATCTACACAGTCCTACTGAGGACTACCCTACACTTGCTCATCATGTTAGATGTTAACCTACCTCACATCCTGCCTCCCTTGGTGTCCGCGACACACCTGAACTGTAACACTCCTGGCCAATACTTACATCCTAGCTACAGGTCCCCTGAGACAGCTACCTTTGTATCACTACCATGTGCTACACTTAGTAGAAACCTTAGACTTCGTGCCAGACTAACCAAATTGCACGAACCTCTCCGCAGGTCTCTTCCCCCTACCAACATCAAAACTAACTATCAGCAGGTTAGTAAACCAAGCCATACTAGGCTACCATTGCCACGCCCTACACCCAATTCCGATGCCTGCCCAATTCACAATAACAAGCCTAAGCCACCTAACAAGAGCCAAGCTACAGATGTCACTACGACCCCACCCATCGCAGGAGCACTCCTTGTGAGATCGCTCGTCGCCCATGTCCTTGACATAGCCGACCTAATCACAGAAGGTAATCTTGATTTTCTCACAGTTACTGAGTCATGGCTACATAGTACCGCAGGACCTTCGCTTATGCTAGCCATCCCTGACGGTTGCACGATAGTCAGACAAGACCGAGAAGGTGCAAAAGGTGGTGGTATCGCCATAATTTCAAAAACGAGCCTCTCCCTCAGACTAGTCCCTACCCAATTGTTTCAATCTTGCGAAACCTTATCTGCCAAACTCCAGATAAATAATAATCAATCACTCACTATTCACCTATTATATAGACCTCCAGGCCCTCTAGGTACCTTTGAAGAGGATCTCCATAACTTACTCACTAACAACTTCAAACCATGTTCTCAACTAATCCTTCTTGGGTACTTTAACCTAGGCTTCCAAGACATTAGGGATACTAATGCTTCAGTGGTAGCCAATATGATTCACGCACTAGGCCTAACTCAAAACGTTGACAAGCCCACACACTTGAAGGGGCGAACGCTAGATTGGATAGCAGACTGTAGCTGCTCAGCCACTATTTCTTCTATAATGCCCTTACCCTGAACTGACCACTCATTGGTGTCCTTTAACTTAGCCACCTCCAGACCCAACCCTATGGCCCCTCTACTAGCGCCACCATGTTGAACTAGAAATAAAAAATGCATTACTGCAGAGAAAGTTATCCCAGCCATATTACCCACCCTCAACGCACTGAAAATCTAAATCCTAGTACCTTAGTGCATGAATTCAATAACATTATGCTCCCTACTCTTTATAAACTGGCACCTCTCAAACTTAGATCAAGCAAACCTAAAGCTCATCGAAACAAATGGTTTACACCACAGCTAAGAGACCTACGTACCCTGAAAAGAAAAAGCGAAACCACTTGGAGGCTCTGCCCCTCAGTTGATAACAAAGCTAAATTAACCCCTCTCTCTGCGCTAAACAAAAAAGAAGTTTGCCAGGCAAAACGCAACTCGTATGACGATCGTATAGCCAAATCCAATTCTAACATGAAAGAGCTCTTCTCCATTCTAAAAGAACTTCGGTCTCCAATGGCCACACAGGACACCTGTACCAAGGACAGATCTTGGTGCACAGATATCCAACAAGCCCTAGCCAATAAAATTATCACACTCCAAAATATAATTCAGCAAAAAAAAGAAACACTGAAAATTCAGGATTCGCCTAAAATGCCTCACACTAATAATTTATTGGCGCACAGCAATACCCTCCACTTCTCCAAAATGACCACTCTGGAAGTAGAAAAAAACAGCCTTTCGCTCAAACCTTCCAACTGCAAAGGTGACATCTGCCCGGCACAACTAATAAAAGACGCTGCCAGAGATCTATCTCCCTTCATCACTAAACTGATTAACGCCTCCTCTGCCTCAGGCACAATCCCTGCCAACCTTAAACAGTCCTGGGTGCTCCCCCTCCTTAAAAAACAAACCTTAGACCCCCTCATCCCCACTAATTACCACCCCATTACTACGGTACCGTTTCTTCTCAAGATACTGGACAAAGTTTCATATAACCAAATTCAAAAGCATCTAGGACTACACAACCTCTTAGGAGAGAGACAATCGGGCTTCCGTCCTTTACATGGAACAGACACTGCCTTAATTGATTTGAAATCCTAAATTGACGAGCTAAGAGACAAAGGGAGGACAGTACTCCTGCTACTTCTGGACCTCTCAGCTGCCTTTGATTTAGTGGATCATAAAGACCTCTGTAGTCACCTGGACTCCGCTGCCCACTTCTCCCCGGAGGCCATCAGATGGATCGAGTCATTCCTGAGCGAGAGAACCATGAGAGTCTTCTCTCGCTCAGCAGCAGCAGATCCCACCCCCATCTCGTGTGGTGTCCCCCAGGGCTCTTGTGTCTCCCCAACTCTATATAACATCTTCACCAAGCCCCTGTTTGATGATCTGGACCTTCTAGGTATCACCTACACTAACTATGATGAAGATACACAGATCCTCCTCCCGCTTTTTGGGGATCACATGAAGGACACGGAATTGGTGCACAAGGTATATCTTATCATCCAGGAGTTGATAATCTTGGGCACCCAAGCCAATATTAAAAAACTAGACCAGGAATTCTCCGCCTTCAATATAGATGGGAATATCATCCAAGTGTCCAAGTGTCCAAGGATGTAAAAACCCTTGGACTATATCTTGACTCCACCTTATCATTTGACATACAGGTAAAATCCCTTGCCTCCTCTACAGCTTACACCTGCAAATTTATAAGAGCCGGTAAACCATTCTTTTCTAATAACAGTTGCTTAATCCTGGCCAGAGCCTTAATACTCTCCAGAATTGATTACTGTAATGCACTATATTCCTGTGTTACACACACAAGACATTGGTCCCTATGGTCCCGGAACCATCTATGCAGTTCGATTAGGGTCGGTACTTCCAAGATGGCGGACCGTAGTACGGTCTGGACGGAGAGCAGCGTTACAGTCTCTACACGCCCACCAGAAACGCAGAGGAACGCTCACGTGATCCCTTATACTGCACGAAGACTGACTGCTCTTCGCGTCGCTACTGTTTTGGCAGATGCTCCGTGAGTTTGCTACTAGGTGCCCTATTACACACATTTCCTGTTTGAAACCCTTCCTAACCTTTCCTATCTAATCCTGTCTTCCCACTTATTTCAGATCCTCTTCGCAGCCTTTCCTTCTCGCCAAAACTCTGTGGCCGCTTCCCTCCTATCATCGGGAGCCTCCTTCCCCGTCCCGTCTCTTAACATTCTTCCGGGTAATTATTTCACTCAAAACCAAAATATTCTTTCCTTCCATTGACTTTGATAAGTACTCACCTCCGAGTGCTCGCACTTACCTCTCTGTTTTCTGCAGACATCTCTTCTCCTATATCACTCCGGTTCAAGTTTCCAAGGAATCGCTTCAGTTATCTGAGAAGTTTCAGGATAAGAGGTTAGGGATTACTTCCTGTTTTACTATCCAATTTTATTCAATCCATCGTGCTCTCACGAAGTCTATTTTCAACCCTGTTGTTTCTCTGCCATCAGAAGAAGCCTTCCCGCATCGAGCACCAATCCGCCATCGATGACACTATCTGCACGACTATCTTGAGACACTGGATTCCGCTTCCTACCAGGGTTTTTTACCCCAGAGAGTTTCCCTGACGGTCGCATACTCTCTCTCAGGGTTTTACTTTCCGGGCAGAGAGTGACGCGTCAGTCGGGGGGCTTTTCCATTCAGCATTGGCTTTCCATTGAGTAGTCTTCAATCTGCCAAGGTGAGACCTTCCTTATATCACAATTGTTGATTATTTACTGGGGCATTCAGTATTTAAAATTAATAGAGATAGCAGATAGCAACGCCAGAAAAGAAAGATATGAGGGGCTTGGCAGACTAATATTCAATGGACCAGCAAATGCAACAACTTATGGCTGCCATGCAAGCGATGTCATTAGAAATGCAATCCCTCAAACAGGATAACGTCCAACTGTGGCAACAAGTTGCCCAGGCATTTTCTGATTCACCCCCATCTACTTTAAATACCGGCAACTTTGATGGTGACCCACATAAACTTAAAGAGTTTCTTGACAGTTGCACTGTTCAATTCACATTCAAATCTCGCTTCTTTCCTACTGAAAAGGATAAAGTGGGCTTTGTGATTTCCTACCTTGCCGGTCCCGCGTTAGCCTGGGCTACCCCATTGGTAACATCCAACAATGTGATCTTAGATTCTTACTCAGCCTTTACGAATAGCCTAAAATCTATTTTTAGCAGACAAGAAATTTCAGTAGCCACACAAGAGAGGCTGCTGGATCTTAAGCAAAGCAGTAAGGATCTTTTGACGTATATCACTCAATTCAAAAAATGATCATCCGAGACAGTTTGGCCAGATGATGGTCTTCTCACGTTGTTTAGACGAGGACTATCAGATGAACTAAAAGACGAGGTAGCTAAGGTTCCTCGTCCTGCTAATTTAGCAGACATGATCACCCTTACCATGCAAATAGAATACCGCTTACAAGAACGCTCTCATGAAAAGAAAAATAATAAAGGGATTCGACCTCATGTCGAATATCATCCAGTTGTCAGTAAACAAGGCCCTCCTGAGGAACCTATGCAGATTGGGGCAGTGAGAGGGCCTCCATCAGCTAATGAGAAAGAGAAGAGAAAATCCCTGGGATTGTGTATGTACTGTGGATCTTCATCCCACATTTTACGGGATTGCCTTCTTGTTCCTCCCCGCTGTACTCAAGTTTCGGGTTCAGGAAACTCCAAACCCTACCGCAGGGGGAACAGCGGTAGGGGTACATAAATCTGATTCCCCAAAGAGGATTAGTTTAAACCTTGAGACTGCTTCAACCACCCAGAACATGGTTATTTTTTCTGTGACCATCATTTTATCTGACCAAATCTTACATGGCATACCTGCATTAATGGATTGCGGAGCCGCAGGAAATTTCCTGGACCACCAATGTGGCACGGACCACGGTATAGCCCATAGACCCAAGAAAATGATCACTCCCATCCAAAGGGTTGATGGTAGCCCTTTAATTTCCGGTCCAATCCGAGAACAGACCGAACCAGTCACTTGCCAGATTGCCGCGCACAAAGAAACCCTGGTGTTTGATCTCATCAAAGCTGCCCACTTTCCGATTATACTGGGTCTTCCTTGGTTAAGGGTGCATAACCCTTTTATAAACTGGACAGCTGGAACCCTTTCTCTCAGCTCGGAATATTGTGTTCATCATTGTCTGTCCAACGAGTCAGTGGGTATACATATTCCGACAGAAGTATCTAACTCTCCTACGGTGCCCATCATTAATCAGTTAGAGGTTATTCCAGAACGCCACATGATGTATCAATCCGTTCTCTCCAACCCGGAATTCCCTACCTTGCCTCCTCACAGAAGAAACGACTGTCACATCAACTTACTTCCAGATCATCCCATTCCTTTCGGGAGGATGTATGTACTCTCCCAGCGTGAAAAGACTGTTCTTAAGGAATATCTCCAGTCCAACCTATGAAATGGGCTCATTACAGAATCGGTATCCCCAGTGGGTGCTTCTCTTTTCTTTATTCCTAAGAAAGACTCCAACCAACTCAGACCATGCATCGACTTTTGAGGGCTTAATAAAATCACTGTGGCTGACAAATACCCAATGCCGTTGATTCCTGACATCCTGGAAGCAGTTCGGGGGCTTCTTTCTATACTAAACTAGACCTCCGTGGGGCGTATCATCTCATTCACATTTCCCCCGGAGATGAGTGGAAAACAGCCTTCCAGACACCCTGTGGATGAATACTACGTAACGCCATTTGGTTTGGTAAATGCACCTGCCGCGTTACAACGTTTTATGGACCACCTTTTTGCGGATATTCTGTTCCATTTCGTAATCATATACTTAGACGATATCCTGGTGTATTCATCTAACAGAGAAGATCACATCAAACATGTGAACACGGTGCTAGAACGCCTACAGTCCAATCATCTCTACTGCAAAGCACCAAAGTGTGAATTTCATCAGAACAAAGTGACCTATTTAGGGTTTGTTTTGTCACCCCAAGGCATATCCATGGATCCTAAGAAAGTTTCAGCCGTATTAGAATGGCCTATTCCATCCAATATTAAGGAAATCCAACGCTTCTGAGGGTTTGCTAACTGTTATAGGAAATGTATTCCTTGTTTTTCGGAAATCATCTTACCGATAACCCGACTCCTGAAAAAAGGGGTGCCGTTCTCCTGGGACGAGTCAACAAATCAAGCATTTCAAACCCTAAAGACAATGTTCACATCTGCATCTATTTTGGTTACTCCCGACCAGAACAGGCAATTCATTGTAGAGACGGATGCATCTCATCACGCTTTGGGCGCAGTTTTGCTACAACGCTCGGAACAAGGGGATGAAAGACCGGTAGCATATCTTTTTCGAAAACCCTCAATGCCTCAGAGCAAAATTATTCGGTTCTTGAGAAAGAATTACTGGCTACCAAAAAGGCCTTTGAAGAATGGAGACATTTATTGTTGGGTTCCCAGTTCCCAGTGGATGTCCGCACTGACCATCAGAATCTCAAGGTATTACAAAATGCTCACACAACTAACAGTCGACAAGCACACTGGGCCTACTTTTTTCTTCCGTTTCGGATAGAATTCACCTTCCTTCCCAGAAAAATCAATTTAAGGGCGGATGCCCTTTCCCGCAAAGATTCACCCACTTCCCGATTCTGTCCAGAACAATTGTTTCCCAAAGGTTTGTCGCTGTTATTACTGATTTTCCGCAGGAGCTAAGATCCGCTTCCACAGTAAATCAGTCATTTTGCGAAAAAATAGCTTCTACATATCATCTCACCAAGGAAAACCACTACTTTTTTCACAAATCCCAAGTCTTGGTTCCGACACCGGCGCTTCAACAAGAAGTCTTACAGATGTGCCACGACTCCCGGGCGGCGGGTCATCGAGGCTTTCAAGGCACATTGGACTTAGTTCAGCGTCACTTTTGGTGGCCAGGAGTTTGTACCGATATTCAAGATTATGTGGCTGCATGTACCGTGTGCTCTTAGTTCAAGATTCCACGAGTGCCACCTATGGGATTATTGACTAGGAGGCCTATCCTAGATAAACCCTGGCAAATCATCTCTACAGACTTTATAGTGGATCTTCCTCCTTCGGGTAACAAGACCACCATAATGGTCACCATATACTACTTTACTAAATTGGCTCACTTTACACCTTTGGTCAAAGTACCTGGAGCAGAAGGAATGGCCAAGATCTTTGTTTCGGAAATATTTTCCCGACACGGCCTACCAGATAATGTGGTATCAAACCGAGGTCCTCAATATACTTCGGCTTTTTTGGCAAAGGGTCTGTCATACCCTAGGAATCAAACGTACCCTCAGTTCGGGATATCATTCTCAGACTAACGGACAGACCGAACGCCTAAATCAAGCCCTGGAGGGCTACTTACAATGCCTTGTATCTGCGGTTCAGTATAATTGGGTGGAATTACTACCCTTTGCAGAATTTGCCTACAATAATGCCAGACATTCCGCCCTTCACACTAGTCCCTTTCATTGTACCTATGGATATCACCCATCCTTTGTTCCTTCGGTTACCAATTCTCCTTCTTGTTGTCCTGGAGTGGATAGCCTTATATCAGATATTCATGAAGGGTGTAGACTCACCAAGATATCACTGCAAGCTTCTCAAGACCGTGCCAAGAGTAATGCAGATCGATATCGCAGAGACTCCCCTAAGCTGACCTTGGGTGATTCAGTTTGGTTGGCATCTCGATTCCTACCATGTCACTTGGTTCCATCTAAACTTTCTCTGAGATTCTTTGGACCCTTCAAAGTAATATCCTTGGTGGGTTCGGCGGCAGTCAAGCTAGCTCTACCTCCTTCATGGTCTTGGATTCATCCTGTGTTTCATTTATCTCAGATCAAATTGGCCGTGCAAGACTGTTTTCATCGGTTGAGTAGTACTCCACCACATCCGGTCTCTACAGATACCGGTCCTGAGTTGGCAGTTGCCAGCATCTGCGACTCCTGTTATCGCAGGGGTAGATTGCAATTTCTAGTGGATTGGAAGGGGTACTCTCCCGCAGAGAGAACTTGGGAACCAGCCTCTGGGGTTCACGCACCCCGACTGGTGCAACTTTTTTCCGTTTATATCCGGGGAAGCCGGGGTCGCCCCCCAGGAGAAGGGGGCATACTGTTACACACACAAGACATTGGTCCCTATGGTCCCGGAACCGTCTATGCAGTTCAATTGAGGTCGGTACTTCCAAGATGGCAGACCGCAGTACGGTCTAGACGGAGAGCAGCGTTACAGTCTCTGCACGTCCACCAGAGACGCTGAGGAACGCTCACGTGATCCCTTACACTGCACGAAGACTGACTGCTCTTTGCGTCGCTACTGTTTAGTCAGACGCTCTGTGAGTTTGCTACTAGGTGCCCTATTACAAGCATTTCCTGTTTGAAACCCTTCCTAACCTTTCCTGTCTAATCCTGTCTTCCCGCTTATTTCAGATCCTCTTCACAGCCTTTCCTGCTCGTCCAAACTCCGTGGCCACTTCCCTCCTATCATCTGGAGCCTCCTTCCCCGTCCCGTCTCTTAACATTCTTCCGGGTAATTATTTCACTCAAAACCAAAATATTCTTTCCTTCCATTGACTTTGATAAGTACTCACCTCCGAGTGCTCGCACTTACCTCTCTGTTTTCTGAATACATCTCCTCTCCTATATCACTCCGGTTCTCGTTTCCAAGGAATCGCTTCAGTTATCTGAGAAGTTTCAGGATAAGAGGTTAGGGATTACTTCCTGTTTTACTGTCCAATTCTATTCAATCCATCGTGCTCTCACAAAGTCTATTTTCAACCCTGTTGTTTCTCTGCCATCAGAAGAAGCCTTACCTCATCGAGCACCAATCCGCCATAGATGACACTATCTGCACGACTATCTTGAGACACTGGATTCCGCTTCCTACCAGGTTTTCTACCCCAGAGGGGTTCCCTGACGGTCACGTACTCTCTCTCGGGGTTTTACTTTCCGGGCAGAGAGTCATGCATCAGTCGGGGGGGCTTTTCCATTCAGCATTGGCTTTCTATTGAGTAGTCTTCAGTCTGCCAAGGTGAGATCTTCCTTATATCACAATTGTTGATTATTTACTGGGGCATTCAGTATTTAAAATTAATAGAGATAACATCCGGAGCCAATAAACCAATAACTCAAAGATTACAAACATTACAAAATAATGCCTTGAGAGCAGCATGGGGCATAAACAAAAGAACCCATATCTCGTCCGCCAGACGCCATCACAAATGGCTGACCACTGACAACAAAATACAACTCAAGATGCTATCTCTGACCCATAAAGCCCTCAATAACTCCGACCCAGATACTTGATAGACAAATTCCACAGGAGAACCTCTCTCAGACCGACCAGAGCTGTCAATTCTAACTGTCTGATAATACCTAACTTCAGACTCACCACGATCGGTGGAAATAGCTTCCCTGTAAAGGCTCCAAAAACTTGGAATTTACTGCCACAAGACCTGAGAGTGGACATGCCCTTCCTTCGCTTCAGAAAAAATGTCATTCAACTCCTAACCTCTACTGACCTTAGCTGACCTATGTCACCTATCTCCCACTGTAATCATTTGCGTCAAACTTCACTGTATATTTCTGTAACTCCGATTGACCATACCTTGAACATTGTATATTTTGTAATTATCTGTGATTTAGAGACCTTTATTGCACACTGCATATCATTCTATGTTGTAACCATGTAAGCTTTGCATTTTCTTACTGTTGCGCCCTGCTACCCATGGGTCTGGCGCACATAAAAAGTGAATAAAACAAACAAATAAACAAACAAACAAGATATACAAAGGGAAAAAGAGGGCGATAGGAAGGAGGAAGGGGAGAGCGTCAATGCACAAGAGAGAAAACATACAAAGGGGAAAGGAGAGTGATAGGAAGGAGGAAGGGGGGAGTGTCAGTGCACAAGAGTGAAGATATACAAAGGGGAAAGGAGGACGATAGGAAGGAGGAAGGGGAGAGCGTCAATGCTCAAGAGAGAAGACATTAGAAGGGAAAAAGAGGGTGATAGGAAGGAGGAAGGGGAGAGCGTCAATGCACAAGAGAGAAGACATACAAAGGGGAAAGGAGGGCGATAGGAAGGAGGAAGGGGAGAGCGTCACTGCACAAGAGAGAAGACATACAAAAGGAAGAAGAGGGCGATAGGAAGGAGGAAGGGGAGAGTGTCAATGCAAAAGAGAGAAGACAAAGGCGAAAGGAGGGCGATAGGAAGGAGGAAGGGGAGAGTGTCAATGCACAAGACAGAAGACATACAAAGGGAAAAAGAGGCCGATAGGAAGGAGGAAGGGGAGAGCGTCAATGCACAAGAGAGAAGACATACGAAGGGGAAAAGAGGGCGAAAGGGAAGGGGAGAGCGTCAATGCACAAGAGAGAAGACATACAAAGTGAAAAAGAGGGGGATAGGAAGGAGGAAGGGAGAGCATCAATGCACAAGAGAGAAGACATGCAAGGGGGAAAAGAGTGTGAAAGGAAGGAGGAAGCGGAGAGCCTCAAAGCACAAGAGAGGAGACATAGAAAGGCGAAAGGAGGGCAAGAGGAAGGGGAGAGTGTCAATGCACAAGAGAGAAGACATACAAAGGGGAAAGGAGGGTGATAGGAAGGAGGAAGGGGAGAGCGTCAATGCACAAGAGAGAAGACATGCGAAGGGGAAAAGAGGGTGATAGGAAGGAGGAAGCAGAGAGCATCAATGCACAAGAGAGAAGACATACAAAGGGAAAAAAGAGTGATAGGAGGAGGAAGGAGAGAGCGTATATGCACAAGAGAGAAGACAAAGGGAAAAGAAGGCGATAGGAAGGAGGAAGAGGAGAGTGTCAATGCACAAGAGAGAAGACACAAGAAGTGAAAAAGAGGGCGATAGGAAGGAGGAAGGGGAGAGCATCAATGCACAAGAAAGAAGACATAGAAAGGGGAAAGGAGGGCAATAGGAAGAAGGAAGGGGGAGCATCAATACACAAGAGAAAAGACATACAAAGGGGAAAGGAGGGTGAAAGGAAGAAGGAAGGGAGAGTGTCAATGCACAAGAGAGAAGACATAAGAAGGGAAAAATAGGGCGATAGGAAGGGGAGAGCGTCAATGCACAAGGGAGAAAACATACAAAGGGGAAAGGAGGGCGATAGGAAGGAGGAAGGGGAGAGTGTCAATGCACAAGAGAGAAGACATACCAAGGGGAAAAAAGGGCAATAGGAATGAGGAAGGGGAGAGCCTCAATGCACATACAAAGGGGAAAAGAGGGTTTTAGGAAGAAGGAAGGGGAGCGCGTCAATGCACAAGAGAGAAGACATACAAAGGCGAAAGGAGGGCGATAGGAAGGAGGAAGGGGAGAGTGTCAATGTACAAGAGAGATGAAACACAAAGTGAAAAAGAGGGCGATAGGAAGGAGGAAGGGGCGAGCGTCAATGCACAAGAGAGAAGACATACAAAGGCGAAAGGAGGGCGATAGGAAGGAGGAAGGGGAGAATGTCAATGCACAAGAGAGAAGATATACAAAGTGAAAAAGAGGGCAATAGGAAGGAGGAAGGGGAGAGCCTCAATGCACATACAAAGGGGAAAAGAGGGTGATAGGAAGAAGGAAGGGGAGAGCGTCAATGCACAAGAGAGAAGACATACAAAGGCAAAAGGAGGCGATAGGAAGGAGGAAGGGGAGAGTGTCAATGCACAAGAGATAAGATATACAAAGTGAAAAAGAGGGCGATAGGAATGAGGAAGGGGAGAGCCTCAATGCACAAGAGAGAAGACATTAGAAGGGAAAAAGAGGGTGATAGGAAAGAGGAAGGGGAGAGTGTCAATGCACAAGAGAGAAGACATACAAAGGGGAATAGAGGGCGATAGGAAGGAGGAAGGGGAGAGAGTTCATGCACAAAAGAGAAGACATTAGAAGGGAAAAAGAGGGTGATAGGAAGGAGGAAGGGGAGAGCGTCAATGCACAAGAGAGAAGACATACAAATGGGAAAAGAGGGCGATAGGAAGGAGGAAGGGGAGAGAGTTCATGCACAAGAGATAACAGAAAGAACTTACTTTTTTCTCCGACTCTGGCATGTCTTAGTGAATAGCCAGAGAAAATGCCGTGACTAGGCACCACCTCTGGTAGTTTCCCACCACAAGTCACCTTCAGCAGACAAGTGTACCTAAAGCAAATGACAATCAGACAGATAGTGTGTGTGAGAGAGAGAGAGAGAGAGAGAGAGAGAGAGAGAAGCTACACTGGACGAGATGGAAAGAGTCAGAGACGAAAAGGAGAGAATGAAGGAGTGAGTGAGAGATAGAGACGTAAACAAAACAGGAGAGAGAGAAGGCAGGGAGAGGAGAGAGCTGGAGAAATAGAGACAAAGTGAGAATGAGAGAAAGACAAAAAAAAGGAGAAGAAAAAGGAGTCAGCCAGGGAAAGAGAGAGAGAAGTAGAGTGAACGGGAGATGGACAGAGAGAGAAAGGTACTGTCTTCCCTCCCACCTCCCCTGGTGAGTCACCATCTTCCACCCCACCTCCCTTGATGAGGCGCTGTCTTTCATCCCACCCCCCCTGATGAGGCACTGTCTTCCATCCCACTGCCCCTGATGAGGCGCGGTCTTTCATCCCACCTCCCCTGATGAGGCACTGTCTTCCATCCCACTGCCCCTGATGAGGCGCGGTCTTTCATCCCACCCCCCCTGATGAGGCACTGTCTTCCATCCCACTGCCCCTGATGAGGTGCGGTCTTCCATCCCACCTCCCCTCATGAGGCACTGTCTTCCATCCCACCTTCCCTGATGAGGGGCTGTCATCCATACCAACCTCACTGATGAGGCACTGTCTTCCATCCCACTACCCCTGATGAGGCACTGTCTTCTATCCCACCTCCCCTGATGAGGCACTGTCATCCATCCCACTGCCCCTGATGAGGTCCTGTCATCCATCCCAACTCCCCTGATGAGGCGCGGTCTTCCATCCCACTACCCCTGATGAGGCACTGTCTTCTATCCCACCTCCACTGATGAGGCATTGTCTTCCATCCCACCTCCCCTCATGAGGCACTGTCTTCCATCCCACTACCCCTGATGAGGCACTGTCTTCCATCCCACCTCCCCTGATGAGGCACTGTCTTCCATCCCACCTCCCCTCATGAGGCACTGTCTTCCATCCCACCTTCCCTGATGAGGTGCTGTCATCCATACCAACCTCCCTAATGAGGCACTGTCATCCATCCCACTGCCCCTGATGAGGTCCTGTCATCCATCGCAACTCCCGTGATGAGGCGCGGTCTTCCATCCCACTACCCCTGATGAGGCACTGTCTTCTATCCCACCTCCCCTGATGAGGCATTGTCTTCCATCTCACCTCCCCTCATGAGGCACTGTCTTCCATCCCACTACCCCTGATGAGGCACTGTCTTCCATCCCACCTCCCCTCATGAGGCACTGTCATCCATCCCACTGCCCCTGATGAGGTCCTGTCATCCATCCCAACTCCCCTGATGAGGCGCGGTCTTCCATCCCACTACCCCTGATGAGGCACTGTCTTCTATCCCACCTCCACTGATGAGGCATTGTCTTCCATCCCACCTCCCCTCATGAGGCACTGTCTTCCATCCCACTACCCCTGATGAGGCACTGTCTTCCATCCCACCTCCCCTGATGAGGCACTGTCTTCCATCCCACCTCCCCTCATGAGGCACTGTCTTCCATCCCACCTTCCCTGATGAGGTGCTGTCATCCATACCAACCTCCCTAATGAGGCACTGTCATCCATCCCACTGCCCCTGATGAGGTCCTGTCATCCATCGCAACTCCCGTGATGAGGCGCGGTCTTCCATCCCACTACCCCTGATGAGGCACTGTCTTCTATCCCACCTCCCCTGATGAGGCATTGTCTTCCATCTCACCTCCCCTCATGAGGCACTGTCTTCCATCCCACTACCCCTGATGAGGCACTGTCTTCCATCCCACCTCCCCTCATGAGGCACTGTCTTCCATCCCACCTTCCCTGATGAGGTGCTGTCATCCATACCAACCTCCCTGATGAGGCACTGTCATCCATCCCACTGCCCCTGATGAGGTCCTGTCATCCATCTCAACTCCCCTGATGAGGCGCGGTCTTCCATCCCACTACCCCTGATGAGGCACTGTCTTCTATCCCACCTCCCCTGATGAGGCATTGTCTTCCATCCCACCTCCCCTCATGAGGCGCGGTCTTTCATCCGACTACCCCTGATGAGGCACTGTCTTCCATCCCAACTCCACTGATGAGGCACGGTCTTCCATCCCACTACCCATGTTGAGGCACTGTCTTCCAACCCCCCTGATTAGGCACTGTCTTCCATCCCACCTCCCCTGATCAGGCACTGTCTTTCATCCCACCTCCCCTCATGAGGTGCTGTCATCCATCCCACTTCCTCTGATAAGGCACTGTCATCCATCCCACTACCCCCAATGAGGTGCTGTCTTCCATCCCACTACCCCCAATGAGGTGCTGTCTTCCATCCCACTACCGCTGATGAGGCACTGTCTTCCATTCCACTTCCTCTGATGAGGTGCTGTCATCCATCCCAACTCCCCTGATGAGGCACTGTCTTCCATCCCACCACCCCTCATGAGGTGCTGTCTTCCATCCCACTACCCCTGATGAGGCACTGTCTTCCATCCCACCAACCCTCATGAGGTGCTGTCTTCCATCACACTACCCCTCATGAGGTGCTGTCTTCCATCACACTACCCCTCATGAGGTGCTGTCTTCCATCACACTTCCTCTGATGAGGTGCTGTCTTCCATCCCACTACCCCTGATGAGGCACTGTTTTCCATCCCACCACCCCTCATGAGGTGCTGTCTTCCATCCCACTACCGCTGATGAGGTGCTGTCTTCCATCCCACCTCCCCTGATGAGGCGCACTCTTCCATCCCACTACCCCTGATGAGGCTGTGTCCCACAACGCCTGATGAGGCACTGTCTTCCATCCCACTACCCCTGATGAGGCACTCTCTTCCATTCCACTTCCCCCGATGAGGTGCTTTCATCCATCCCAACTCCCCTCATGAGGCACTGTCTTCCATCCCACCTCCCCTCATGAGGCACTGTCTTTCATCCCACCTCCCCTCATGAGGCACTGCCTTCCAAAAGACCTCCCCTCATGAGGCGCTGTCATCCATCCCACTTGGCCTAAAGAGGCACTGTCATCCATCCCACCTCCCCTGATGAGGCGCTGTCTTCCATCCCACCTCCCCTAATGAGGCGCTGTCTTCCATCCCACCTCCCCTGATGAGGCACTCTCTTCCATCCCACTACCCCTGATGAGGCACTCTCTTCCATCCAGCTACCTCTGATGAGGCGCTGTCTTCCATCACACTACCCCTGATGAGGCACTGCCTTCCATTCCACTACCTCAGATGAGGCACTGTCTTCCATCCAAACTCCCCTCATAAGGCGCTGTCTTCCATCCCTCCTCCCCTCATGAGGCACTGTCTTCCATCCCACCTCCCCTAATGAGGCACTGTCATTCATCCCACTTGGCCTGAAGAGGCGCTGTCATCCACCCCACTACCCCTGATGAGGCGTTGTCATCCATCCCACCTCCCCTCATGAGGCATTGTCCTCCATCCCACTACCCCTGATGAGGCGCTGTCATCCATCCCACTACCGCTGATGAGGCACTGTCTTCCATCACACTTCCCCTGATGAGGCGCTGTCATCCATCCCAACTCCCCTGATGAGGTGCTGTCTTCCATCCCACCTCCCCTCATGAGGCGCTGTCTTCCACCCACCTCCCCTCATGAGGCACTGTCTTCCAAAACACCTCCCCTCATGAGATGGTATCTTCCATCCCACCTCCCCTCATGAGGTGCTGTCATCCATCCCACTTGGCCTGAGGAGGCGCTGTCATCCTTCTCACCTCCCCTGATGAGGCGCTGTCTTCCATCCCACATCCCCTGATGAGGTGCTGTCTTCCATCCCACCTCCCCTGATGAGGCGCTGTCTTCCAATCCACTACCCCTGATGAGGCACTGTCTTTCATCCCACTACCCCATATAAGGCGCTGTCTTCCATCGCACTACCCCTGATGAGGCACTGCCTTCAATCCCAATGCCCCTGATGAGGCGCTGTCATCCATCCTACTACCCACGATGAGGTGCTGTCTTCCATCCCACCTCCCCTCATGAGATGGTGTCTTCCATCCCACCTCCCCTCATGAGGCACTGTCATCCATCCCACTTGGCCTGAAGAGGCACTGTAATCCACCCCACTCCCCCTAATGAGGCACTGTCTTCCATCCCACTTCCCCTGATGAGGCACTGTCTTCCATTCCACCTCCCCTGATGAGGCACTCTCTTCAATCCCATTACCCCTGATGAGGGGCTCTCTTCCATCCCACTACCCCTGATGAGGCTCTGTCCCACAACCCCTGATGAGGCACTGTCTTCCATCCAACGACACGCGATGAGGCACTGTCTTCCATTCAACTTCCCCTGATGAGGTGCTTTCATCCATCCCACCCCCCTCATGAGGAGCTGTCTTCCAAAACACCTCCCCTCACGAGGCGCTGTCATCCATCCCACTTGGCCTGAGGAGGCGCTGTCATCCATTCCACCTCCCCTGATGAGGTGCTGTCTTCTATCCCACCTCCCCTAATGAGGCACTGTCTTCCATCCCACCTCCCCTGATGAGGCGCTCTCTTAGATCCCACTACCCCTGATGAGGTGCTGTCTTCCATGCACTACCCCTGATGAGGCACTGCCTTCAATCCCAATGCCACTAGTGAGGCACTGTCTTCCATTCCATTACCTCCGATGAGGCACTGTCTTCCATCCCACTACCCCTGATGAGGTGCTGTCATCCAACCCAACTCCCCTGATAAGGCGGTGTCTTCATCCCACTACCCCTGATGAGGCTTTGCCATCCATCCCACAACCCCCGATGAGGCACGTCCTTCCATTCCACTTCCCCTGATGAGGTGCTTTCTTCCATCCCAACTCCGCTCATGAGGCACTGTCTTTCATCCCACCTCCCCTCATGAGGCACTGTCTTCCACCCCACCTCCCCTCATGAGGCACTGTCTTCCAAAACACCTCCCCTCATGAGATGGTGTCTTCCGTCCCACCTCCCCTCATGAGATGGTGTCTTCCGTCCCACCTCCCCTCATGAAGCGATGTCATCCATCCCACTTGGCCTGAGGAGGTGCTGTCATCATCCCGCCTCCCATGATGAGGCGCTGTCTTCCATCCCACCTCCCCTGATGGGGCGCTGTCTTCCATCCCACTACCCCTGATGAGGCACTGTCTTCCATCCCACTACCCCATATAAGGCGCTGTCTTCCATCACACTACCCTGATGAGGCACTGCCTTCAATCCCAATGCCCCTGATGAGGCACTGTCTTGCATTCCACTACCCCTGATGAGGCGCTGTCATCCATCCTGCTATCCTTGATGAGGTGCTGTCATCCAACCCACTACCCCTGATGAGGCATTGTCATCCATCCCACCTCCCCTCATGAGGCATTGTCCTCCATCCCACTACCCCTGATGAGGCATTGTCCGCCATCCCACCTCCCCTCATGAGGCACTGTCATCCATCCCACTTGGCCTGAAGAGACACTGTAATCCACCCCACTACCCCTGATGAGGCACTGTCTTCCATTCCACCTCCCCTGATGAGGCACTCTCTTCAATCCCACTACCCCTGATGAGGGGCTCTCTTCCATCCCACTACCCCTGATGAGGCTCTGTCCCACAACCCCTGATGAGGCACTGTCTTCCATTCAACTTCCCCTGATGAGGTGCTTTCATCCATCCCAACTCCCTTCATGAGGCATTATCTTCCATCCCACCTCCCCTCATGAGGAGCTGTCTTCCAAAACACCTCCCCTCACGAGGCGCTGTCATCCATCCCACTTGGCCTGAGGAGGCGCTGTCATCCATTCCACCTCCCCTGATGAGGTGCTGTCTTCTATCCCACCTCCCCTAATGAGGCACTGTCTTCCATCCCACCTCCCCTGATGAGGCGCTTTCTTCCATCCCACTACCACTGATGAGGCACTGTCTTCCATCCCACTACCCCATATAAGGCGCTGTCTTCCATCACACTACCCTGATGAGGCACTGCCTTCAATCCCAATGCCCCTGATGAGGCACTGTCTTGCAATCCACTACCCCTGATGAGGCGCTGTCATCCATCCTGCTATCCTTGATGAGGTGCTGTCATCCAACCCACTACCCCTGATGAGGCGTTGTCCTCCATCCCACCTCCCCTCATGAGGGGCTGTCTTCCATCCCACTACCCCTGATGAGGCGCTGTGATCCATCCCAACTCCCCTGATGAGACAGTTTCTTCCATCCCACCTCCCCTGATGAGGCGCTGTCTTCCATCCCACTACCCTGATGAGGCACTGTCTTCCATTCCACTTCCCCTTATGAGGTGCTTTCATCCATCTCAACTCCCCTCATGAGGCACTGTCTTCCATCCCACCTCTCCTCATGAGGCGCTGTCATCCATCCTCCTTGGCCTGAGGAGGTGCTGTCATCCACCCCACTACCCCTGATGAGGTGTTGTCATCCATCCCACTACCGCTGATGAGGCACTGTCTTCCATCCCACTTCCCCTGATGAGGCGCTGTCATGCATCCCAACTCCCCTTATGAGGCACTGTCTTCCATCCCACTACCCCTGATGAGGTGCTGTCTTCCATCCCACCTCCCCTGTTGAGGCGCACTCTTCCATTCCACTTCCCCTGATGAGGTGCTTTCATCCATCCCAACTCCCCTCATGAGGCACTGTCTTCCATCCCATCTCCCCTCATGAGGCGCTGTCACCCATCCCACTTGGCCTGAGGAGGCACTGTCATCCATCCCACCTCCACTGATGAGGCGCTGTGTTCCATCCCACCTCCCCTAATGAGGCGCTGTCTTCCATCCCACCTCCCCTGATGAGGCGCTCTCTTCCATCCCACTACCCCTGATGAGGCACTCTCTTCCAGCCCACTACCTCTGATGAGGCACTGTATTCCATCACACTACCCCTGATGAGGCGCTCTCTTCCATCCCACCTCCCCTCATGAGGCACTGCCTTCCAAAACACCTCCCCTCATGAGGCACTTTCATCCATCCCACCTCCCCTGATGAGGCGCTGTCTTCCATCCCACCTCCCCTAATGAGGCGCTGTCTTCCATCCCACCTCCCCTAATGAGGCGCTGTCTTCCATCCCACCTCCCCTGATGAGGTGCTCTCTTCCATCCCACTACCCCTGATGAGGCACTCTCTTCCATCCCACCTCCCCTGATGAGGCGCTCTCTTCCATCCCACTACCCATGATGAGGCACTCTCTTCCATCCCAACTCCCCTCATGAGGCATTGTCTTCCATCCCACCTCCCCTAATGAGGCACTGTCATCCATCCCACTTGGCCTGAAGAGGTGCTGTCATCCACCCCTCTACCCCTGATGAGGCGTTGTCATCCATCCCACCTCCTCTCATGAGGCATTGTCTTCCATCCCACTACCACTGATGAGGCGATTTCATCCATCTCACTACCCCCGATGAGGGGCTGTCTTCCATCCCACTACCGCTGATGAGGCACTGTCTTCCATCCCACTTCCCCTGATGAGGTGCTGTCATCCATCCCAACTCCCCTGATGAGGCGCTGTCTTCCACCCCAACTCCCCTCATGAGGCAGTGTCTTCAAAAACACCTCCCCTCATGAGATGGTGTCTTCCATCCCACCTCCTCTCATGAGGCGCTGTCATCCACCCCACTTGGCCTGAGGAGGCGCTGTCATCCATCCCACCTCCCCTGATGAGGCACTGTCTTCCATCCCACCTCCCCTGATGAGGCGCTGTCTTCCATCCCACCTCCCCTGATAAGGCGCTGTCTTCCATCCCACTACCCCTGATGAGGCACTGTCTTCCATCCCACTACCCCATATAAGGCGCTGTCTTCCATTGCACTACCCCTGATGAGGCACTGCCTTCAATCCCAATGCCCCTGATGAGGCACTGTCTTGCATTGCACTACCCCTGAGGAGGCGCTGTCATCCATCCCACTACCCTCGATGAGGTGCACCTCCCCTAATGAGGCGCTGTCTTCCACCCCACCTCCCCTCATGAGGCACTGTCTTCCAAAACACCTCCCCTCATGAGATGGTGTCTTCCATCCCACCTCCCCTCATGAGGTGCTGTCATCCATCCCACTTGGCCTGAGGAGGCGCTGTCATCCATCTCACCTCCCCTGATGAGGCGCTGTCTTCCATCCCACCTCCCCTGATGAGGCGCTGTCTTCCAATCCACTACCCCTGATGAGGCACTGTCTTGCATTCCACTACCCATGATGAGGCGCTGTCATCCATCCCACTACCCTCGATGAGGTGCTGTCTTCCATCTCACCTCCCCTCATGAGATGGTGTCTTCCATCCCACCTCCCCTCATGAGGCACTGTCATCCATCCCACTTGGCCTGAAGAGGCACTGTAATCCACCCCACACCCCCTGATGAGGCACTGTCTTCCATCCCACTTCCCCTGATGAGGCACTGTCTTCCATTCCACCTCCCCTGATGAGACACTCTTTTCCATCCCACTACCCCTGATGAGGGGCTCTCTTCCATCCCACTACCCCTGATGAGGCTCTGTCCCACAACACCTGATGAGGGGCTGTCTTCCATCCCACTACCCCCGATGAGGCACTGTCTTCCATTCCACTTCCCCTGATGAGGTGCTTTCATCCATCCCAACTCCCCTCATGAGGCATTATCTTCCATCCCACCTCCCCTCATGAGGCACTGTCATCCATCCCATTTGGCCTGAGGAGGTGCTGTCATCCATTCCACCTCCCCTGATGAGGTGCTGTCTTCTATCCCACCTCCCCTAATGAGGCGCTGTCTTCCATCCCACCTCCCTGATGAGGCGCTCTCTTCCATCCCACTACCCCTGATGAGGTGCTGTCTTCCATCCCACCTCCCCTGATGAGGCGCTGTCTTCCATTGCACTACCCCTGATGAGGCATTGCCTTCAATCCCAATGCAGCTAGTGAGGCACTGTCTTCCATTCCATTACCTCCGATGAGGTACTGTCTTCCATTCCACTACCCCTGATGAGGCACTGTCTTCCATTCCACCTCCCCTCATGAGGCACTGTCTTCCACCCCACCTCCCCTCATGAGGCACTGTCTTCCAAAACACCTCCCCTCATGAGATGGTGTCTTCCATCCCACCTCCCCTGATGGGGCGCTGTCTTCCATCCCACTACCCCTGATGAGGCACTGTCATCCATCCCACTAACCCATATAAGGCGCTGTCTTCCATCACACTACCCTGATGAGGCACTGCCTTCAATCCCAATGCCCCTGATGAGGCACTGTCTTGCATTCCACTACCCCTGATGAGGCGCTGTCATCATCCCACTACCCTTGATGAGGTGCTGTCATCCAACCCACTACCCCTGATGAGGTGTTGTCCTCCATCCCACCTCCCCTCATGAGGTGCTGTCTTCCATCCCACTACCGCTGATGAGGCACTGTCTTCCATCCCACTTCCCCTGATGAGGCCCTCTCTTCCATCCCACTACCCCTGATGAGGCGCTGTCCCACAACCCCTGATGAGGCGCTGTCTTTCATCCCACTACCCCTGATGAGGCACTGTTTTCCAATCCACTTCCCCTGATGAGGTGCTTTCATCCATCCCAACTCCCCTCATGAGGCATTGCCTTCCATCCCACCTCCCCTCATGAGGCACTGTATTCCATACCACCTCCCCTCATGAGATGCTGTCTTCCAAAATACCTCCCCTCATGAGGCGCTGTCATCCATCCCACTTGGCCTGAGGAGGCGCTGTCATCCATTCCACCTCCCCTGATGAGGCGCTGTCTTCTATCCCACCTTCCCTAATGAGGCGCTGTCTTCCATCCCACCTCCCCTGATGAGGCGCTCTCTTCCATCCCACTACCCCTGATGAGGTGCTGTCTTCCGTCACACTACCCCTGATGAGGCACTGCCTTCAATCCCAATGCCGCTGATGAGGCACTGTCTTCCATTCCACTACCTCCGATGAGGCACTGTCTTCCATTCCACTACCCCTGATGAGGCACTGTCTTCCATTCCACTACCCCTGATGAGGTGCTTTCATCCATCCCAACTCCCCTGATGAGCCGCTGTCTTCCATCCCACCTCCCCTGATGAGGCATTTTCTTCCATCCAACTACCCCTGATAAGGCGGTGTCTTCCATCCTACTACCCCTGATGAGGCACGTCCTTCCATCCCACTACCCCTGATGAGGTGCTGTCATCCATCCCACTACCCCCAATGAGGGTCTGTCTTCCATCCCACATCCCCTGATGAGGTGCTATCATCCATCCCAACTCCCCTGATGAGGTGGTTTCTTCCATCCCACCTCCCCTGATGAGGCGCTGTCTTCCATCCTACTATCCCTGATGAGGCACTGTCTTCCATTCCACGTCCCCTGATGAGGTGCTTTCATCCATCCCAACTCCCCTCATGAGGCACTGTCTTTCATCCAACCTCCCCTCATGAGGCACTGTCTTTTATCCCACCTCCCCTCATGAGGCACTGCCTTCCAAAACACCTCCCCTCATGAGGTGCTGCCTTCCAAAACACCTCCCCTCATGAGGTGCTGTCATCCATCCCACTTGGCCTGAGGAGGCACTGTCATCCATCCCACCTCTGCTGATGAGGCGCTGTCTTCCATCCCACCTCCCCTAATGAGGCGCTGTCTTCCATCCCACCTCCCCTGATGAGGCACTCTCTTCCATCCCACCTCCCCTCATGAGGCACTGCCTTCCAAAACACCTCCCCTCATGAGGCACTGTCATCCATCCCACTTGGCCTGAGGAGGCATTGTCATCCATCCCATCTCCCCTGATGAGGTGCTGTCTTCCATCCCACCTCCCCTGATGAGGTGCTCTCTTCCATCCCACTACCCCTGATGAGGCACTCTCTTCCATCCCACTACCTCTGATGAGGCGCTGTCTTCCATCCCACTCCCCTGATGAGGCGCTCCCTTCCATCCCACTAGCCATGATGAGACACTCTCTTCCATCACACCTCCCCTCATGAGGCACTGTCTTCCATCCCGGCTCCCCTAATGAGGCACTGTCATCCATCCCACTTGGCCTGAAGAGGTGCTGTCATCCACCCCACTACCCCTGATGAGGCGTTGTCATCCATCCCACCTCCTCTCATGAGGCATTGTCTTCCATCCCACTACCCCTGATGAGGCGCTGTTATCCATCCCACTACCCACGATGAGGTGCTGTCTTCCATCCCACTACCCGCGATGAGGTGATGTCTTCCAACCCACTACCCCATGTAAGGCGCTGTCTTCCATCACACTACCCTGATGAGGCACTGCCTTCAATCCCAATGCCCCTGATGATGCACTGTCTTGCATTCCACTACCCCTGATGAGGCGCTGTCATCCATCCTATCCTTGATGAGGTGCTGTCATCCAACCCACTACCCCTGATGAGGCGTTATCATCCATCCCACCTCCCCTCATGAGGCATTGTCCTCCATCCCACTACCCCTGATGAGGCGCTGTCATCCATCCCACTACCCCCGATGAGGTGCTGTCTTCCATCCCACTACCGCTGATGAGGCACTGTCTTCCATCACACTTCCCCTGACGAGGCGCTGTCATCCATCCCAACTCCCCTGATGAGGTGCTGTCTTCCATCCCACCTCCCCTCATGAGGGGCTGTCTTCCACCCCACCTCCCCTCATGAGGCACTGTCTTCCAAAACACCTCCCCTCATGTGATGGTGTCTTCCATCCCACCTCCCCTCATGAGGTGCTGTCATCCATCCCACTTGGCCTGAGGAGGCGCTGTCATCCATCTCACCTCCCCTGATGAGGCGCTGTCTTCCATCCCACATCCCCTGATGAGGTGCTGTCTTCCATCCCACCTCCCCTGATGAGGCGCTGTCTTCCAATCCACTACCCCTGATGAGGCACTGTCTTCCATCCCACTACCCCATATAAGGCGCTGTCTTCCATCGCACTACCCCTGATGAGACACTGCCTTCAATCCCAATGCCCCTGATGAGGCACTGTCTTGCATTCCACTACCCATGATGAGGTGCTGTCTTCCATCCCACCTCCGCTCATGAGATGGTGTCTTCCATCCCACCTCCCCTCATGAGGCACTGTCATCCATCCCACTTGGCCTGAAGAGGCACTGTAATCCACCCCACTCCCCCTGATGAGGCACTGTCTTCCATCCCACTACCCCTGATGAGGCACTGTCTTCCATTCCACCTCCCCTGATGAGGCACTCTCTTCAATCCCACTACCCCTGATGAAGGGCTCTCTTCCATCCCACTACCCCTGATGAGGCTCTGTCCCACAACCCCTGATGAGGCACTGTCTTCCATCCCACTACACGCGATGAGGCACTGTCTTCCATTCAACTTCCCCTGATGAGGTGCTTTCATCCATCCCAACTCCCCTCATGAGGCATTATCTTCCATCCCACCTCCCCTCATGAGGAGCTGTCTTCCAAAACACCTCCCCTCACGAGGCGCTGTCATCCATCCCACTTGGCCTGAGGAGGCGCTGTCATCCATTCCACCTCCCCTGATGAGGTGCTGTCTTCTATCCCACCTCCCCTAATGAGGCACTGTCTTCCATCCCACCTCCCCTGATGAGGCGCTCTCTTCCATCCCACTACCCCTGATGAGGTGCTGTCTTCCATCGCACTACCCCTGATGAGGCACTGCCACAAATCCCAATGCCGCTAGTGAGGCACTGTCTTCCATTCCATTACCTCCGATGAGGCACTGTCTTTCATTCCACTACCCCTGATGAGGCACTGTCTTCCATTCCACTATCCCTGATGAGGTGCTGTCATCCATCCCAACTCCCCTCATGAGGCACTGTCTTTCATCCCACCTCCCCTCATGAGGCACTGTCTTCCACCCCACCTCCCCTCATGGGGCACTCTCTTCCAAAACACCTCCCCTCATGAGATGGTGTCTTCCGTCCCACCTCCCCTAATGAGATGGTGTCTTCCATCCCACCTCCCCTGATGAAGCGATGTCATCCACCCCACTTGGCCTGAGGAGGTGCTGTCATCATCCCGCCTCCCATGATGAGGCGCTGTCTTCCATCCCACCTCCCCTGATGGGGCGCTGTCTTCCATCCCACTACCCCTGATGAGGCACTGTCTTCCATCCCACTACCCCATGTAAGGCGCTGTCTTCCATCACACTACCCTGATGAGGCCTGCCTTCAACCCCAATGCCCCTGATGAGGCACTGTCTTGCATTCCACTACCCATGATGAGGCACGGTCTTGCATTCCACTACCCCTGATGAGGCGCTGTCATCCATCCTGCTATCCTTGATGAGGTGCTGTCATCCAACCCACTACCCCTGATGAGGTGTTGTCCTCCATCCCACCTCCCCTCATGAGGCGCTGTCTTCCATCCCACTACCCCTGATGAGGCGCTGTGATCCATCCCAAATCCCCTGATGAGGCGGTTTCTTCCATCCCACTACCCTGATGAGGCACTGTCTTCCATTCCACTTCCCCTGATGAGGTGCTTTCATCCATCTCAACTCCCCTCATGAGGCACTGTCTTCCATCCCACCTCCCCTCATGAGGCGCTGTCTTTCATCCCACCTCCCCTCATGAGGCACTGCCTTCCAAAACACCTCCCCTCATGAGGCGCTGTCATCCATCCCACTTGGCCTGAGGAGGCACTGTCATCCATTCCATCTCCCCTGATGAGGCGCTGTCTTCTATCCCACCTACCCTAATGAGGCGCTGTCTTCCATCCCACCTCCCCTGATGAGGCGCTCTCTTCCATCCCACTACCCCTGATGAGGTGCTGTCTTCCATTGCACTAACCCTGATGAGGCACTGCCTTCAATCCCAATGCCGCTGATGAGGCACTGTCTTCCATTCCACTACCTCCGATGAGGCACTGTCTTCCATTCCACTACCTCCGATGAGGCACTGTCTAGCATTCCACTACCCCTGATGAGGCACTGTCTTCCATTCTACTACCCCTGATGAGGTGCTTTCATCCATCCCAACTCCCCTCATGAGGACCTGTCTTCCATCCCACCTCCCCTCATGAGGCACTGTGTTCCACCCCACCTCCCCTCATGAGGCACTGTCTTCCAAAACACCTCCCCTAATGAGGCACTGTCTTCCATCCCACTACCCCTGGTGAGGCGCTGTCTTCCATCCCACTACCCCTGATGAGGCGCTGTCTTCCAACCCACAACCCCGATGAGGCACTGTCTTCCATCCCACCTCCCCTGATGAGGTACTGTCTTTTATCCCACTACCCCTGATGAGGCAGTGTCTTCCATCCCACCTCCCCTGATGAGGTACTGTCTTTTATCCCACTACCCCTGATGAGGCGCTGTCTTCCAACCCACAACCCCTGATGAGGCAGTGTCTTCCACCCCATTAGCCCTGATGAGGCGCTGTCTTCCATCCCACCTCCCCTCATGAAGCGATGTCATCCACCCCACTTGGCCTGAGGAGGTGCTGTCATCATCCCGCCTCCCATGATGAGGCGCTGTCTTCCATCCCACCTCCCCTGATGGGGCGCTGTCTTCCATCCCACTACCCCTGATGAGGCACTGTCTTCCATCCCACTACCCCATATAAGGCGCTGTCTTCCATCACACTACCCTGATGAGGCACTGCCTTCAATCCCAATGCCCCTGATGAGGCACTGTCTTGCATTCCACTACCCATGATGAGGCACTGTCTTGAATTCCACTACCCCTGATGAGGCGCTGTCATCCATCCTGCTATCCTTGATGAGGTGTTGTCATCCAACCCACTACCCCTGATGAGGCGTTGTCCTCCATCCCACCTCCCCTCATGAGGCGCTCTCTTCCATCCCACTACCCCTGATGAGGCGCTGTGATCCATCCCAACTCCCCTGATGAGGCGGTTTCTTCCATCCCACCTCCCCTGATGAGGCGCTGTCTTCCATCCCACTACCCTGATGAGGCACTGTCTTCCATTCCACTTCCCCTGATGAGGTGCTTTCATCCATCTCAACTCCCCTCATGAGGCACTGTCTTCCATCCCACCTCCCCTCATGAGGCGCTGTCTTTCATCCCACCTCCCCTCATGAGGCACTGCCTTCCAAAACACCTCCCCTCATGAGGCGCTGTCATCCATCCCACTTGGCCTGAGGAGGCACTGTCATCCATTCCATCTCCCCTGATGAGGCGCTGTCTTCTATCCCACCTACCCTAATGAGGCGCTGTCTTCCATCCCACCTCCCCTGATGAGGCGCTCTCTTCCATCCCACTACCCCTGATGAGGTGCTGTCTTCCATCGCACTACCCCTGATGAGGCACTGCCTTCAATCCCAATGCCGCTGATGAGGCACTGTCTTCCATTCCACTACCTCCGATGAGGCACTGTCTTCCATTCCACTACCTCCGATGAGGCACTGTCTTCCATTCCACTACCCCTGATGAGGCACTGTCTTCCATCCCACTACCCCATATAAGGCGCTGTCTTCCATCACACTACCCTGATGAGGCACTGCCTTCAATCCCAATGCCCCTGATGAGGCACTGTCTTGCATTCCACTACCCCTGATGAGGCGCTGTCATCCATCCTGCTATCCTTGATGAGGTGCTGTCATCCAACCCACTACCCCTGATGAGGCGTTGTCCTCCATCCCACCTCCCCTCATGAGGCGCTGTCTTCCATCCCACTACCCCTGATGAGGCGCTGTGATCCATCCCAACTCCCCTGATGAGGCGGTTTCTTCCATCCCACCTCCCCTGATGAGGCACTGTCTTCCATCCCACTACCCTGATGAGGCACTGTCTTCCATTCCACTTCCCCTGATGAGGTGCTTTCATCCATCTCAACTCCCCTCATGAGGCACTGTCTTCCATCCCACCTCCCCTCATGAGGCGCTGTCTTTCATCCCACCTCCCCTCATGAGGCACTGCCTTCCAAAACACCTCCCCTCATGAGGCGCTGTCATCCATCCCACTTGGCCTGAGGAGGCACTGTCATCCATTCCATCTCCCCTGATGAGGCGCTGTCTTCTATCCCACCTACCCTAATGAGGCGCTGTCTTCCATCCCACCTCCCCTGATGAGGCGCTCTCTTCCATCCCACTACCCCTGATGAGGTGCTGTCTTCCATCGCACTACCCCTGATGAGGCACTGCCTTCAATCCCAATGCCGCTGATGAGGCACTGTCTTCCATTCCACTACCTCCGATGAGGCACTGTCTTCCATTCCACTACCTCCGATGGGGCGGTGTCTTCCATCCCACTACCCCTGATGAGGCACTGTCTTCCATCCCACTACCCCATATAAGGCGCTGTCTTCCATCACACTACCCTGATGAGGCACTGCCTTCAATCCCAATGCCCCTGATGAGGCACTGTCTTGCATTCCACTACCCATGATGAGGCACTGTCTTGCATTCCACTACCTCCGATGAGGCACTGTCTTCCATTCCACTACCCCTGATGAGGCACTGTCTTCCATTCCACTACCCCTGATGAGGTGCTTTCATCCATCCCAACTCCCCTCACGAGGACCTGTCTTCCATCCCACCTCCCCTCATGAGGCACTGTCTTCCACCCCACCTCCCCTCATGAGGCACTGTCTTCCAAAACACCTCCCCTAATGAGGCACTGTCTTCCATCACACTACCCCTGATGAGGCACTGTCTTCCATCCCACTACCCCTGATGAGGCGCTGTCTTCCATCCCACCTCCCCTGATGAGGTACTGTCTTTTATCCCACTACCCCTGATGAGGCAGTGTCTTCCACCCCATTAGCCCTGATGAGGCACTGTCTTCCATTCCACTAACCCTGATGAGGCGCTGTCTTCCATCCCACAACCCCTGATGAGGCAGTGTCTTCCATCCCACCTCCCCTCATGAGGCACTGTCTTCCATCCCACCTCCCCTGATGAGGTACTGTCTTTTATCCCACTACCCCTGATGAGGCAGTGTCTTCCACCCCATTAGCCCTGATGAGGCACTGTCTTCCATTCCACTAACCCTGATGAGGCGCTGTCTTCCATCCCACAACCCCTGATGAGGCAGTGTCTTCCATCCCACCTCCCCTCATGAGGCACTGTCTTCCATCCCACCTCCCCTGATGAGGTGCTCTCTTCTCTTCGTGTCTCCAGCGCATGCTCCCAGTTAGAGCGTGCGCACTGTGACATTCTGCGATCTAATAGAGCGGAGTGTGGCCACGGCTCTACATGTGTCTCGAACGTAAGCTCTCAGTTAGAGCACACGTACTGTGACACTCTGCGGTCTAACAGGGCAGAGAGTGGACACGTCTCTGCTGGTGCAGAGAGTGGCCAGGGCCCTACAGGTGTCTCGGGCGCATGCACTCCACAGGTGCGGAGAGTGGCCACGGCCCTACAGGTGTCTCCAGCACATGCTCGCAGTTAGAGCACGCACACTGTGACACTCTGTGATCTAACAGGCCAGAGGGTGGCCACAGCTCCACAGGTGCGGAGAGTGGCCACGGCCCTACAGGTGTCTCCAGCACATGCTCGCAGTTAGAGCACGCACACTGTGACACTCTGTGATCTAACAGGCCAGAGAGTGGACACGTCTCTACTGGTGCAGAGAGTGGCCACGGCCCTACAGGTGTCTCGGGCGCATGCTCGCAGCAAGAGCACGCACACTGTGACACTCTATGATCTAACAGGCCAGAGGGTGGCCACAGCTCCACAGGTGCGGAGAGTGGCCAGGGCCCTACAGGTGTCTCCAGCACATGCTCGCAGCTAGAGCACGCACACTGTGACACTCTGTGATCTAACAGGCCAGAGGGTGGCCACAGCTCCACAGGTGCGGAGAGTGGCCACGGCCCTACAGGTGTCTCCAGCACATGCTCGCAGTTAGAGCACGCACACTGTGACACTCTGTGATCTAACAGGCCAGAGGGTGGCCACAGCTCCACAGGTGCGGAGAGTGGCCACGGCCCTACAGGTGTCTCCAGCGCATGCTCGCAGTTAGAGCACGCACACTGTGACACTCTGTGATCTAACAGGCCAGAGGGTGGCCACAGCTCCACAGGTGCGGAGAGTGGCCACGGCCCTACAGGTGTCTCGGGCGCATGCTCGCAGCAAGAGCACGCACACTGTGACACTCTGTGATCTAACAGGCCAGAGGGTGGCCACAGCTCCACAGGTGCGGAGAGTGGCCAGGGCCCTACAGGTGTCTCCAGCACATGCTCGCAGCTAGAGCACGCACACTGTGACACTCTGTGATCTAACAGGCCAGAGGGTGGCCACAGCTCCACAGGTGCGGAGAGTGGCCAGGGCCCTACAGGTGTCTCCAGCACATGCTCGCAGCTAGAGCACGCACACTGTGACACTCTGTGATCTAACAGGCCAGAGGGTGGCCACAGCTCCACAGGTGCGGAGAGTGGCCAGGGCCCTACAGGTGTCTCCAGCACATGCTCGCAGCTAGAGCACGCACACTGTGACACTCTGTGATCTAACAGGCCAGAGGGTGGCCACAGCTCCACAGGTGCGGAGAGTGGCCACGGCCCTACAGGTGTCTCCAGCACATGCTCGCAGCTAGAGCACGCACACTGTGACACTCTGTGATCTAACAGGCCAGAGGGTGGCCACAGCTCCACAGGTGCGGAGAGTGGCCACGGCCCTACAGGTGTCTCCAGCACATGCTCGCAGCAAGAGCACGCACACTGTGACACTCTGTGATCTAACAGGCCAGAGGGTGGCCACAGCTCCAAAGGTGCGGAGAGTGGCCACGGCCCTACAGGTGTCTCCGGCACATGCTCGCAGTTAGAGCACGCACACTGTGACACTCTGTGATCTAACAGGCCAGAGGGTGGCCACAGCTCCACAGGTGCGGAGAGTGGCCACGGCCCTACAGGTGTCTCCGGCACATGCTCGCAGTTAGAGCACGCACACTGTGACACTCTATGATCTAACAGGCCAGAGGGTGGCCACAGCTCCACAGGTGCGGAGAGTGGCCACGGCCCTACAGGTGTCTCCGGCACATGCTCGCAGTTAGAGCACGCACACTGTGACACTCTGTGATCTAACAGGCCAGAGGGTGGCCACAGCTCCACAGGTGCGGAGAGTGGCCAGGGCCCTACAGGTGTCTCGGGCGCATGCTCGCAGTAAGAGCACGCACACTGTGACACTCTGTGATCTAACAGGCCAGAGGGTGGCCACAGCTCCACAGGTGCGGAGAGTGGCCAGGGCCCTACAGGTGTCTCGGGCACATGCTCGCAGTTAGAGCACGCACACTGTGACACTCTGTGATCTAACAGGCCAGAGGGTGGCCACAGCTCCACAGGTGCGGAGAGTGGCCAGGGCCCTACAGGTGTCTCCGGCACATGCTCGCAGTTAGAGCACGCACACTGTGACACTCTGTGATCTAACAGGCCAGAGGGTGGCCACAGCTCCACAGGTGCGGAGAGTGGCCACGGCCCTACAGGTGTCTCCGGCACATGCTCGCAGTAAGAGCACGCACACTGTGACACTCTGTGATCTAACAGGCCAGAGGGTGGCCACAGCTCCACAGGTGCGGAGAGTGGCCACGGCCCTACAGGTGTCTCCAGCACATGCTCGCAGTTAGAGCACGCACACTGTGACACTCTGTGATCTAACAGGCCAGAGGGTGGCCACAGCTCCACAGGTGCGGAGAGTGGCCAGGGCCCTACAGGTGTCTCGGGCGCATGCTCGCAGTAAGAGCACGCACACTGTGACACTCTGTGATCTAACAGGCCAGAGGGTGGCCACAGCTCCACAGGTGCGGAGAGTGGCCAGGGCCCTACAGGTGTCTCGGGCGCATGCTCGCAGTTAGAGCACGCACACTGTGACACTCTGTGATCTAACAGGCCAGAGGGTGGCCACAGCTCCACATGTGCGGAGAGTGGCCAGGGCCCTACAGGTGTCTCCAGCACATGCTCGCAGTTAGAGCACGCACACTGTGACACTCTGTGATCTAACAGGCCAGAGGGTGGCCACAGCTCCACAGGTGCGGAGAGTGGCCAGGGCCCTACAGGTGTCTCCAGCACATGCTCGCAGTTAGAGCACGCACACTGTGACACTCTGTGATCTAACAGGCCAGAGGGTGGCCACAGCTCCACAGGTGCGGAGAGTGGCCACGGCCCTACAGGTGTCTCGGGCGCATGCTCGCAGTTAGAGCACGCACACTGTGACACTCTGTGATCTAACAGGCAAGAGGGTGGCCACAGCTCCACAGGTGCGGAGAGTGGCCAGGGCCCTACGGGTGTCTCCAGCACATGCTCGCAGTTAGAGCACGCACACTGTGACACTCTATGATCTAACAGGCCAGAGGGTGGCCACAGCTCCACAGGTGCGGAGAGTGGCCAGGGCCCTACAGGTGTCTCGGGCGCATGCTCGCAGTTAGAGCACGCACACTGTGACACTCTATGATCTAACAGGCCAGAGGGTGGCCACAGCTCCACATGTGCGGAGAGTGGCCAGGGCCCTACAGGTGTCTCGGGCGCATGCTCGCAGTTAGAGCACGCACACTGTGACACTCTATGATCTAACAGGCCAGAGGGTGGCCACAGCTCCACAGGTGCGGAGAGGGGCCACGGCCCTACAGGTGTCTCCAGCACATGCACGCAGTTAGAGCACGCACACTGTGGTGGTCGGCCAGTGCATATCCTACCCATTCTCCACATCGTCTCCTCAGCACAGTCATTCTTCACTTTCAGCCGATGCATAGGGTGGACTTGCGCCAGCCAGGTATTAATGCTTAGCATTAATATTTTACAACACAAACATGTCATAACATGGGTTATTATTAACCCATTCTTGGCTAGAACCCTAATACACAAAAACTGTCCATCACCACATCATAATTTCAATGTAAGCACTCAAATGAATGGGAGTTCGCACCTCTACTTTGCAAGAATGCTCTAGTATAGTGACGAGGTAATAGGCTTCCATTGCCCGGTTCCTGTCCAGAACTCCTTCTAAACTTCAAAAAGTGTACAACTCGTCCCCTGATACTCCTCGAATTCAGGGAGCGGTTCTCGGGGGACAGGGCACCATTTTGACCTATACCCTTCTAAGCTCCTGCATTATAAACTTATAAGTGCTTGAGAAGGAACTCTAAATGTCTGATTTTGTGATTCCCGCAGAAAGGGCCTGCTTGCGAGTTTTGGGGCATTTCCAGGGGAAATACTGCCCTGTCCAATACCACCAACCTCCGTCTTAAATATGAGTCAACGAGAAGAGCGCGTTTGCGTGATTCGGCACCAACTGGGCTGCATTGGGGAAATACCCTACTACCACATGTGGTAATACCGCTCCCAGCAATTACTTAATACCAGAGACCAGTCACTAAGCGTGGGGCCAGGATTCAACCCTGTGTGGCTCTGCGTTGTCTTGCTTCCAAGACTAACGTGTTGCCCCTCAGCTATCCTCCCGGCGGCCAAGAAGGGACCTCACTTGCTCAGACCACAGTGGAGTGGTTTGCAAGTGTACTTTTGGTTGTTTTGTCCATCATTCTCAGGTGACCTTTCTTTATTGTCTTAAAGGGCTGGTGCTATTTGCAGTTCAGGGTGGGTTGTAAAGGTGCACCGGAGCCCAATGTGCCTCGGGTCCTGCATGAGACTCTGCATGGCAAAGTGTGAGAGCATATGTAGCACGTGATGGCTGCCCGTTGCATGATGAAGGAAAAAAGTCCCACCCAAACCTCCTCTTAGCCTGGATGATTATGAACTCTCTCCCCAGCTGTGTTCCAAAGATGAACACTGATTGCAGTACCTCATATCTTCATCTTGACAGCCATCACTCCCAAAAGTGAAGTACTCGCACCGAGGGTGGTCAGTACAGATGAGCTGGCAATTGTCAGGATCGGCTGCTGTGCATCGGCCAATAATATCTCCAGACATGTCAACGTTTTCGAGGACCAGGTATGCGCACTCCTCGTCACCTGCAAGAGAATAGAAAGGATTGGTGAGACAAGAAACACCACCCCAACCAACATGCACCAGAAGACACAGGCTGAGCCAGAGAGCAAACCTTCATCACGGATCAGAAGACACAAAAGCCCTTGCACGCTGTCCGACGAAACGCAGCACGCAGCGCTACAATCATGCGCCTGAGCCTTTAACGACCGAGGATAGGGCCCTCTGAGGCAAAGACCCCACAGGAAAAGGCCATGGGTTGAGTGACGGAGGTATTTGGCAGCGAAGGGGTTGGAACAAAGAGTGCGCGCATGCAGCGCAGCCGTTGACCAACAGCTACCGCAAGGTAGGTGTGGGGTGCAGCCATTACTACATCCTTCTAAACTACCCTACTTGTGCGTACTTCCTGTTCAATGCAATTCTTACCCTGCACTGTCTCCACGCATCCATTAGGCTGTCCCTCTCCCGGGTAGCCATACTCTGTTTTTCTTTGCATCTCTCTGCATTCTTTCCCTCTGGGTGATTGTATTGGCCCCATCTCTGTTTTGCATAATCCTGCTTTTCCCCCTCTATGCTAGTGTTCCTGGGTGTGCTTCACAGGGTATGCTTTGTCCACTGGGCCTTATTCCTCTTCTCTAGATTGCCCTCTTCTCTGCCCCCCATGCCTTATTCTAGTGGTTCTGAGCCGCCTCCCACCGCTGCTTCTCACTGTCTGCTGCTGCCTTGTTACCTGTTCTCTGCGCTCTGTTGTAGCTAGTTTTCATTGTGTCCCCCCCACCCTCTGCAGCCCCTTCCTGTGCACCCTGTTAGGCATGGCTCTGTGGAGTGTTCCTCTCGCTCCTCCCTCTGTCACACCCACAATGGTGCTCTCTATTTACCCCATCTTCTCTAACTGTTTTTCTATCTCCGATCCTACTCCTCTCACTTTTCACTAAGACTGGAAGTAAGAAGCTCATGAACGACATGCTGGTCTCCAACCCAGGCCTTCCCATCACTGACAGCTATGTCAGTGCTTCCTCCAGAGAGATTCTCACCAACATCCTCACCCTATATGGACCCTTCATATGGTCACTCTTCTCCCTCTTTCTTCCTCTTCACCCATTAATGGTGACAGCGGTTTGGAGGTCCACATGGCCTAACTCCCGTCCTCCAGAGACATCATTAATGTCTCTCTAAATGGTACCATCATGGTCAAGCAGCCTCAGCCCAATCTCCTACTATTTGATAGGCGCCTCCCTCACCTCATCAACCTCCTTCCTTCTCCTGCTATTCTTGCTAACACTTCTCTGGCTCCTCCTCCTCCTCCTCCTTCCTCTACCATCCTGGCTCCTCTGCCATCTACCACCTCTCTGGCTCCCTAGCCACCTCCATCCTCCACTTCTCTGGCCCCCTTGCCAGCTGCAACTCTCCTGGATCCCTTGCCACCTTTGGCCTCCACTTCTCTGGCTCACTTGCCATCCACTACCTCTTTGGCTCCTCGGCTCCTCTGCCTCCTCCAACTGTTACCTCTCAGGCTTCCCTGCCTCCACGGAAGTCTTTCAAAAGTGGTACCCTGCTCCACATTGCGACTCTCAACTCTTGGTCTACTGTCAAACACTTCTCTTACATCTGCCACATCCTTGAACTCCTGTACTTAGATGTACCCGCTCTTACTGAGACATGGTTTAAGGCCAGCTCTGTTACGAGTTTTGACACACTCCTCCCTGAAGGCTACAATATCCTCTCCAAGCCCAGGCCCAACAGGACCAGAGCCAGAGTGAACCTGATCTTTCCGGAATGGATTCCTACCTCCATTATCCCCACTCTAACCTACTCCTCCTTTGAATGCCTGGTCTGCGGGCTCTCTATCTCTCATGGCTTCTCTCGGACCTTGGTCACCTTCTACAGGCCACCTGACCAGGTCACTCTCTTCCTCTCTGAAAGGGCTGACCTCCCTTCTTCTCGCCTTTCCTCTACCTCCCAGCTTCTCCTCCTTGGGAATCTCAACATCCACCTAGTCGCTCCAGGCTCCTCTGGGCTCTTCTGAAACCTCTTCGACTCTCTCTCCCTTTTCATTCTACCCTCTGGGCTGCCTCACTCTGCTGGGCACACCTTGTATGCTCTCATCTCTTCAGACATCCTAGTTTCAAATCCTCTTAGTACTCCTCGCTCCTGGACTGACCACTCTCTTCTTTCTTCTCACTTGAAGCTTCTTGTACCCTTGGCAAAGGCCCACCCAGCACTGCCACCTTCCTTCGCAGTCATTCGACCTATGAAGCGAGTGTCAGTGGCCTCCTTTGCCTCCACTTTCTCTCCACCTCCTACTTTTGCGGCTGACTTACATCCTGACACAACCCTTTCCAACCTTCACCTTTCCATCTCTTAACACTCTGGATATCCTTGCCCCTGTCATGAGGATCTGCCTGAAAACTGAAAAAAAAGTGAAACTGTCGGTACGACTCCGATCTGACCCTCTGAAACGCAAGTGCAGAGTAGCTGAGCAGAAGTGGGGGTCATCCGGCCCACCCTCTGACAAACTGGCCTGCCGCCTGCTCCAAAAGCAATAGAGACTCTCCATCATCTCTAAAAAGAGGGTCCATATTGAAGTCTGCATCTATGTGGCCTCCAACAGCACCGCCGAACTATTCAAAATCTGCAAAGAGCTGGCCAATCCAACTGCAGTATCTACCTCTTCTACACCCACCAAGGCCCTCTGCACAGCTCTAGCCTCTCATTTCACCACTAAAACCCCAGACATATTGTCTTGTCTTCCCTATGCCTTCCCCTCCCATGCATGGTTGCGCTTTGAAACACTTGTGTATAAGCGCATAATGAATAAACAATCAATCAATCACTCACTCAGTCCTGCCTTTTCTCCTCTCTCACTCTCTACCTCTCTTAGGCCCTCCTTGTCTGGCCCCCTCCTCTCCTCCTGTCCTCCCTCTCTCCAGTCACACCTGAGGATGTTTCTAGACACAGGCTGAGCCAGACAATGAACATTCATCATGGATCAGAAGACACAGGCTGAGCCAGAGAGCAATCCTCCATCATGGATCATGGGACACAGGCTGAGCCACAGAGCAACCCTTCATCGTGGATCAGAAGACACAGGCTGAGCCAAACAGCGACCCTCCATCACGGATCAGAAGACACAGGCTGAGCCAAACAGCAACCCTCCATCATGGATCAGAAGACACAGGCTGAGCCAGAGTGTAACCTTTCATCATGGATCAGAAGACACAGGCTGAGCCAGAGAGCAACCTTTCATCGTGGATCAGAAGACACAGGCTGAGCCAGAAATCAACCCTTCTTCATGGATCAGAAGACACCGGCTGAGCCAGAAAATGAACCTTCATCATGGATCAGAAGACACAGGCTAAGCCAGACATCAACCCTCCATCATGGACCAGAAGACGCAGGCTGAGCCAGAGAGCACCCCTCCATCATGGACCAGAAGACACAGGCGGTGCCAGACAGCGACCCTCCATCATGGAAAGGAATCCATAGGCTGACCCAGAGAGCGCCCTCCATATTTAGTGAGAAGAAACAGGCTGAGCCAGAGAGCAACCCTTCCTCGCGGATAAGAAGATACCCGCTGAACCAGAGAGCAATGGTTCATCATTGATCAGAAGACACAGGCTGAGCCAAACTGAAACCCTTCATCATGGATCAGAGGACACAGGCTGAGCCAGAGAGCAACCCTTCATCATGGATCAGAAGACCAGGCTGAGCCAAACAGCAACTCTCCATCATGGATCAAAAGACACAGGCTGTGCCAGAGAGAAACCCTCCATCATGGATCAGAAGGCACAGGCTGAGCCAAACAGCGACCCTCCATCATGGATCAGAAGACACAGGCTGAGCCAGAGTGTAACCTTTCATCATGGATCAGAAGACACAGGCTGAGCCAAACAGCAACCCTCCATCCTGGATCAGAAGACACAGGCTGAGCCAGAGAGCAACCCTTCACCATGGATCAGACATCACAGGCTGAGCCAGAGTGCAACCTTTCATCATGGATCAGAAGGCACAGGCTGAGCCAAACAGCGACCCTTCATCACGGATCAGAAGACACAGGCTGAGCCAAACAGCAACCCTCCATCATGGATCAGAAGACACAGGCTGAGCCACAGAGCAACCCTTCATCGTGGATCAGAAGACACAGGCTGAGCCACAGAGCAACCCTCCATCATGGATCAGAAGACACAGGCTGAGCCAGAGAGCAACCTTTCATCGTGGATCAGAAGACGCAGGCTGAGCCAGAAATCAACCCTTCGTCATGGATCAGAAGACACCGGCTGAGCCAGAAAATGAACCTTCATCATGGATCAGAAGACACAGGCTAAGCCAGACATCAACCCTCCATCATGGACCAGAAGACACAGGCTGAGCCAGAGAGCACCCCTCCATCATGGACCAGAAGACACAGGCGGTGCCAGACAGCGACCCTCCATCATGGAAAGGAATCCATAGGCTGAGCCAGAGAGCAACCCTTCATCATTAATCAGAAGACACAGGTTGAGACAGACAGCAACCCTCCATACTGTGTGAGAAGAAACAGGCTGAGCCAGAGAAAAACCCTTCATCATTGATCAGAAGGCACAGGCTGAGCCAGACAGCACCCCTTCATCGTGGATCAGAAGACACAGGCTGAGCCAGAGAGCAACCCTTCATCGTGGATCAGAAGAAATAGGCCGAGCCAGAGATCAACCCTCCATCATGGACCAGAAGACACAGATGGTGCCAGACAGTGACCTTCCATCATGGAAAGGAAGACACCGGCTGAGCCAGAGAACAACCCTTCATCATTGATCAGAAGGCACAGGCCCTGCCAGACAGCAGCCCTTCATCATGAATCAAAAGACACAGGCTGAGCCAGAGAGCGACCTTTCATCGTGGATCAGAAGACTCAGGCTGAGCCAGAGATCAACCTTTCGTTGTGGATCAGAAGACTCAGGCTGAGCCAGAGATCAACCCTTTAGCATGGACCAGAGAACACAGGCAGTGCCAGACAAGAAACCCTTCATCTTGAATCAGAAGGCACAGGCTCTACCAGACAGCAGCCCTTCATCATGAATCAAAAGACACAGGCTGTGCCAGACAGCAACCCTCCATCATGGAAAGGAAGACACAGGCTGACCCAGAGAGCGACCCTCCATATTTAGTGAGAAGAAACAGGCTGAGCCAGAGAGCAACCCTTCCTCGCGGATAAGAAGATACCCGCTGAGCCAGAGAGCAATGGTTCATCATTGATCAGAAGACACAGGCTGAGCCAAACTGAAACCCATCATCATGGATCAGAGGACACAGGCTGAGCCAGAGAGCAACCCTTCATCATGGATCAGAAGACCAGGCTGAGCCAAACAGCAACTCTCCATCATGGATCAAAAGACACAGGCTGTGCCAGAGAGAAACCCTCCATCATGGATCAGAAGGCACAGGCTGAGCCAAACAGCGACCCTCCATCATGGATCAGAAGACACAGGCTGAGCCAGAGTGTAACCTTTCATCATGGATCAGAAGACACAGGCTGAGCCAAACAGCAACCCTCCATCCTGGATCAGAAGACACATGCTGAGCCAGAGAGAAACCCTTCACCATGGATCAGACGTCACAGGCTGAGCCAGAGTGCAACCTTTCATCATGGATCAGAAGGCACAGGCTGAGCCAAACAGCGACCCTCCATCACGGATCAGAAGACACAGGCTGAGCCAAACAGCAACCCTCCATCATGGATCAGAAGACACAGGCTGAGCCAGAGTGTAACCTTTCATCATGGATCAGAAGACACAGGCTGAGCCAAACAGCAACCCTCCATCCTGGATCAGAAGACACAGGCTGAGCCAGAGAGCAACCTTTCATCATGGATTAGAAGACACAGGCTGAGCCAGAAAGCAACGGTTCATCATAGATCAGAAGACACAGGATGAGCCAGAGAGCAACCTTCATAATGGACCAGAAGAGACACCTGAAACAGACAAGGAGCAATCCCTCCATCATTGATCTGAGGACACAGTCTGAGCCAGAAGAGGAACCCTTCACCATGGACCAGAAGATACAGGCGGTGCCAGAGAGCAACCCTTCATCGTGGATCAGAAGGCACAGGCTCTGCCAGACAGCATATCTTCATCATGAATCAAAAGACACGGGCTGTGCCAGACAGCAACCCTCCATCATGGAAAGGAAGATACAGGCTGAGCCAGAGAGCGACTCTCCATACTGAATGAGACGAAACAGGCTGAGCCAGAGAGCAACCCATCATCATGGATCAGAAGGCACAGGCTGAGCCAGAAAGCAACGGTTCATCATTGATCAGAAGACACAGGCTGAGCCAAAGAGAAGCCCTTCATCGTGGACTAGAGGACACAGGCGTTGCCAGACAAGAAACCCTTCATCATGAATCAGAAGACCAGGCTGAGCCAGACAATGAACCTTCATCATAGATCGGAAGGCACAGGCTGAGCCAGAGAGCAACCTTTCATCATGGATCAGAAGACACAGGCTGAGCCAAACAGAAACCTTCCATCATGGATCAGAAGACACAGGCTGAGCCAGAGAGCAACCCTTCACCATGGATAAGAAGTCACAGGCTGAGCCAGAGTGCAACCTTTCATCATGGATCAGAAGGCACAGGCTGAGCCAAACAGCAACCCTCCATCATGGATCAGAAGACACAGGCTGAGCCAAACAGCGACCCTCCATTATGGATCAGAAGACACAGGCTGAGCCAGAGAACAACCCTTCATCATGGATTAGAAGACAAAGGCTGAACCAGGCAGCAACCCTCCATCATGGAAAGGAAGACACAGGCTGAGCCAGAGAGCAACCTTTCATCGTGGATCAGAAGATGCAGGCTGAGCCAGAGATCAACCCTCCATCATGGACCAGAAGACACAGGTGGTGTCAGACAGCGACCCTCTATCATGGAAAGGAAGACACAGGCTGAGCCAGAGAGCAACCTTTCATCGTGGATCAGAAGACACAGGCTGAGCCAGACATCAACCCTCCATCGTGGATCAGAAGAAACAGGCTGAGCCAGAGAGCAACCCTTCATCGTGGATCAGAAGACAAAGGGTGAGCCAGGCAGCAACCCTTCATCATGGACCAAAGACACAGGCTGAGCCAGAGAGTAACCCTCTATCATGGAAAGGAAGACACAGGCTGAGCCAGAGAGCAACCCTCCATCATTGATCAGAAGAAACATGCTGAGCCAAACAGCAACCCTTCATCATGGATCAGAAGGCACAGGCTCTGCCAGACAGCATATCTTCATCATGAATCAAAAGACACAGGCTGTGCCAGACAGCAACCCTCCATCATGGAAAGGAAGATACAGGCTGAGCCAGAGAGTGACCCTCCATATTGAATGAGAAGAAACAGGCTGAGCCAGAGAGCAACCCGTCATCATGGATCAGAAGGCACAGGCTGAGCCAGAAAGCAATGGTTCATCATTGATCAGAAGACACAGGCTGAGCCAAACAGAAGCCCTTCATCATTGACTAGAGGACACAGGCGTTGCCAGACAAGAAACCCTTCATCATGATTCAGAAGACACAGGCTGAGCCAGACAATGAACCTTCATCATAGATCAGAAGACACAGGCTGAGCCAGAAAGCAACCTTTCATCATGGATCAGAAGACACAGGCTGAGCAAGAGAGCAACCTTTCATCATGGATCAGAAGACACAGGCTGAGCCAAACAGCAACCCTTCATCCTGGATCAGAAGACACAGGCTGAGCAAGAGAGCAACCTTTCATCATGGATCAGAAGACACAGCCTGAGCCAGACATGCAACACTTCATCATGGATCAGAAGACACAGGCTGAGCCAAAGAGCAACCTTCATAATGGACCAGAAGAGACACCTGAAACAGACAAGGAGCAATCCCTCCATCATTGATCTGAGGACACAGTCTGAGCCGGAAGAGGAACCCTTCACCATGGACCAGAAGACACAGGCGGTGCCAGAGAGCGACCCTCCATAATGGATCACAAGACACAGGCTGAGCCAGAGAACAACCCTTCATCATGGATCAGAAGACAAAGGGTGAGCCAGGCAGCAACCCTCCATCATGGAAAGGAAGACACAGGCTGAGCCAGAGAGCAACCTTTCATCATGGATCAGAAGACGCAGGCTGAGCCAGAGATCAACCCTCCATCATGGACCAGAAGACACAGGCGGTGCCAGACAGCGACCCTCCATAATGGAAAGGAAGACACAGGCTGAGCCAGAGAGCAACCTTTCATCGTGGATCAGAAGACACAGGCTGAGCCAGACATCAACCCTCCATCGTGGATTAGAAGAAACAGGCTGAGCCAGAGAGCAACCCTTCATCATGGATCACAAGACAAAGGGTGAGCCAGGCAGCAACCCTTCATCATGGACCAGAAGACACAGGCTGAGCCAGAGAGCAAGCCTCCATCATGGACCAGAAGACATAGGCGGTGCCAGACAGTGACCCTCCATTGTGGAAAGGAAGACACAGGCTGAGCCAGAGAGCAACCATTCATCGTGGATCAGAAGACACAGGCTGAGCCAGACATCAACCCTCCATCGTTGATCAGAAGAAACAGTCTGAGCCAGAGAGCAACCCTTGATCATTGATCAGAAGACACAGGCTGAGCCAGACATAAACCCTTCATCATGGATCAGAAGGCACAGGCTCTGCCAGACAGTAGATCTTCATCATGAATCAAAAGACACAGGCCGTGCCAGACAGCAACCCTCCATCATGGAAAGGAAGATATAGGCTGAGCCAGAGAGTGACCCTCCATATTGAGTGAGAAGAAACAGGCCGAGCCAGAGAGCAAACCTTTCATCATGGATCAGAAGGCACAGGCTGAGCTAGAAAACAACGGTTCATCATTGATCAGAAGACACAGGCTGAGCCAAACTGAAGCCCTTCATCATGGACCAGAGGATACAGGCGGTGCCAGACAAGAAACCCTTCATCATGAATCAGAAGACACAGGCTGAGCCAGACAATGAACCTTCCTCATAGATCAGAAGACACAGGCTGAGCCAGAGAGCAACCTTTCATCATGGATCAGAAGACACAGGCAGTGCCATACAGCAACCCTCCATCATTGATCAGAAGACACAGGCTGAGCCAGAGAGCAGTCCTTCATTGTGGATCAGAAGAAACAGGCTGAGTCAGAGAGCAACCCTTTATCCTTGATCAAAAGACACATGCTCAGCCGGAGAGCAACCCTTCATCGTGGATCAGAAGACACAGGCTGAGCCAAACAGCACCCCTTCGTAGTGGATCAGAAGACACAGGTTGAGCCAAAGAGCAACCATTCATCATGGATCAGAAGAAACAGGCTGAGCAAATAAGAAACCCTCCATCATTTATCAGAAGACACAGGCTGAGCCAAGCAGAAACCCTTCATCATTGATCAGACGGCCAGACAGCAACCATTCATCATGGATCAGAAGACACAGGCTGAGTCAGACATCAACACTTCATCCTGGATCAGGAGAAACAGGCTGAGCCAGAGAGCAACCCTTCATCATGGATCAAAAGACACAGGCTGAGCCAGACAGCACCCCTTCATCGTGGATCAGAAGAAACAGGCTGAGCCAGAGAGAAACCCTTCATCATGGATCAGAAAACACAGGCTGAGCCAGAGAGCAACCCTTCATCATGGATCAGAAGACACAGGCTGAGCCAGAGAGCAACCCTTCATCATGGATCAGAAGACATAGGCTGGGCCAAAGAGCAACCCTTCCTCATGGATCAGAAGACACAGGCTCAGCCAGAGAGCAACCCTTCACATGGATCAGAAGACACAGACTGAGCCAAACAAGGAACCTTCCATCATGGATCACATGACACAGGCTGAGCCAGGGAGCAACCCTCCATCTTACATCATAAGAGACAGGCTGGACCAGAGAAGGAACCTTCCATCATGGATCACATAACACAGGCTGAGCCAGGGAGCAACCCTCCATCTTACATTATAAGAGACAGGCTGGACCAGCGAAGGAACCTTCCATCATGGATCACATGACACAGGCTGAGCCAGGGAGCAACCCTTCACATGGATCAGAAGACACAGGCTGAGCCAAACAAGGAACCTTCCATCATGGATCACATGACACAGGCTGAGCCAGGGAGCAACCCTCCATCTTACATCATAAGAGACAGGCTGGACCAGAGAAGGAACCTTCCATCATGGATCACATGACACAGGCTGAGCCAGGGAGCAACCCTCCATCTTACATCATAAGAGACAGGCTGGACCAGAGAAGGAACCTTCCATCATGGATCACAAGAGACAGGCTGAGCCAGAGCATGAACCTTTTGTCATAGAATAAAAGCTATAGGCTGGGTTAGTCAAGGAACCCTACATCATGGTTATAAGAGACAGGTTTAGCAAGACAAACAACCCTCAATCCTGGAGAAGAAGGATCCAGCATGGATGCGACGACCCCAAATCATTCATAGGAAGCCAATATGACCAGCTGAGCCAGAAAGGGGACCCTACATCACACATCATGACTCCCAAGAGACAGCTGAGTCACACAGCCTGACGAGCAGGAGACAGAAAGACCTGCTCTGACACTTTGGCCTGTCATTCATCATGAGGGGCGCGGTGCTCTATGGAAGTCATTACCCTTTCATTGCTGCATGTTGGCACATTGATAATCGGCACTCCTTCACTGAGTTTACTGATCCACGCCCCCAACTTGGACCAGGATGCGCCACCTCAGCCCACCCAGCTAAGTCTGTGTGTGTAGGGGTGCCAGGGGTTGGGTTGTTTAGGTATGTTAGCTGGTTGCTCTGGTAACCGGTCCTGTTTGTTGTCATTGCAAGTGGCTTGTGTGTGTGCATCACAACCACCAGCAGATCTGATGGATAGAGGGGGTCAGTAATAGAATTGCGTAGCTGCGGGGTTACTAACCCTATGAGGGAGTATCACTACCTCTTCTGTATGTGCCTAGAGGGTTGATCTATGCAGTCGTCATTAGTCCCTGTGCCCTGTACTAGGGGGCACTAAGTTTGTAGGACCTGGTGCGGCAGGAGGAGGCAGGCCACACAGGGTTTGAAAGTCTTATGGTTGCACCATGGACTGGCCATTCTGCTTTACTACTCTGCGGCTGTGGGGCTCTACACATTGACCTCGTGCCAGGTACTTGGCCAGCCCAGCCCCCCGTGGATTCCTTGCTGGTGCTACTATAGAAAAAGAAGTCTGCAGTCATTCCAGCACCCCTCACGCCAGCGAATGCTTTCAAAAGCCAAATCCCAACCCTAGGAGCACAGCGCAGGCTTGCAGGTCATTGTGTGGCCAGTCCTGCAGTGTATAATAATATGGACCCCTTGAGTCTTCTACAAGCATCACCAGATGTGCGAAGACCAAAGGCGACAGAATCACACCTCTCTTGGAATGCTGGCTCTCTCTATGAATACACTAATCCCTAGGATGGCATTCATTGCATCAGGAATGCCACGCTAATTCTCAGGATGGCATTCACTGCATCAAGGAATGCCACGCTAATTCTCAGGATGACATTCACTGCATCCAGGAATGCCACGCTAATTCCTAGGATGGCATTCACTGCATCCAGGAATGCCACGCTAATTCTTAGGATGTCATTCATTGCGGGTGTTTCGCTCATGCCCCATTTCATGCAGCATTGGGTTTAGCATTGGGTTTGGCAGCTAGGAATTGACAGCCAGCTGTTTCCAGGGCAGAGCTATGGGGGCTGATCTTTCTGCTTGCTATGTCAGTCCCTGCTACTCTGGGTCTGGGAGGTATATCAGTCAACTTGCTGTGACAGGCCCTGCTGCTCTGGGCGACAGAGCTTTCTGCTTGCTGTGACAGGCCCTGCTGCTCTGGGTCTGGGAGGCGGATCTTTCTGCTTGCTGTGACAGGCCCTGCTGTTCTGGGAGGCAGACCTTTCTGCTTTCTTTGACATGCCCTGCTGCTCTGGGTCTGGGTGGAGGATCATTCTGCTTGCTGGGACAGGCCATGCTGCTCTTGGTCTGGGAGGCTGGTCCGTTCTGCTTGCTGTGACAGGCCTGGATGCTCTGGGTCCAGGTGGCAGATCTTTCTACTTGCTGTGACAGGTCCTGCTGCTCTGGGTCTGAAAGGCAGATCTTTCTGATTGCTGTGACAGGCCCGCTCTTCTGGGAAGCAGATTTCTCTGCTCGCTGTAGCAGACCCTGCTGTTCTGGGAGGTGGATCTTTCTGCTTGTTGTGACAGGCCCTGCTGCTCTGGGTCGGGGTCTGGGAGACAGCTCTTTGTACTTGCTGTGGCAGGCCATGCTCCTCTGGGTCTAGGAGGCAGATCTTTCTGCTTGCTGTGACAGGCCAGGCTGTTCTGGGAGGCAGATCCTTCTGCTTGCGATGACAGGCCCTACTGCTCTTGTTCTGGGAGGCAGATCTTTCTGCTTGCTGTGACAGGCCTTGCTGCTCTAGGAGGCAGATCTTTCTGCTTGCAGTGACAGGCCCTGCTGCTCTGGTTCTGGGAGGCAGATCTTTTTGCTTGCTGTGACAGGCCATGCTGCTCTTGGTCTGGGAGGAAGATCATTCTACTTGCTGTGACAGGCCCTGCTGCTCTGGAGCTGTGGGCTGATCATTCTACTTGCTGTGACAGGTCCTGGTGCTCTGGGTCTGGGAGGCGGATCTTTCTGATTGCTGTGACAGGCCCTGCTGCTCTAGGTCTGTGGGCTGATCAATCAGCTTGCTATGACATGACTTGCTGCTCTGGGCCTGAGAGGTGGATCTTTCTGCTTGCTGGGCCAGGCCCTGCTGCTCTGGGTCTGGGAGGCTGATGTTTCTGCTTGCTGTGACAGGCCCTGCTGCCCTGGATCTGGGAGGCAGATGTTTCTGCTTGCTGTGACAGGTCCCACTCCTATGGGAGGTGGATCGTTCTGCTTGCTGTGACATGCCCTGCTGCTCTGGGTCTGAAAGGCAGATCTTTCTGATTGCTGTGACATGCCTGCTCTTCTGGGAGGCAGATTTCTCTGCTTGCTGTAGCAGGTCCTGCTGCTCTGGGAGGCGGATCTTTCTGCTTGTTGTG